>NW_009650084.1:2056253-2140484 GCF_000708025.1 Charadrius vociferus
ACACACACAGACACACACCCTCCGGCCCTCTCCGGCCGGGGCTGGAGGAACGGCCGCGGCGGTGACCCCCTTCCGTCCTCCGCCGCACACCCGGCCTCTTCGTCGCGCTTCGTGCTTTGTCTGCAGAGGCTCGTTATGGTCCTTATCGTCCTCAGGCTCCACACCTGGAGACTTGTTTTGTTGTGGTGCCTGTGTTATGACGACCGACTCGTTAGGAGTTTGGGAAGAAGATGCTTGTGCTTGTAAAGCGCTCCTTTGTTGCCTTCGGTATGAAAAATACATTGTGATTTATACGTGCGCAGATACGAGTGTGGAATTAACTGCGTTGGCATCGTTGCAATGTGGAAAAGATGAAAACGTGAGGAGTAGCTACGCTATAGATGCTTCTCGATTCCACGGATAGGGAAAAAGAAGGATTTACTTAACCTGTGTTCCTGAAATCTCTGCCTTCGGTTCTTTTTGAACCTTGTTAAAAATATAGCGACCTTTCTAAGCTGACAGGCAGTGTTTGAAGCCACACTATATGAGAATCCTAGTACCATTTTAAAAATAAATGTGTTTATAATCTCCTTTGTTGGATTGACAAACTCAAAAATGGGAGTTAGCAGCTATTTAGGAAACGGATAAATAGAAAAAAATCACCCAAATATTTCTAAAGCACCTTTCGTCTCTGACTTAACACTCATCTTAAAACTTGAAGTTAGAGCTATTTCTTCCCTGTTTCTAATGTGCTGACAGCTCCGGACTGTGCAGAACTCCACCCTAGAGGGTTGGGGTTTGGGGTTTTTTTTTTCCACATGGATTTATCTGGTTTTGGATTTTCAGGAGCTTTTGTTCTTGTTCTCCCTTCTATTTCCAATATATTTCTATTTGTTTATTGATTGTGTGCCTGAGAAGGAAAATGAATGTACTTAGGCAGTTGTCATGGTTTATGAAGATACATTAAGAGATGGTTTGTCTATGTTGTCATCTTATCTGTAGTGCTTGTTTGAGAACCATTTTAGGAACATAGCCAAGTAGCCTTTCAGTCTTAAAAAAACAAACAAACAAAAACCCCAAAACAATACCAAAAAACCCAACCCAACCAAAGAAAGAACAACAAAAAAAAAGACAAACCCGAAACCCCACAAAACAACAACCCCACATAAAGCCAAAACCTAGAGCAGCCTTTTATCTGTTCAAGGAGAGGCTAATAATCTTCTACACTCGGGGGGGGGGGGGGGGGGGGGCAGGGGCATACCATGGGGGGGAGGGAAGGGGAAGTGGAATACCTTAAATTTTATCATGAAGTACACTTGTAGAAAATGTGAAGATTCTAATTTGGTGTTAGTCTTCTGTTTCATTTTTCCATCTGACAGGAATTTCTCTTCAGTACGTGTTTGTGGCAGTCTTGCTTTTGTCTTTGAAATGTGTGTGGTGTGTTTTACTTTAAGCATCTTCAGCTTTCTACTAACCTAGGTTATGTGAGCTTTTGTGTGCGCTCTAATTTCTGTTTAAGAGACTCTTGCAGAAACAGCTAAGGAAGGGAACAAGTCAGTCTACAAGATACTGTGTTTATATTTGCCATGCTCATTCTTAGGTATCAGCAAAATTTGATACGTGTTTTTGTTGTTGTTGCATATAAGGGAGAAAAATCTGGCAAGTGAAATGGGACTTGCAAGGATGACCTAGGCTATAAATTGGTTTTATACAGTTTTGCATACATGTACTTTCCTAAAAACCTTGTGACGTGGCAATTTTCAGTTTATGGACATTATCTGCAGGTTTTGTAGTCTTGTTAGGTAGTGTTCCTTTCTCTGAGCCAGAGACTATACAACACACTGAAAAAAGTTACAGTAATGTAATCGGATCCCAAACTCGACTGACTTTGTGATTGTGTGGCATAGTTATACTTCTACCTTTCACCAGTTAAAAGACGGTTGCCAGCAGTGAAACAATATCTGCTGATAGGGGACATTCATATGCGTGTCTCACATTCTTATTTATGGGCTTTTTTCAAGTCAGACTCATCAAAGCTTCAAATGGAGAGTTCTTCAATTAAAAAAAAATAATGTTTTAAAACTCTGATACTTTGAGAAATGGCTCATTAGTAGTTACTGAACAAGACTCTTCATCTGCACTTCTTTGTTTTTCTAGATTTTGTGAGATTTTTTCACTCGTTTGTCTTTTCTTGAAAGAAATTAAATGGTAGCAGAACTACATGGCTGTCCTTCTGATATAGGGCCGTTTAGCAGCATGGTCCACCAGACATGTATTGTTTTGAACTGCAGCTCTGTGGGAGTCTGAAATGACCAAACTGATACAGTTCCTTTCCAGAAGTCCAGAAGAACTTCAGTAGTATAGAGATGTTTCTTTCTCTTTACCTGTTGTTGCACAACATGAACACAGAAGAAAGCCATCATTGTATCAAAAGACAATACGAAATAATTTTAGAATAAAGCTATGTAGGACTGCATTGTTGCATGCAGTTGTAGATTTGCTGCAGTAAGGAAGTAGCATCAGCATTCAAGTTTTGTTAGAAATGAGTATGTGAAAGAGAAGTTGGGGGGTACTGATCTAATACTAGCACCAATAAAACTGGAGTATCTTAAGACTAAAAGTGAAAACACAGGTTTTTTTAATAGCTCATTCTGAAACTTACTTGCACAACTTGCAAGTGACAAAATGCCAGCAAAGTCAATTGAAAATGGTAGATATTACATCCAGGTTTTCTGGTTGTCATACCTGGAGTTTTAATGACAGGGTGAGCTCCTTTTAGAGGTAGTAGCAAGTCCAAATTTACTTGCTGTGTTGAGTATCTGTAGTGGAGTTTGCATTTTCAGGATACTTCCTGGCTGCAGGGAAGCATTCATACCCTGAGATGTAAATTAATTCCCATTAGAGTTGCTGTATTCCAATTAGAGTTAATTATACAGTGCCCTGAATTACCCTGGCATTCTGTAGATTTCTGAGAAGATGGGTTAGAATGGAAAATTGTTAACAATCTAAAAAGCTACCAGAGAAGTAGAAAATGAAGGGCTTGCATAAAAAAGGAAGTCGCTGTTAATTCACTTTGTCTTATACCAACCTTAATTTAATTTTTCTTTTTATCTGCTTGCATGTACATTTTTATTTTCTCTGACCACATTTGCTTGTACTCCTCTACTTTTATTTTTTACCATTTGACTGTTTACATTATAGGAAGCAAAATAGTAGTAGGTACATTCTGTTTCTTTTGGAACAAAAGTAGTACAGATAAAAATGCCTGTCTCTTCCTTGGTATTTTGCCAGAGTTGTGGCCTGTGTAGAGGCCTGTCTTTCTTCATTAAATCAGTTTAACCTCTGCTTTAGGTATAACAATACAGTGGAAAATATCTACTAAAAGGTTATTTAATGAAAACAGAGTTGTGTGTCCTGACCTCAAGTGTAAATAATCAAGTGAGTTACTGTTTTTTGTTATGTTGACTTTTTCTATCCATGGAAGTAATTTACCTCATTCTTCCAGAATGTTGGAAGAAGCAGATTTTTCTGACAGCCATAGTGTGGAAGACCCATGCTTCAGCTTTTAATGGGATGAAATGTTACCTTGTTAAAACCCTGTAAGACACGGGGAGGAAGGGGATCATGATGTGTAGCCATTTTATAAAGCAGATTTAAACAGTGCAAGATGATGCTGGTGATCCAGTTCCAATGTTTTTCCCCTTTCAGTTGACAGGCTATAATTCCTGTCTAATTATGGAAATTCTTTCAGCCCAGTTTCTGTGCAGGAAATACTGTTCTTTCCTGAAGTTGTAATGCTTGTCTGCAAGTGTTTTCAAATTAATTCTATTAAAAGTCTATTGTTATAAACACTGGCTGAACTTTATTTTTGTTTGCAGTTATAGTAGAGGAACTTCTTGGTGTAGCTGAAGGTTTTTTTCAATCTCATCGCTTATTAATAATTATTATGTTAACCCTTAATTATTATTAATAATTGTAACAGCAATATTGGGGTACTAGCATGTGAACACCAAGGAAGGTCTATGAGTAGCGGATACAAAATGTGTTTGGGTAGTCTAGCATTAGAATTCTAAATCTTCCTACACAAGTTTTTTCGATGTAATTTTTTTAATTAAAAGTACTTGTTTGCTTTTGAAGAGGTACTTTTTCTTTGGTAATTTTGAGGTTTATGGAGCTAGATTTATTAATACAGCAATATTTCAGTTACCCTCACCCCTACACGTTTACTTCATGTAATTAGTGAGTTAATGGTACATCTGTATCTGGTGTCAAGTCCATTATAGTCCAGACTTTTGTATATCCTAAAGGGTAGGGTTCCTATGTGTGTGTTTGAACTATACTGGGAAGGAGACAATTGAAGTTCACAATATACTTGCAAACCTAACATAAAATACTTCACTACAGTGGTTGGTACTTTTCTCATGTATGTAATTCATCAAGATTAGGAATTTACAGGTTTAAAAAAAAAAAAAAAAAGAGGGAGAAAGAGAGACTTCCCATACAGCAGTAGAGAATGTTGGAATCATGATGTTAATGCTTCTATCTGTAACCAAGCTGCCAGCTGACTTTCTGATGCTTTTTAGTTGCTCCTTTATGAACAGATTATTCCATAGCTGTGATATGGTGAACATTTTCCTTAACTGTGAGAGACTGACCAGTAGATTTTTGTTTCATAGGAACCAGTGCCATAAGTCAATGTGGTGGTTTCTTGTTTTGGAGGGGTGTGGTGGTGTTTGTTTGCTAACCACAATAAATGGAAGCCTAGACTAAGCTATTTATTTTAGCGTAGTGCATTCCTTTTCCTATCAACAAAAAACCAATGTTACTGTGTGACAGGAAAGGAGCATTTTTTTTACTATTTTTGAAAGTTGAGGTCATTGTGGCTGTGGTTTGCTTAGCTTCTACAAATGTGATGTTATGAACATCTAAAAATAGTAGCTGGATATCTGACACTTCTGGTTGGTAAGATGGGAAAATAAAAGGCTATAGTGTGACAGAATACTGCAGTTTTTTAAAACAGAGAGGTTTTCTTTTTTGGTATTGCCCCAAACAGCTCTCCAATTGTAATAACAAGAAAATGGTGAAAAGAGATTATTCCTTTTACAGATTTAGCATAGTACTGACAGTACTAGTTTTCATGAGTAGTCTGCTTCTGATACTTTAAGAAAACATTAAAGAAATGTAAAATCTCGTGTTTTTCTGATTCGCCTTCCTCTAAACTCTCCTGGGAATACGTCTATGTATCTCCTAACAACACTCTTGTTTTGGCAAATGTTATCTAATAATGTCTGTTTAGTATCATGTTTGCAGCTTTGTTGGATCAGACGTTTTTCTCCCTAACAAAAGTGAACCAAATAGCTCTTGTAGTTAGCTCTGAGATATTTATGCCCTCTTTTCCCCCATCCCAAAAATAAATGTTGAAATTCAGTTTTGGAGGTGAGAATTGAGTACATTTCAGGTGTGGACTATGGCCAAAGGAGGGGGGAATATTGGGAGGAGGGGGAAAATCCTAAAGTTCATATTCTCTCTTGTTTTGCATCCATGTAGTTTCACTAATAAGTTTAGCTTTTCTAGGTGTTAATTGTCATACCACATCTGTGTAACATTTTTTGTTTTATTCCCTCATGTCTTTAAAGCTGGAGTGCCTAATGCAGTTAGTAAGAGCTGGAGCTTCTGTAAATGCCAGTACAACACGTTTTGCTCAAACACCAGCCCACATTGCTGCTTTTGGAGGACATCCACAGTGCCTGAATTGGTTGATTCAAGTGGGGGCCAACATAAATAAACAGGTATGGATTCATGCATATTTCATGTCTGCACATAGTTTTGGAAGGAGTGTCTTGGTCCCTTTTTACTACATGTATGATCCTTACATTCACATAGAGATAGATAATTTTTAACATCAGCTGAATTCAAATGACATAATTATCAGCTATAGACCTTTTTCATTATAGTAGGAATAGGACTAATAAATGGCCTCTAAGCCACTAAAGGTTTGGAGGACACTTGTTTTAGGAATTGACATCTAGCTACTTACTGAAAAAAAAATGGTATGCTGCTGTGGTGTTGGCAGCATTAGCAAGTACTTGGATATTAGAATACATTTTTGGGTGAAAGAATAGTGAGGAACATCTTACTTATTTAATACATTAAGAATTGAAAAATTCACCATTAGCTACTGAACCGTGAGACCTTTGCAGTAGTTCATGATTTAGTCATACATCTAACTAGTAAGGTCTGCCACAGTTTATTTTAAGGTGCCTCTGGTTTCATACTGTTTTCCTTTTTAGATTATTTCCAAAACTTTTCTAGTAAATTCCTGAAATTAGGTCAGAAACATGTACTTCACCAACAAAGAATGAATGGGCAACTTTTTTTTTAAATGATTTTCCATTACTTTTACAGTGAGTATGGATAATGATTTATTTAGTAGCAGAGAGTGCAAAATTCCTGTGAAGGGTTGTTTTACTCTACAGTAGTAGAATCGAGTGCTTAAAACTATCATGCTTTTGGAGAAAATGTTTGCAGTACTGAATGGATCTAATATGTATGCTGGGCATACATAATGTGTGCCTTTATAACAGTACTCAAAATTATTATTTATAATAATCTATGAGAGTAATTAATACTCAGCATATGCATTTACTAAAAGCTGTAGTATAGCACAGCATCTGTAAAATGTCTGGTCTGTTAAATCTTGCATCATACTTTTCTTAAAACATTTAATGGCCAGACTGTTCTATATGCAGTAGAGTTAAGCTAAGCTAAGTCTGCTGAAGAACTTGAACATTTGCATTTCTAGAGTTTGGTTCTTTTTTTTTTTTAAGCTATGCAAAAAATAAGAAATGGGGAAGTTTGTGTTGAGTTTTCAGAAAAGAAGGCTGGTGCATTGAGAACAGCTGTGAGACACCAGGAGAATTGTAGAAACAATGAAGGTGACTGGATGCAGAGGCTATAGATCGCATCTTCTCCTTGATACCTGACAAAAGTAACTTATGCAATAAGTTATTGCTGCATAGTGGTAGAATCTTCAGAAGAGAAAATACAAGAACTGTAAATTCATCTGGAGACCAGGTAAGAATGTAAAGAAATGATGATTAGAGAGGAAACATGGCATGCACAGAATAAAGATGTACAAATATCTGCTAAATGAGAAGAGAAGAATGAATGAAAATGAATGAATGAGAAGAATGAAAGTTTCCAGCTATGAGGATAAAGAGAAGAACTGACCAGTGAGGTTGAATGGAGTTGAAGAACAAGCTTGCTGTCCTGGAACATGATAGGGGGGGAAAAAAAGTCACACTTAGTGAGTGAGGTTATTGGAAAGAAGAAAGTAGCAGCTAGCCCCCAAAAGAAGAGGAGAAGAGTGCAGAGAGATCCCTCCGTGGGCTGAGGGCAACATGCAGATGACTGTAAAGGAAAGCAGAAGGCAGTATGGTATGCAAGTAAAGTAGACAGCTTAAGTCACCAAAACTAGCCAGTGACTCAGGAGTCATTATTTTGATGGCATGTCACCAGAGCGAATCCATATAATAGATCTGTGGTCCTCCACAGGAGGAAGAGTACTGTGGTTCTCAAGTTTTCAAATGAGATAGTCGTGATGGTATCCTGTAGACCTCTGAGGGTAGATTTAGGTATTGACAGGCAAAGGACACTAGTACTGAGAGTTCACACTTTGGAAGCCTTTTATGTTGTTAAAGAGGCTCAAGTTACTCTTGAATGCAGTAGCTTTTTTTTGCCCCCACAAAATACTAGTTGAACATACAAGAAGAGATATTTTAGATTTGGTTCAATGACAAAATAAGAAGATAGCTCTGGGTGATTAAAATGGTAGTAGAAATAAAGTCTCTTAAGTTCTTTGTTAGGATGCAACTGGTCAGTCACACTGGTTACACATGCACAAGCACGTACCTTGGTGATACATATAGCAGCAAACTCATCCCACGGATATTTGGAATGTTTCATACATGGCTATGTAAAGCATAGTGCATGCTTTGCTCTCCCCAATTCCTTCCAGCCGTTTGTTGAATTGCAGTCAAATTCTTCTATTCTTATTTGATTTGAACTGCTTAATAAATGATCTTGGTTCCTTACTTAACTTCCAAGCACTTTCAGGTGATCATCTAGGGCTTCCACCCACACTTTTGAGCTTTTGGAGCACTATTTCCTGATGTGTATTTTGTTTATTCCTTCCAGCTCGCTGACTGATGCTGTACTTCAAACAGACATAGTCACTGGCTAATGCTTGTGTGAGGACAAGTGTTCCATGGACACTGGATACAAAACACATGCTGAGAAAGATCTGGGAATACTTGATATTTAAACTAGTAAAACTTTCCTTCCAAACTGACTCCTGGTCATTGGCTACAGACTAACCCATCACCTCTGGAAAAAGAAAAGGATAGCTTCTGAAAAGGAATCCACTCGAGTCTCTCAGTCTTAACGTAAACCTCCGGTATTCAGTAGAATTTGCATGCATGCTTTCTCATATCTGCCCTGAGGTATTGTATTGTAGCCCATGCTGCCTGCCCTGAAGTTTAGGAAAACTTGAAAATGCTATCTCGGTGCGGCTGACAGTTGCCCAGGACATTTCTCAGGCAGCAGCAATAAAGGACAAATGCTGAAAACTGCGTGTCCCAGCTGTACCTTGTTCCCCATATAAGTTCTGTGACTATATCTTGTGATGCCCAGCCCTCTTACTAAGCTGTGTGTGCTGGCTAGAACCATCTAGCTCTCTTTATGATCAGTGGGCAGTTCTTTATTCCCGGGATCACCACAGAAATTCACAGGAGAAAGTTAACATGTCATTTTTTTTTTTTTTTTTTTTTTTTTTTTTTTTTACAGTGGGCAGTGCCTGCTAATAGTTCTTTAACGTGTCTCAAGACCTGCACTCACCTACCTGCCTGCTTTAGTTCACTGTGACAGTGCAAAGTACCTTTTTGATTAAAAAGCCTGTTACTTCATTTAAATATATTTTCCCTCTAGCCTCAGCCTATTAAACATTCTATTGTATGTTGCCTGTATTGATTGGCCAAAAAAACAGTTTTGTGTGGCCTGGCTTAAAGAGAAGGGGTAAGAAATACTGCATCTTTACAGGTGATGTTAACTTTTCATCCAGCCAGTTACCAGCCAGTTTGTGTGGTAGTGATGGGAAATAGATTGAGGAGGGTTAGACTAGCCATGCTAGCAAGAACTGTAAACATGCTGGTATCCTTGGTGAGGAGGAAGAAAACACTCATTCCTTTGGTATGTACAGTTTTGTATTTTAAACAACAATTTGGACTAAATCCAAATACTCCATAAAAAATACTCCTTCAGTTCTCATCTGTACTCAAAATGCAGAAGGAGAAACCATCATGAATTCAAAGCTTTTTTAGCAAAGAATGTGGAAAAAATACTCAGTATTCTCCAGCTTCTACTTCTTGGCTTCAGAAAGGGTAGGGTGCTGCCTCTAAGAAATGTGAATGGCTTTTGGAAATGTGATCAGCTGATAGAACTTGAAATTCAGTCAGTTGAGTTAAGGAATGGAGTTTGTATTTCTTGCCAGGTAAAATACTGCTTCTGTGTCTTGGATATCTATTTATACTAGAAATATTTTACAAGTGCTTGCATAGAGTTGTCATTTAACCTTGATAGGCACCTAAGCAACACACAGCTGCTTGCTCATTCCCCCCCCCCAAAAAAAAGTGGGTTGAGGGAGAGAATCAGAAGGGAAAAGTGAGAAAACTGGTGGGTTGAGATAAAGACAGTTTAATATGTAAAAAAGGAAACAAAGAAAAAAATAAAAGGAAATCAAGAGATGATAAAAATATTTTTAAGAACCCTACACCACAGCTGATAAATCCCACAATCGCTCACCCAGTCCCCAAGCAATGACAGCCCTGGCAAACCCCCCCACCTTCCACCCCCAGTTTTTCTTGCTGAGCATATGGTATAGGATATCCCTCTGGTCAGTTTGAGTCAGTGGTCCTAGCTGTGTTGCCTCCCAGCTTCTTGTGCGCCTCCAGCCCACTCCTAGCTAAAACATTGGTGTATTATCAACACTGCTTTGATCACAAATCCAAAACATAGCACCATATCAGCTACTATGAAGAAAATTAACTCTATCCCAGCCAAAACCAGTATGCATAGTTGAAAGCTTTCAGTGAAAAATGTGCATGGGGCCTTTTTGTTTTAGAAATAAATATTTACAGGTAAGTAACTCTTTTTTTTTTTTTTTTTTTTTTTTTTAACTGAAAGGGAAACCAGTGAGTGAAATTAACTAAATCACATCCAGGAACTTGGAGAGCAAAATGGGAAATTTACTCTAAGTTCAACTGAAACATCCTAAAGCCAACAGAAATTTGCATTCAAAAAAGACAGAAAGAGGGGGAAAATAGAGTAAAAAATGGCTTTAGACTGAACTGAAAGAATAACCACATCTAAAAGAGGCCTCGTAATAAGCAGACAGTTTGAGAAGAATATTTTATCAGTAGAGATAATGTTTTTACAGGTTGAGCAGCATAGTGAGGAAATGCAAACTGATTAATCAAGCTGAGATAGATTTACTAAGAAAATTTAAGCCAAAAAAGCAAAAGACTCTTTAGCCACATGAATAAAAAGAGAATGAGGAAGGAAGCTAGACACTTACTCAGTGAAATGAAATAAAACTCAAGGGTAATCTAGTCATGACCCCAAGCTAGAGAGGACTGCCCTTGTCTTTGCAAAAGGGTAGTCATGCTTCTCCAAGGGAAAGGAGGAAAAAGTTTGACAATGGCAGTGAGTTGTAAAAAATAAATGCGCCTGTGATGCCTCATGACTCTTCTTGTCATTGCATCAGAAGCATTGTAAACAAAATACTTAAGTCTCCACATAAACAAACAAACTTGTGTTATCTTGAATGCTAAATTAATAAAAATTAATTGTTCTTCTGCTCATTTATTTACAATGTAACTTCTGGATTCTGAAATAAGTTTGGGTTGTTGGTGCAGTGTTACATCAGAAGGGTAGATGGGACCCTGAAAAGTTCTGCTGTAGGTACAAAAGTTATTGATGTTTCCCTTCCTGGAGTATTATTACAGAAGGCATTATGCCTAACTGAAGCACATATGGGAACTGTGGACGATTAAAAGGATTATGAGGTATTATCAAGGATAATTAGGAATTAGTAAAGCCCTTCAAAATAAAATAACTTAGTTTGTTCCACGTAGCCAGAAAAGAGGTAAGGAAGAGGTGTCTTATGCGTGAAAATGTGCTAGCAATGTAGACCCTGAGCCACTCATGAAAGCTTTTTGGAAAAACCTCTGTTATATTGCTTTTTCTGGAATGCCATCCATTACAATTGTTGAAAGAAAACAGAATTGTTCTGAGGCTCGTAGAGTACTTTATTTTCCTCTGTATGTATGATTTTGGATGTGTTGAAGAATAAGTAACCTTTAAAGCCATTTTTCAGTGGGAGATAGCACGTTTGTTTTTTCTTCTCCTTTCAGTTTAGCTCAAAACCTAGAGAGAAGTTCTTTGTAGAGCTAGGAGACTATTTCAGAAACTATTTCAGTGCAAATAGATTTGGTTCCATAGGAGAACTTCAAAAGAGGGTAACATTAGTGATGACTAGAATTTAGATGGTGTAATTAAAATGAATGCTATAAAAATCTAAATCCATACATTGTCACTCTCTTAAGCATTTTCCCAATTACTTAACTTTAGAGAAGAGACACGCTTTTCTGGGCCAGTGATTGAAAGAAGCCCTTTTCAAGACACATATTCTCTTCTGAGATACTAACCTTTTTTTGGTTGTTGGTGATAGGATTGTTAGCTGCTATAAGGTTATTCTTGTAATGCAGTGGTGAGGAGCCCTTTTGCAAGGTCTTTCTGATCCTTTTAGTGTTTCCCCACAGCAATATTTCATAATTCAGTTCTCTAGATCTCATTGTGGGTGCCATGCTAGGTTTATGGGGCTAGTAAAGATTTTGTCATCTTTGTCATATGCATGGCTAGTTGAGCTAACTTTCTCTAAACTGAACTTTATATGGAATGATTTTTAAGTTAAGGCTGGGACAAGTAAATACTAATGTGGAACAAATTGCTTCTTTTCCATGCTTTTACCTCTTTAGTAAAAGGTGGGGGTGAAAGGAAACAATAGAAGTTGAGTGATGAAATGATGAATCGAAGACAGCTTCCACGATGGGAAAATGTATGACACTATGAAGAAAATATTCCTGGATAAATTAGTGTCAAATGAATTCCCATGTATGATAGTTAATAAAATTGTGTCCTCTGTTAAACATCTCTGTGTTCCTGTAACTTCAAGAAAAGTTATAAATAGAAGTAATTTAAACTTCATTGGAAAGCAGTCTTCTATTCATCAGCTACAGACAGCCATTTTGGAAGAAGAGCTATATAGCTGTTTTCTAATTATGAAGAACTCCAAGGAGTTTTCTTCTCTTTCCTGTCTCCAAGCTTTGTTTGGGGCTCAGCAGCAATTTTCCTTAGTTTATTAAGAAGGTAAACTTAGTCTGTTACCATTATTGTTCCCTGCTGGGGGTGCTAGGTAGTTCACTGTTTGGTTGAATATATGTCTCAAGTACTGGTAAACTGGCTTGCCCTCAGTGAATTTGTAACTTGTTATAAAAACATTTGATCATGAAATAAAATTGGCAAGTAGAAAATGGAGAGTATATAACACATAATGCAAAATTTATCTTCAAGTTATGTTTATGTAGTCTAAAAGATGTGATTTAATTTCTCAGAAGCTTGCAGACAATCTAAAACACTTGTTACCTTCTATCTATCAAGATGGTAGTATGATCATATTTTGAGTATTCATATTTCAAATAGAACTAAAGCGTAACCAGTATTGTAGAATTAGGTGTGAACACAAGTCAGCAAAGGTGCTGTGTTACTTTAATAGCTAGTGATAATATTTTAATAAAAGGAATGGGAAGCAAAAAGGAGGCACATACAGTTAGAGTATGTTTAATATCAGTGGAGTGGGCAAGTGAAGTCTGTCAAAAATTTGGAGGGGAATTAAAAAAAAAACCCTTGCTATGCGTTGAAAGTGTTGAGGACTGTGATAGTTAAATCACATAACAAACCAGTAACAGAACATTTACTTGGTACTTCAAGGCCATATTTCATTACAGATTCTTCTCTGTGGTTTTTAATACTGATGGTTAATTGAAAGTACTGAATTTCATCTGCCGCTTATAGATCATGATGCATGGAATTTACCTGCTGCTTGCCAGTTACATTTGTAAAATTGCTGTAGATTGTCCCTGTTATCTGTGAAGATAGTTGGTACAGAGGAGTTGCCTGAAAAGTAATACACTACTCCCAGTATGTTTGTCCATAATACAAAAAAAAAAAAAAAAAGATTAAATGGTTGGATGTACTGGTTAACAATAATGGAATGCGAATGGATAAAGATGGTCAGAAAAGAAAAACGTATAGGACATGAGTCAATGTGTATGTCTCAGGAGAGATCTGGCCTGTCCTGTGAACTCTGGGCACACTTACATTACAGTAGAGTTAATGCATGCATACTGCTCACCAGGTGAGTATTTATGGTGCAATACAGTCAGTATTGCACTTTACTGCATTAAGTGTGTCGAGAAGATCTGAAAGCGATAGAGTCCCACAAGCTTGGCCATGCTGCTTCTGAATTCAAGATGGCTTGTTCAGTCCAACAAAAGTGCTAGGAAATACAGGTGCTCGAGTAACTTGTTCTGGTGGTATACGTTGTGGGGGTTTTTAACAAGTTTTGCTGAATATAACTCTGCTGATTGCCTATTTATTGGATAAGGCTTATCTTGTGAGTTACATGCCCGTAGCGTTATTTCTTGCTAAATATCTAATGTACATGACAGCCTACTGCAAACTTTAAAAAAATAATGAATTATCTGATGCATTTGCTAGCTAATAAATGCTGCTTTTGTATACCTGCTTTCTGAATTAAAGTGAGTAATGTATAAATAAGACTTTAATTTTTAGAAAGATTATGCTTGACAAAATGTAGTTTGTCTTTACAGGATTATGTTGGAGAAACTCCTATTCATAAAGCAGCACGGTCTGGTAGTATGGATTCCATAAGTGCCCTTGTGGCTCATGGTGCGCAAATAGAGTAAGTGAGGTATTTTTTTTTGTTGTTGATTGTTGTGTGTTTAGCTAACTAACTTAGATCAGTAAACACAGATACTAATGTCAGAAAGAAAAGTCAAAACAGCAGACACCTGATTAAAAGGTAGCTAGACATGTTCAACTGTAATGAAGCCCAAGATGTTTTGCATGTCTAGTAATAAAGTTTATCTTACTTAAGTGATAACCAGTGTGCTACATTAGTATTGCATTTATATCTGATACATTAAAATATTTATCACGCTTTTGTCAGATGACCCCAAATTGTGCACTTTATCTAGCATGTAGTTGGTTTTTTACAACAAATTTACACCTTGCACTGGTGAATAAATATAGAAAACAATGCAAAAGCAACATTATATGCAAAATAGCATCTCACACATTCCTCGCAGTTAGTTTAATACTGTTTGTTAGTATATTGTGTATTTGCCCTGTTAACTTTTTTCTTTGAAGGTTTATGTACTGCAAAAACATTCAGAAAATCTCACAAACTTTTGCAACTTACAGCATGGACAAAATGGATGCAGTTTTCACCTAGAAATGTTGAGTATAAGCTCTATGGCTTATAATAATGTAAATACATTAGCAATTTGTTTTAATTAGAACTAGACTTATTATTTTAAATGGTAACTAGTTACTGTATTTTAACCTGCAATATGAAACTTTTAAGTTGTAAGTGAAATAAGAATGATGTAGTTAATTTCTTGTTTTACCCTTTGGTTTCCATCTTACTGTTTTTCTAATGCTGCCCTGATAAATCTACCATAAAATATAACTCTTTCAGTGGTATCATTGAGTATTGAGGAAATACAGTACTTTTTAAGTTAATAGTAATGAACAAAATGCTTTATATGAAGAGATTGCTTCATAGAAAAATGGCACTGAAATAACTTACGCAGCTGTCTCGGTCAGTTATTGACAAGTTCATGAAGTCAGTCTAAAATTTTTAAATTCCCATTTTGTACTCACTTTCAGATATCTTAAGATAAACTGATATAAATTTACTGTGGAATTGAGCAAACCTTAATTATCATCATCAATTAGTACGTAATCTTGTTATTTTTACAAAATATCCAATCAAAAGAGAAGTTGTGGAACTGCATAAACAATGTGAAATGAGTGAGTTAAGAGTCTGATGTAAAGAAGAGGACAGTTACATCCATAGGACTTTCCAAATAAGTAGCTGAGTAGCTGAGGTTGGAGATGTGGCTGCAACTTCAACTTGTATAACAAAAATTTTGCTTTTAAAACATCGTATTTGCAAGCCGTAGGCAAAACATTTCTCTAAAACTTGGAGAAGGATATCTGCCTTTGACCAAAGCTATTTGCAGCAGAAGTAGCGTAGGTTTATAGCAGTTTTAGTGAACAGGGAATAATTTGAATTCTCAGTTTTCTAACTTTGAATTCCATCTGTGTTTCAGTAGGATAGACTTGTTGCAAGTTCTGTAGGTAATTAAATATCAGATCCTGTCCAGGAAATGGTAAAATCAGGGATGCAAATGCAATAGGCTGGTGGAGCAACCCATGTTTAGTCATTTAGAGGATCAGGACTTGGCCCTGTCACCTGAGAGAGGTAGCTATTAACTGAATGGTGTGAGGATTTTTTTCCATAGAATCCAGTTTCTAGGCTCAGTATGTTAAACTGGGCCAAATCCACGTATATGCTTTTGATATGGATTAATTTTGGGTTATCTGGGTTTCAAAACTGGCCCTATATCTCTAATGGTTATGTTGATTTCCCAATTTTTGTAACATCTTGAAAATGTAGATGCTCTGAAAGTGTTGACTTCTTTATTTTATGGCTTCGGTTAGAAGAAAAGGAGAGGGATTTTATCAATATATTTGAATTCTAATTTGTATGTATTAACTGAAATTATAATTTACTACATAGGGCCAAGGCAAGAATTTTATTAAATACAGAACTAAGCACTAACTATAACTAAGTGCTGATCTGTACTGATTGGGAATATGGCCTTCTTTTTATGGAGGTTAGATCTTCTAATTCATTTTTTTTTTCACTTTTTCATACAGTTAGGGTTTCAAAATCTAGTTACCTGAAGATGCAGAGAATATATCCCTTGTAACTACAAATAGTCAAGTACACTGCTTATACATGGTATTTATAGTATACATCAAGTATTGCACCATCGTGAGTTTTTTATCAAAAGTAGAACAGGGACGTTAAGATTTCATTATTACACGAACACTAGTAATCAGTAGTGTAATATTGCGAGAAATGTGTTTTCTATTAATGAGTGATTATTGAAATACTGCTGTTAAAATTAAGTAACTTGGACTAGTGTAATCTTTGGTATAAGTATTTACCATATTTCTACTTTATTCACTCCTTTGGTTATACCGACAGCCAAAGAATATTAACAATAGTCCAGGAAGGATGAAAGTAAGAATTTTAGTTTGAATAAAATTGCTTCACTTGAATTGATCTAGTTTACTTTATTTTAGGCTTCTTAGTGTATTGCTTTTACAGAGAAATAACAGTATGTTGCAGTCTCTAAATTTCATGAAGTTGTTGCATTGTTTTCCTAATTGATGAGAGAGAATTTGGGTCTCTATTCCTGTGTAAATTTTTAGTAATATTAAAAAATAATAATTGTACCCTAGTGAAAATATTTTGATTTTTTTGTGGTATTTACCTTCTCATTTTAGCTGAAGCATATTCTGTGCACAGTATGTCCTACAGCCATAAAAATGGTTGCTCCACTAACTATGGTATTCATGGACCCTTGAAGAGGGGGAAGCAGGTGGTCACAATGTCCTCATATGAGTGAAAAGGTTTGCTGTGTAACTGACTTTTTAATGTGGATAGTACCTTTTAAAGTATCCATAATAACTGCTGGATTTTCACTAAAAAGCATAATTATGCGATTTATGTATGGTTAATTGTGTATTATTTATCATGGTGACAAACAAGTGTCCACAGCTCTTTAGGGAGGAAAAGCCTTCTTGGTGCCATGTTTTGTTTTGCTCTTTTACACTAATTTTGAAATGCTGGGTGTTAATACAGTTACATAGATTGCATCACAGCATATACATAAATAAAAAATTCAGCTATAAACACAGGACACTGCTGAATCAAAAAAAAAAAAAAAGCAGATGCAGCTGTTAATTATACTGATTTGAACTTACTTTTTCCATTTCATGTCTGTTTTCATGCAATTCACCTGTGCTTTGTGTCCACTTCTGAATAAAAATTCTTCTGCGACTGTCATTTGAACAGTTGTGTATTACTTGGTGACTTGATTTAAAGCTAGGAGAGAAGTTTCAAACGCTGTATTATCCTGGGATAAAGAGAGGTGTAACTTGTGGGATGGGATGTGGCTTGATAAGCATCCATCCAATTGCACAGAAGTACTTGCTTGTACTTCTGTTGGTCAAGATGCTTGAATAGTAGCACAGGAAAGCTTTCTGTTTGCCTGCCAGGAATCTTAAGGTTTTGGGGAAAATTAGTTTGTATACTGTGATGGGATGCTGCAAGACCGCCAAAGAGATACTTTCCTTTCTGGTTTCTTATACTCTGGTCTCCAAGTTTGGGGAGAATAACTGACATGCTGTGATAAGTCTACCAGTACATCTGCTTCTACCAGATGACAGATTCGTATCGTGATGTTGATCTAGTCTAGGCAGACACTTCAACCACTTTCTCATTAAAGCTGTCTTGAATTCATTTTAGTGTGTAAATTCACTCCTGTAATGCCAGAAATGTCCCATCTCTAGTTTTTCAGCAAAAATTGTATTCCCGTTCTTTGACAGTGGCTTAATTTTAATTCTTCTTTGTAAATTTATGTCATGAACTGCATTGTGTTGTTAAAAAAAAGCATAATTAATTTCTTTTTTCTTCTTCACAGCTGCTCTCCATCCTCCATCACAGAAATCTGTCCAATGTGAATTTTTTCAGTGCCGCTGGTTAGCCTTTTGTGAAACTCTTGTAATACATTTCTGTTTGAAATCTGTTTCACATTTTAATTATCACCAGTCCTGTCATATCTCAGCTTTTGTTCTTCTTATTTGTGCTTTTGAGACTTCTTGACTTTCTGAGATTGTCACCTTTAGTGAAGAGACAGAACAAGAATGATGTGTAGATTTCATGATGATAACACAGAAATCAGCCATTCCTCTGTGTCATAAATCCTCAGTTCCTTTTTAGTCTGCAGGGAAGACTTACATGGCCTGTTCTCTTGAAGGGTCTCAGGGTTCAGAGATCTCCTCCATTAGTTTCTGGATTTGTTCCCGATTTCTTAAAATCTTAGCAGATGCTTGCAGGTTTTTAACATTTGCTTGTTTTTCTTAAGCTAGCTAGTTTAACTACCAAGCTTTTAGTATTGAGCTGCAGCCCATTTCTGGTGTTACCATGCTTGTGAAGTGCCATTACGACTTCGTCTTTCTACTTTAGGAGCTGTACTGCTTCATTGATTCAGTGTAGAGGAATCAACATCCTACTCTATGGTCATTAACCTCATCTTCAGAATAATGCTTCAGGTTCTTACTAATTATTTGTTTAGGAATAGGACTTAGGTGCTTTTTCAACAGAGTGGTTCTTATCTGTTAATTAGTATATTAATATTTGTATAATCTGTTTGATACTTTTCAAACTGAAACCACTTCACACACAATTCTTTTTGCAAACCTGATGGTCTGCTCTCTAGATAGCAGTTAAACTGCTGGATTAACTACTGTTCTTGCATTATTAGACAGTGCAGTATAGTTGAGGAAAAAAACGTGGCTGTTCTTCTTTCAGTGTTTATAACAAGCATTTTAAGGGCCGTCACTGTAGTATTCTTGTAGTGAATGTTCTGTGGCATGGAGGCTACAGGTGTTGGAATTAATTCTTCTTTTCTCACCTTATGTAGATACTCATGGAGAGGCAAAGTCAAAGTGGTTTGTACATTGCAGTGGTGAAACTCTAATTCTCCTGCAAAATAATTACAAGTAAAGCTTGCTAATTTCTCCCGTGTTTGGTTTCACACTTGATTGCCATCATTGTAGAAGAACTTAACGTGGTTTGTAGGAGATTGTGACCATGAAGTAAGGCAGTAATTTGGATTTAGCCTCAAAGATATGGAAATACTGGAGCAGGACATACCTGCATGGATAACTGACAAATCAAAAAGTGGAAGAGAGGCTCAGTCTTACAGTAACCCAGGATGGAAAAGGGTAGCTTTCGTTTACAGCTGTTCTGAATAATTGCAGGAAGCTGAGGCAAACTCTTAACCACTGAGTTCCTGTTCAGTTTGAGAGGGGATTATTTTTAGTGGGGACAGAACAACAACGGTAGTTACTGACATCAGTTCAGAAATAGAAAAGAGTTTGAGAGGTTGTACTTTTTATGAATAAAGTTAAGTCTTTTATTAAAGCAATCATATTGCGTGCCGCCAAAAAGGCCAATGGAATCCTGGGCTGCATAGGGAAGAGTGTGTCCAGTAGGTCGAGGGAGGTCATTCTCCCGCTCTGCTCGGCACTGGTGAGGCCACAACTGGAATACCGTGTCCAGTTTTGGACTCCCCAGTTCAAGAGGGACACGGAACTGCTGGAGAGAGTCCAGCAAAGGGCAACCAAGATGACTGAGGGATTGGAGCATCTCCCTTATGAGGAAAGGCTAAGAGAGCTGGGACTCTTTAGCCTGGAGAAGAGAAGGCTGAGGGGAGACGTTATTATTGCTTACAAATATCTAAAGGGAGGGTTGAAGGAGGATGGAGCCAGACTCTTCTCGGTGGTTCCCAGGGACAGGACGAGGGGCAATGGGCACAAGTTGGAACATAGGAAGTTCCGTTCCAACACACGGAAAAACTTCTTTACAGTTCGGGTGACAGAGCACTGGCACAGGCTGCCCAGGGAGGTTGTGGAGTCTCCTTCTCTGGATATCTTCAAAACCCGCCTGGATGCAGTCCTGAGTAATGTGCTCTGGGCAATCCTGCTTTAGCAGGGGAGTTGGACCAGATGATCTCTAGAGGTCCCTTCCAACTCTGAAAAATTTTGTGATATTACATGACCTTTCTGGAACATAAAGAAAGTTCACAGGATATGGGTCAGCTTGATAGGAAAGCTTATTCGTTAGTGAGAAGGCTTCGTGATTTGTAGCACTGGTTTCTTGGCTTTTCTTCAGTCCAAAAGAGCTGGATGAAGAACATGGAAGTGTTACCAAGATTTACATGAGGATAGCACAGATTTCTGGCAGGAGTGTCTGGATTTTTTGTTAGGGGTGATTTGCCTTCACATATGATACTGTGCTAATAATCAATGTGCAGCTTCCCTTCAGATAGGTTATTTTTTTCTGTAAGATAAGCTGTTACTGGCAACAGAAACCTGGGGGTGGTTAAGGCAGGTGGAGAAACCCAAGTGTTATGAAGTGGAACTTGGCCAGAGCAGACATTAGATACGGTGGAAGAAGCAAGGGTGCAGTATATTCCCACATACAATAGTCTGGTTAGTTCTTATGGTTAGCCCAGACATTGATGGTGATGATGGTCTGTATGGGTGCAGTGCTTGATCTGCAGATACTTTTTGACAGGATATGTGATGGAGAATTGTGAATTGCAGCATGTTGACTCTAACTTTGATTGTGTTGATTTGGATTCAGTTTGCTATTCTAGTTTGTGTATTTACTGAAAAGTTGATCATAGTTCAACTAGTACCTTTGAACCTGGACAAAAAACAGTAGGCCATTGTGGCGTGGCCCAGAACGTGTTTAGGTTGGTCAGAAAAGTTTTCTAATGTCATGTGCTATAGGTTACAAGCTATATCTTATTGTAAGGAGGCTTAACAAACCCTGGAAGAGCTTTGGCAGGTGTAACTTAGGGAAAATGCTACTCTTCTGTTTCACCTTCTGTTTCCTTCTTTCTCTTTTGCTTGATGTTGCCCACACGTGGTAGATAAATTTTCATTTAAATGGAGGAAAATCTAAGTTGAAAAAACTCTTTTTGTGTAGATCACTTAAAGTGGTTTTATGCACTTCAGCGGTTTCTTAATGTGAAAGATCTTCTGTCAAGTAAAAGCATCAAGTTATTTTTGTCACAAAAAATAAAATTGTTTGATAGTCTCCCTCTCCATGCCTATTACCGAAAAATAATTATTCCATCTAATACGTTTAGTCCTTTCGTTCTTGATTTTTTTTTTTCCCCCTTTTGGCACAAAAATACTTTAAAATTCATTTACATGTTTTCTTTAGTTTTATTCTTGAGCTTTTACTGTCCGTGGTTTTTGTACTAAGTCTCTTGAACTTTCTTCTGTGCTTGGCACATTTGAGACAAGCTTTTTTTCTTAATTTTTCTAATTCTAGGCTATCATTGGTTTTCAGTTGGTATGTTGAGGAGAATGATGTGATTTTATTTGCTACTAGAGGCATCTTGGCAGAATCTGCGTTGCAAGGCTGTTGATCTTTTTAAGTCAGAGTTTGCACTGAACCTTTCCTTACTAGTCTTCCGTAATGCATTCCTTGTTGTAAGCAACTTTATCTGCAATTCCTGGTCTGTTTCTAGAAACATGGTAGCAGGAGCAACGATAGTTCTCATTTTCATAAAGTTGACTGGCTAAGTAACTCTTACTGTCTTTGAACTTAAAGTGGCTCCAGTACTAAAAAGGTGCTTATTTGGAATTCATTTTTGCTAGTGATTAGGAAATACTTATTTTCATTTTAATAGAGGAGGTCTTTTTTGTTATGCTGTATTGCAATCAGACTTGCTTTAAGAGTTACAACAGTCTTTCTTACCCTCCTTTTGTGAGTTGTGTTTAGGAATCACTTCTTATGTAATTGGATATGAATTATAAAGTATAGCAGGCAAAGTCAGATAGGCCTATATTGTTCAGTCAAAAGTTTACTTGGAAATGTGAATAATTTTTACAAGAGGTAATGAAAATCGAAGTCCACTGTTCAGTGTCTTTCTTAAAGCATGTAAATTGGAATGCAGATACAGCAGTAAATCACCACCTGATGGTCATGCTTGTAGTAATTCTAATGTTGCCCACCATGGTTAACGAATTCTTCCTTCTGCCAGCATTTGCTTACTTGAGAGTTGAAGTATCTAGGAGCTGATTATAGCTGCATAATTCATAGTGAACCTTGATTTTGATGTGGAAAAAAAAGTGGCTTCACAAAGAAGAGCTTCGTTCTTTCCAGTATATTCACCTTGTTATGATTTTGGAGGATATTCTGAGAAACTCTACTATTGTTTTTAAAAGTGTAAAATAATTTCAGCTGCCACATGTTTTGTTGTGAAATAAAAACTTGGCACCAACTTGTGCTTTTGTAGATGCCCAGTATGTAATTCTAGCCTGAATTTTTACAGCTATCCCCAGCAGTGACACGCATCTGTTTAGTTAAGAATATTTTTTTCTCTTGGTATCTGAAAAAAACCCATGTTTGAAACTATTTCACAAATTTTGTATTTGGACACCAAAGGGTTAAAACACTTAAAGTTTAGTATTTAAAATCATTTTGCTTTAGAAATTTTAGACTAGTATACTGATGTTTATATAGGAAACGTTTTCTTTCTCACTGTGGGCTTTTTAGTGTTCTGATCTTTTTTTTCTCTTTCTTTTGTTTTGTTTTAATCCTTGTATCTGCTAATTTTCGTATAGGAATAGTTACTAATTCTTTTGAGATACAGCCTACTAAATTTAAAGTAATTGAAGCCATGAGTTGACCGGTAATTTTAATCCATTCTATATAAATTTCAATGAAGAACTGACAAATTGGTTTCAGGATGAAAGTAATAATGCTTTAAAGGCATAAAAGGCTTAGTATCTTGTTGTTAAGGTGGTCACATGGTAATGGCTTACATATTGAATAATGTGCTACAGCACTTTATGTGTGTTAATGTAACTTTTAATCGTAATGTTGCCTGCAAATATGTGATCCCTTATGATATAAGTTTCCTGTTTATGCACCATTGCCCGTTTAAATCAAACAGAAGATTCTGAAACTGTAAAAACTACACATGTCAATGTTTTACAGCTACGTAATTCGAATTGACTTGATTTTTTCAAGTAATCCTAGAAAGGGGGAGCATTCCATATAGAAACTGCTGAAACTGCCACAGGTGCTTCTCCGAAAACCTTACAGTTGTGGCATTGAATGTTCAGTATCGCTTCCTTTCTGCACACAAGGCATACTGTTGAGGTATTTGTTGCGGTGATTGGTTTTAATGCTAATCTAGGAATTCAGATATAGAATCTATAGATTTGCATGCTTTGCTTACCCTAATTTACAATTATCTACATTTTTATTTGTAAACTAACAATAGATAAGTTGAGATCAGTATTTTTTAACAGATATTACATTGATATACGAAAACTGTGGTTTTATTTTCTTAGATTGTCGCATGGCATTAACAAAAACACAGTAAGCTGTAGGTGATGTAATCACTATTTAAAATTAAACGTGTAGGGGATTTTTTTACATATATGAATGTTTTTTTCAAAAAGATTTACTGTTGACTTTTTGTAGCAAACATTTGTTTTGTTTTCCAAGGTATGTGACATTATAAGTGGAAGGCAGTGTATTTCTGTATAATTTCTATATAATGTATTTCTATATTGAAGACACATAGGAATGTACTTGCTTTTTTCCTCCAATAATTATAAAAAATGTGAACAACTGAAACAACTTAGAATTAAGTTCTTTCTAAGTAAATTCAGTATAATTTATAATTCAGTGTGAGAAGCACAGGCCTATCTTTTCTTTCTACAGATCCTTCTAAGAGTAAATTTTGTAAATTACCTTGAAGTAAATCTTCTTACACCAAGGTAGCTAAATTTAAACAATTCTGAGTTTTACTTGTTTTGGCCTTTTTACTTTCTATAACTTACTCATAGTGGAAGTGTCTTGAATGCTTTTTGAGAGCTTGCCTCAGATTGTTTTCTTCCTGTAGTGAACTTCTCAAAACAAATTGTGGTTAGACTGAAATAATAAAAACATCCCCCTAAACCAAAGCTAAACTGAAAGTTAACTTCATGTTGCTGTATACCAGTCCTGTTTGGTCAGGTAACATATTTATCTGTCTTTTTTTTTTTTTTTTTTTTAACAACAATTGAATTACACTCACAGCCAGCATCTTTAAAAGCATTTCGGAAGAAGGAAATGTAAACATATGCTTCATCAGTGTTCTCTTAATAGCTGCTTTAATTTGATACCAGGACTCTCAGATGAACTGGGCCTTTAAACTGGGAGTTCTGATGATGTCAACCAAAGGGAGAAAAACAGATTTTAAAAAAAAA
The DNA here is from genome assembly GCF_000708025.1 of Charadrius vociferus. NCBI lineage: Eukaryota > Metazoa > Chordata > Aves > Charadriiformes > Charadriidae > Charadrius > Charadrius vociferus. The sequence goes on from NW_009650084.1 coordinate 2,080,575, forward strand.
AAAAAAAAAGTCCTCTTCTTTCCAAGATTAGCCAGTTTTGAAGACTGTCCATGGACATCACTTGATGGAAGAAGAAAAATGTGTTCTGAGTGTTGTTTTAAGCACTGTAAAAGGTGTGTGAATATATGTATATACAAAAGTCAGAGTTTTAACTCCTAGTATATTAAGAGTGCACATTTTGAGTTTATTTATAAAATGCCTGTCACTACAGAACAATTCAAGTGTTGAACGTAATCTGTAAAGGAACTTCAAGATCACCTGCTTCTACTCATCTGTATCCAGACTTTTCTCAGCTTTTCTCATGGATTTTTTCTATTTAGAAAGTATGAAAATGTATCTTTCCAATTTATTTGTCTTCTTTTGCTTTGGAGTTAGCATCTCATACTTCTGTACTTTGAGGAAAACAGTATGTCTTTATCATTCCCAGCATCTGGATTTTAGCCTGCAAGAAGGCTGAGGGTAAATAATATTATGCTTCATAGTTCTAATTTGTTCGTCTAATAAGAATTACATGGAAAGAAGAATAAACTGTAAAGCAAAAAAAAATACTGCCAAGCGAAATAATCTTAACAGGACTCACTCATTTTTTAAATACTTGAATTAATTTGGAAATGATGCAAGGCGTGCGTTTTCTAAGCATAGAGTGAATTGACTTTCTGACCACTTCCCGAAACTGCATTTAGTCCTGGGTAAGGTTAAGTGAGGAATTTTTCTCCTGTTCGTCATTTCATGCCGTCATGTATGTTCCTGTCTGGAGTGTAGGTGCCAAAAACGGAATGATATTTCCAGAGCTTTAGTTTTCAGTGTCCTTTCTTCAGTTTTTCCACCTGTTCCTGTAGCTGGACTGAACTCCTTCAGAGATGTCTTCAGTTTTTGACTTTTTCTTTTTATTGGAGAGGGAATTAAATTTTTGGAGCACAACTGTCTGTTTTGACAGTAACTAGGCCAACCTTTAGAAAATACTGCACCAAGTCAAGGATTGCTGTTTAATAAAAGACTGACTAATCATAAAATGCATGTAACTTTTCAAGGCTTAGCCTGACTTTCTTTTCTATAATACGACTTTCTTCCATCCTTCCACACCTTCCTTACTGGTAGCTTCTTCCTTCATAAGATCATCTTTGAAAAACAGCGATCTCTGTAGGTTATTATTTGCCTAGTCTTGTTTCAGCTAGGTAGCCTAGCTTAGACAAAAACCCTGAAAAGAAATATAAAGCTTGTCCTCAAGTTCATCATCTGTTGGGGGGGGGAGTGCGCAAAATCCCAAACAAACAAAAAAACTCGAACCCACCCACCAAACCTGCAGGAAATTTCCTTACTCATTTTTAAATTCTGAGTAATGCAGTTACAGAAATAGAGCTGTCGTATTTGCAGTATGATTAGCAGTAACAAAAGGGCAGCTTGCCCGAAGATTTAATATCAAACAGCATGTTCTGGAGTTCGCAGCTTTACACTATTTCAAGGTGTTTAGGGTAAAAAGATCAAAACTAGGACTGAAGGGATTTTTAACTTCGAAAAAAACAGAGGATGGGTGGAAAAGAAGATTTTTTTTTTTTTTTTTTTTTTGAGATGTGAAATTTTGAGGTATTTCCATCCACATTTTCCGACGGTTTAAGTTTCTTTTGGTCACTGCTTTTCTTCCACAGTCTGGGTCTTGAAGTTCTTTTCAGTTACAGTATTCTTTACCTAGTCAAACCCTTTTTCTTTCTGTAGGCAGCTGTGAGAAATGAAGAGAAATACCTTTCAAGGGAGATTGCTAACAACTGAAGTGGTTGAAAATTTTATAGCGATTACCTCTTTGAGTTTCCTGCTTGTTGATTTATTTTTTTTAACCACGCAGTCTGTGTCACTCATAGTCTACTTAACTGACAATTCATTTGGCTATTACTACTCCTACTTTTCACTTGATAGTCAGTTCACATATAATTGCAGTTCATAACTAAGGACTGACATAGGGATTACGCATAAGAGACTGAACCTCTCTTAGTCTTTCGTGTAGTTGGGGCAGTGAACCATTTCTATTTTCATTCCTATAATGGAGTCTGCTTACAATAATGTCTCTTATGTTCATAGGTCATGGAGTAAGCTGAGGTAGCTGCTTCATTTACAAACATTGGCAGCATTTGAGGTAGACCATACGCTGTAGATTTAGTAACAGGTGTATGCCCAGTTCCTTTTAACTGCTGCTGTTCCTCTCCAAGTCCAGATCAGCACTTTTGAGGAGTGGTCTAGTAGATGTCCTAGCTTTTTAATTCATTCAAAAACTCCACTTCAGGGTTTCTAGAAGGACTATATAAAACTGTATTTTTCTGTTATGCACCGAGAACCCTTACAGTGATGGCAGTATTTCTACGTATTTTGGAAATACTTACAGCTATATCAGTCTGGTAGAACTCTGATACTCGTTAAGAGCATTTTTTTTCCTACTTAGTGCATGTAGCTAATTGAGTTAGCCTTTTTTTTTTTTCCTTGGATTACTTGCATTTTGTTACAATGAGCTAGTATAGTACAGCTAGTTCTTGCTGCTTTTTGTGTTCCCACTGACAGGTTTTTTCCTCCTAGAGAAGGCTAGAAAAATCAACTAAAGAAGTAGGTCTTTTTTTTCTTTCTGGGCTGTTTTTGATAAAGTGAGACTTCAGAGTTTCTGCCAATTTCGTCAACTTCTCCTTTTCCCCTTCCCATTAATATTGGAATGCAAGCCAGTTTAACTGAAACTTGAAAGGATTTGGAAGTCCCAGAATATTCAGGCTTCAATTAAATTAGTGGAAGTTGACAACTGGATATAGAAAAGATACTCATATTAGTGTTCCCACTGAGACAGAGTGAAGCGAACTTAGCAGTTGTGTTCTCTTTCACAGCAGATGGCCAGCCAGTGGCTAGAGTCATCTAGATCCTGTAATCTTTTATTTGATTGAACTTTTTTTTCCTCTTCCTTTTTTCATTATTAACTTCTGAACACAGGAAGTTGTCTTGAAATTGATAGGCTAAATTCAGACTCAGGTTTTTAAGAGACGTTTCTAAACTCTCAGAAGCAAGAATGTTCTATCCAATGTGCTTGAGTCCCTTGAAAACCTATGTAGTGCTTCCAAAATACTCCTGTGGAACAAGTACATCTTTGTCTACTTGTTAAGAGTAAGCTGTTCAGGAAGAGGTGGGAAAGGGACAGATCTAAAAATATCAAAGGTCATTACATTTTAAAATCTGACAAACACTAACTTGAAGTTCATTTATTTAATTTCTGGGAACTGTAACTTTTCTTTCCCAGAGTTCGGTTATGTAACCTTACACACTTGCATCTTAGTTTGTATATCTCCAAATGCCTCTGGCAACTTATATTGACATTCCTTTGGGAAATGGTGACTTAACTGTCGGCTGTCTCACAGTCCATTTTTTTAAGGCAGAGTTACAGTTCAGTAATGTTTGCTAAGTAATAGAATTACTTGCTCTTTGAAGTTTTATTAACTTAGATGGTCAGTCAACATCATATTGTTTTCATCATTTTTATCTTTGCATAACTTTAGTTTGCTCTTGCTTAGATTTCCTTTACTGTCCTTCCGCGGATCGCGGATTTAAAATGGATTTCAGAGAACTGAGCTATTCTTTTTGACCAAGATGGATATGTTGACATTTCTGTTTCTTAAGTTGTAGTTGCAATGTGTTATGTCTGTATGCTATACAAGTAAATTAGAACTACTAAAAGAGCATTGAATGTTGGTTAGCAGGGGTACCTCAGCAGGCCATCTAGTTTAGTATGGGAAAGGACTGAGTATTTTGCAGAATTTCTGAAATGATAATCTGCCCTTAAAATAAGATTCAGCAGCCTTTGTACTCTGAAACTTTCTCTTAATGCCTAACTTCAAATATCCTTTGTTCGTGTTAATCCTATTCATATACTGCCTGCACTGGATGCACAGAATGGATTATTCTCTTTGTGGGTATCTTTTAGGTATTCAAAAGTAATGCTTCTACCTTGAGGTTTCATTTCTTTTGACTGACTAGGTTTTTCATTCTTTTAAAGTCTTCCTTTCTAGAAAACTCTTGGCTGCTTTTCTCTGGGTTTTCACTAGTAGTCCAAGTAAATGGTGACTTAGAATACTGTAGCATGGAATGAAATTACCGTGGTCTAGCCCAATGGTTTTTCTGATTCTTTAGTATTTTGACTTGCTCTTCCAAATTTTGTGCAATCCAGCAGTATCCATTTATGGAATTAGTCTTGCTGTAATAGTTTCTAAAGACTTTTTTTTTAGTCTCCTTTTTACAGCAAATAAGTTGCAATGATCTAGGAAGCAGATCTCGGCTTTGTTCTTTGTTCTCTTCACATGATTTGAAGTGAGTTGTTTTCTACTTCATATGAGTTTCAACAGAATCAAGTCTGTTAATCTTCTGAATTCTTATTCTCTTGGCTGGTCTGTTTCTGGATTTTTAAGTAATGGACTTGTCTAAACTGCTGAAGCCAAGAAACAAAAATTCAATTTTCTGACTAGTTAGATCCGTCTGGAAAGGCTTAGGAAAGATTTATTGGCATCTTTGGCTTCACAATCTAGTTTTGTCATTTGTGGCCCTTGTCTCCAGTGTTATGCATTTCCTTATGAAGTTAGCCTGTATTTCTAAGCACAGACATGCTGTATGTTTGTATAAATGCAAGTGGTACAGCAGTCTTCCAAATTAAACCTCTACGTCTCTACATGTCCCACCTGATTTCATTTATAATCTCCTCGATGCATTAGAATATCCAAAATCTAGTGCCATTGTGTAGTGCATGGAAAAGTCTTGGTTCAAATAACAAAGCAAGTCCCAGCACTTATGATGTCACACACTTTGAAATGAGAAACAAACCAGAAAAAAAAGTATAAGCAAAGCATACCTAAGTATAGCGTCTTTATCTATCTTTTTCTGTATATGTATATATTTTATTGTTAGGCAGAATAGTGATGATGTTGTTACCTTAGAAGCCAGAATGCCATGGACAATTGCCAAGTCATGTTAAGTTTGTTTTGAGTATTTGATCTTTTGCTCAAGTTAAAGCAGTAGATTGCAGAATAAACTGCAGAAGATGGTAAAATTTAAGGCTTAAATTAGTCTGAAGTTTATGTAAAGATCAGATACTTCAGACTATTTTAGAATAAAGCATTTTGAGAAGTTTAAATAGGAAGATTTTTTTTTTAAGGCACATAGTATATTGATTTTATTTAAAAGTGTATTGTCTCCCAAATTTTGCTTAGAAGCCAGATATATGTGCGAAAAGTTAAGTTAGTTATAAAACTAAGTTTGATAACTAATTTCTTAATGGAAATTTGCTAAATGTATGTTTTCTCTCATCACCAACAGATAGATAGTCAGTAAGGGCAGCAGCAGCAGCAAGCTAGCTTGATGAATGAGTGTAATTCAGTTTCTTTGCATTGTACAGCTTGAGAAATGCCAGTGGCCTGACAGCAGCAGACCTTGCACATACCCAGGGCTTCCAAGAATGTGCCCAGTTTCTCTTGAACCTCCAGAACTGTCACCTGAATCGTTTCTATAGCAATGGCACCTTAAATGGGGTTCATCAGAATGCAGGTCCCAATCCATTCAGTGGTGGGACAAGTCGAAAGAGATCCTTTGAAGATACGGAGTCTGCTGGAGTAAAGAAGGCTAGAACGGAAGGTGAGACCCCAGAGGTAAAAGGGATGGGGTGATACTGTTGCTGAGAAAGGAAAATAAACATTTTAAAGCCTTTCAGAGTGGATGTTGACTATTATTGACAAACTCATGTACAGCTCTAAATTACATATTAATACAAGAAGCAGATGAATACAATTATTCCATGCTACAAGATCCCAATTCTCCCTGTCATCATCTTGGCGTTTTCAGAAATTTCTGTTTCCAGAGAGTGCTAAAGTTACGTGATGCCAACAATAATATGTGGAAGAGTAGGAGCTGAAGTTAGCTTCTACTCCTTCCTCAATTTCTTCTACTTCAGGAGAGCCAAATGATGTTGCGTTACAAAGATGCCCAGATATTCTGATGGTAATTTTCCACTTCAGGTTTCATTCACAATTCAAAGAACTGTTTGCTAGATAACATGTATGAAGGAAACAGAATGCAAAAAGATTTCTCAAATTCAGAGGGATTATGTCTCTGACATTAGGTTAACATACCTTAAGTTTCCAGGATCATGTTCCAAGGGGAACTGGTGTCTTACAGGAGGATGTAAGACTAGAATGGTCCTTAAGATTCCTGTTCAGCCTTGCACACTGAGGATGCTGCTGCTTCCTCTGCCAGCAATGATGCGATAGTACAACCTCGAAGATACATTTTTTTGGTGGGTATATGAAGAAATCTTTTTTTACATCTTACAAAAACTTTTAATATCACGATAGAGAATACCCTCCGCTTCCTTTCTGTTGCTCATTCATTAAAGTCTTATTAAAAAGAATGCAGCGTTCTGCAGTCAAATCTTGTTTCTCTTTCCTATGTCTAGCATCAGGAAAGGGACTTTGTACGTCTTCATTGAAGACACTTTATTCAGTTAAAGTTTATATTGTTCTAACAGATGTGACTTTCGGTGAGCCAAATAAAATGGGCTCAAACTGGGCTTAATTACAGATAGCAAGAGGGGAATTAAAACTAAAACTACATTTCAAAATAAGACACTGACAACATAAATTACATCAATATTGACACTCTGTAGTATTTGCTTTAGTACTTGCCATCCAGACACTGTTTCAACTGTACCAGGATCAGAGGCCTTAATGGGGTACTGCATAGCCAATCATAAATGGGATATGTTACTTCATGTAGTTGGTCTAAACTATAAATAATTTCATGATGGAGAAGAGTGCCTATGCAATTGAATGCAAGACTGCTTTTCAGGAATAGCGTCCTTAAGTAGCTACATAGAATGAGAAGACTTACATGGTAAACAGATGCCCATAACAGTTATGGAAAGATGTCTTCAATGCATTCATGTTCTATTACCAGGAGGTGCTGCTTGAAGTCAAAGATAGACGGGTGTCTTTTTTTTGAAGACCTATTCCTTCTGAATGTTCATAATCAGCAATGTGTTTTAGTTTCAGAAAATGGCTCCAATCTAGTCAATAGGTAGCATTTCCCCACGATCTGTGGGAGTGGCATTGGGCTAGCTATTTTTATTCTATATGTCATAATGAAATAGCATTATCTGCATTACCTTTCAGTATGAACAGTTGGTCCAGTGGGTAAGTTAGATCGAGCAGACAAATAGACAATACATTTAAGTGAACAAGATCTCCTAAGTAATTACAGAGATGTTAGAGAATCAGAGTAGGCAATTTTTTAAATGTTTACCAGTATGACATTTTAAGACCTTTGCTAATAAAGCCAAAAGCTTTGCTGGGTTTGCTTGAAGGTTTGTAGAGTAATTAGGAGACGCATCGTAACTGCAGAAGCTGAAGTTTCTAATCTGATGTGTCTGTCCTCAGCATCAGTAATATCTATCATGCCAATGTAAAAAGTCTATTGGAGTGAGAATGAATCACTGTTCTTGAGAAGCTTTGTAAACAACAGACCTGAGTAATGAGAAGTCATCAGTACATCCTTGTACTGAGTTAACCGTCTTACAAAACAAGCCCAATTTTGTGGTAATTTTGCCCTTACCGAAACCACACTGCATCTGTTTTCCTTTAAAGACTATTTGCATAGGAGATTCCAGATGTTCAGAGAGCGTGCAGGTAACCTGTATTTGCAGGGAAGTCAGGTGTTGATGGCCGTACCCCAAACTAGAACAATCACTGCTTTGAAAAAACCTACTTGTGACCAGGCACAGTATGGACCCCTTGCAAAAGCCTGTAAGCAATAGAGTTGGAAGAAGAAAAATACTCAAGCTGTGCTTTGCCCTTTGTCCTGGAATGGCTAAACTGGGCAGTGGGTAGGGGTTACATGTAATTTTGTTTATATGCACACACGTGTATGTGCTATTGGGTGCACAGTATTAAAAAAACCTTCAGCCTAAAAATTAGGCAACACTGGTACATGATACACTGTGATACAAACCAATTACTCAAATGTAATGCAAAAATGAGTTCCAAAGACTGAAGCTGAACTTAATAATAATTCGGTGACCACTTTCAGAATATACACCCAATAGGTTTTAACTTTGACTTAAAAACTTAGAGCTGGATTTTATGTTCATTTTTCTGAAATCGGTTCTAGAAATTTCCCCCTGCTTCCTGGGCTGGTTGGTAGAGGGTGGTGCGCACGGCCAAATTTGATGACGATGGACGTCAGGCCAGCTGTTCACAGGGCTGCGTTGGTGGCAGTCCTCACCTTACCCCTCTGCTTCGTGGCCCTCGGCCAGTTGGCTTTTGCACTGTGCTGTACGTGCTGCACACACTACTGATGTGCTGTACACAACTGGTGACTGACCATAGCATAGTCAGCAGCCTCAGCGTGGCTGCTTTTAGGTGTTCTCTGGGAGGTGGGGATGGGGGCGTTGCTGGGTGTACCCTTGAACTGGCCAAAGTGAAACTGCACTTCTGTATTCCTCTAGGTGACTAGGAAAAAATGCTTTTCCCTTCCTGCTTTAGGGTAATTTGCAGCCCACTGATCCCAGGGCCCTGGTCTCCTTTAAGCCCTGTGTGAGCTCTTTGGCCCTGAAACACTTCAGCTATTGCTTGATGTTCTTTAAAAACAAGTTGTTTCTGTTGTGCTCACGGTAGTGAGAGCTGACTTGCAGTCTACTAAAGTAGCCCTTTATAACATAATATTTGGAGTGCGTGCAGTGTATATAGAAAGGTGTGTTAGTGTGAGAGCAGTGCAGGGTCTGCTGGGATGGTACCGGAGCAGTGCTTTGGGTGGTGGGTATAAAAGGTAGTGAAGTCAAGCCCAGCTTGCTTATTAAAGCATTTCCCACAAAAATCTGACTACTTGCCGGCTTTCCTCGGCGGGGATATCTGCTTATTCAGCTCTTGAGGGGATCCCTGGAACAGTCTGAGGTGGTGAGTGGGGGGTGGGTTACTGGGAACTGGCCCTTGGGAGTGAAAGAGGGAGCAGTCCAGACTGACAGGAGGCAAGCGTGAGGTAGAGACTGCTTTTTATCGGTCAGGCGCCCTAACAGTAAAGCCAAAACGTGATTAACTTCAATTGCTCTTCATTCAATCTACTGGTACCTCAGACTCATAGATGCATATAACACATCGATACGTAGGTGTGAAGTCTGATAGGTACACTGGTAATTCGCAGTTTTGAGGGATTAAAATGAATGTGCAAGTACTTAGCATTTACTTTTTCTGCATTTGGGATCTCAAACATGTCAGAAGCTTTCAGATGCGAAAAATTTACGTTTCTTTGTAAAAAGCTTTTGCTTTAATAATCGAAGTACTCATCTGTTTGTTGGCTGAGTTTTCAAGTGTTCACCAATGACTGAACGTGACCTTTTTTTTATCAGCTTACAGCTTTGATGGCTTAATACCAATGATGAATGGAGGAGTTGAGGATGATGCTGACAATATGCACGTTGATAGAGAGTTTGCTGTTGTATCAGGTGGGAGTGGACAGTTTCCTGTTAACTACAACAACATTCAAATGGTTGAAGACACCAAACAACAGGAGAGTACTTCTGTTGGACCAAAAGAAATTGAAATATACACTGTTTCTGCAATGCAAACGCCTTGTCGTTGCAAGAATCAATATGCATTTTATTTTTAAGTGAAGTATAAAACTTAGTCTTTTATTTTTGCACATTGTTGTCTAGTCTTGAAAACTGTTGTATTGCTGTAATACCCATTATATTGGGGGTTTAGTAGGTATCTAAAATTAGCTGTTTCATGCAATATATTGTAATGGTGAAAGAGAAGGTTTATTAGTAGTTTATTACTATTTCAGATAGAAATCCATAATGGCTGTTTCACTTTTAACCTGAGGCTTGTATTACGTCGTGCCTTGCTTTTAGTTGCTAAAATTTCAGGTTAAAGGAAATTCAGAAATAATTTAAATTACTAATTTCATTTCCATTAAATAGATATAATTGCTAATAAGACTTGCTAGGGAAACATATCCTAGTGCTTATATAGCTTTGAAAATAATGTATGTTATGACTAAACTATATTCAAAATAGTTTAACAAATACTATAAAGAGTAGTCTAGAAATGTACCATGTGTTCAGAATTTGTTCAGACGCTGTGATATAAGTGCAGGATCCTGCTATGGGATTTTTTATGTAAATAAAAAAGTGGACATCACAGGTCTTAAACTAGTATTTGAAACTAACGTACCTTGGAAAACAGTTTTTCTGTTTTGTACCGATCTTCATGAAACAGTCAGAATCTTACTAGTATTAGTGAATATTAATGCTCTTAAGTTTTCTAAGGGCTGCTTAATCAAGATGGTTTTGGTAACCCCAGGATGTGTATAGACTTTCGATTAAAACTGTCTTGGGTCAGCTTTTTCCGTGCACTTTGTAGGTAAAGGCATGGAGTCGTTATGATAGTGCATTATTACATTTAGAAATTAATTTCTTACTTTAATTTGTTCTGGGTTAAATATGTTTATGCTTTGTACCGCAGATCAGATTCACCAAAGGGAATGATAATTAAAAGATATTTTAATATATTAGGAATAAATATATATGCACATATATAATAATCAGTACTTTAAAAGTAGACTATGATATATTCCAGTGATAATTACTAAGTGTTCTTATTTATGGAAAAATGATTGTCTTTCATAAATGTACTCTATTACTACAGGTGCTAATTTTTAACAAATAATAACATTCTATAATTATCACTAGAAGTATTCATTACCTACTTTGGATATTAATGAACAGTGGTGCCACTTTTATTAACTTTGATTTGGCAAAGCCAGCCTATAAGGATTTATTTTTAAACAGTTAAAATTTTGCACTTTTCAGTTAATAAACACTATTTGAAATCCCTTCTGTGCGTTTTCATCACTGAAGTACTAGCTTTGATGTCTTGCTGGGTTTGGGAATTTTTTTCCACTTTCAATAAGAATTTGTGCTTAGTGAGTTCAGCTGGTGTGGTTACTTTAACTCATGTAGGGACTAAACAGGAAACTCCAGTTAGTACATACAGTGCGTTACAAATCGAACACATTTCTTGGCATTATGTATTGCTGTATGTGAAGTATCAGCGTTGTAATCCGTATATCAAATAGTATCCATGCGAAGAGCTGATAGAGAACCAAAACTTGAGATTCTGCCTTGTCAAACAGTGGTACTCATTATGTGTCACTTAAACAGGAACCCAGTGTTTTACATATGTGGGAAGTTTCCACCAGACTCACTCGCTTGAATTGGAAATGCAGAGTAAACGCGATCCTGTTTTGCACATAGGTTTATGCACTCATGTATACATAAACATATGTGTGTGTATCCGAGGATAATAACGGAATGTAAAATCTTTAAATGTCTCCATCTAGGTCTGTAGTTTCTACGTTTGCCTTGCTCATCTTTACCAATATAGATGTAAATTTTAGATGCCTTTTACCAGTAGGCATTTTTAAGGCAGAACATATCACCCATTTTTTGTGCTAGTACTTTGAGTACCACTGCAAAAAAGTACGTTTCCGACATACTGATAAATTCTGTTTATGGAAATAAAAAATATTATACTAATTACTAAATTCAAAGGAGAAATTGCTTTAAAACGGTTGTAAGCGGGTTTTGCGTGCACATTTTTAGAATTTTGTTTCCTCCTGCGAATCTTTTTTAGTCTTCTGTGCACTCTGCTGTTGCTGTTGTATGGCATATTGCATGTGGATTGTACAGATGTTATTATAAACTTACCGTTAAATACAAACCTGCTTAGTATGTTATTTAGCAAGCTGCTAGATAAATTGAAGTACTTTCTGAATCAAGGAGCTTTCAAACATTTTATATTAGTGCCCCAACATAACATTTATTTGACCTATTTCAGTGTATGCTGTACTGTGAGAGTTAACACTAAAAAGAAAAAAATGGAGCGATGGGTAAATTACAGCTGAAAAAACAAAAAAAAAACCCAACCCTTCACCCTCTCACAGAGACTTAATTCTTGCATGGACATAATCTTTCATCCCAAGAGGGCATTGCAGTTAAGGTGGAAAGATGCCTTTTATTCCACTTTTCTAAACACTGCCCAGAGTGTTGTCTGCTACACTTATTTCATACAGTTAAATGAAAAAATTCTGCGAAGTTCGCGTTGTCTTTGCAAAGATTAATATAGGCATATCTACACATTAAATATAGATAGAAAGTTTCATTTTCAACGTGAGAATCCGTGCTACAAGCCTACTGGTCGGCTGTCATTACATTGAACTACCTATATTGTTCTAAATAAAGAAAGGGTAGATTTATTTTCAAAGCTGTGTACGGAAACATTTTTTAAATAAGTGGAGTATAGTGGAGACATTTTGATGTATTGTGATTTATTCTTAATTGTTGGTGACAGGTGTATTTCTTAATGCAGATATGAATAGCAGTAGCTCCATATTGAATGCACTGACAAATGGATGCGCCATCAATGGACATTTGGATTTCACCGCCGCACAACAGTTCAGTGGGATGGATGCCAGGCGTGAGGAGTGTTTATCGTTAACACCTAACGGAATAATTCCTGGAGTAACTTCTCCCAGTAGGCATCGAATTCATACCAGTAACGGCACTGAGGAACCAGAAAAAGCCATGAATAATTCCACCGATATGTGTGGATCTCTACATCTGAACGGGAGCCCGAGCAGCTGTGTCTCTAACCGGCCCTCGTGGGTGGAAGACCCTGGAGATACTTTGCACTATGGACACTATCATGGTTTTGGGGATACTGCTGAAAGCATCCCCGAACTTAGTAGTGTGGTTGAGCATTCCAATTCTGTCAAGGCTGAACAGAGCTACGAAAATACTGTCCTAGGCACAATGTATTTGTATCACGGTTCCTAGATGAACGACCTTTATATCAAACGCATATTGAAATTGCTACCAAATGAAGCTGGGGGGACAGAATCCTCACATAGCATTAAATTTGAAGATTGCAACTTATTGCTATTTTTACACTTTGTTTATATGAAAAGTAAACCTTTAATTTGACAGCCTTATACAATAGTTGTAGTTTGTTGCATGTATGGGGCTTACTTAGTGATAAAATAGGTGCTGTTACAATGGAATGTTCATTATTTTCTCTTTTTTTATTATGGAATGTTCTGGTTTTGTATTTTTTTTATTTCTAGGCTTGTGAACACTATCTTTCCCTTTTTAGAGCTGTTTTCCCTTTTACTAAAACAATGTTTAACTGAATTTTGTGAAGAAAATGTTACATACGTGCATCACTTAGAAGTAAAGATTTTTCTTTTCCGTATCTTCTGCTGAAGCTATGGTAGCAATATCAATGCCAGCTCTCACTATGCAAGGTTGAAAGTGGCAATCTTCTGGAGCTTCTCTGACTTTATAGTTTGTACGTTTGTTTGGTATAATTAGGTGTTCCTCTTTAAATTTGTTGAACAAGTTGTTTGAAAACGCAGAGACAAAATTGGAAGAAGTGACCGTTTCACTTTCCGTAGCGTAGAAGTGCTTTTCGTTGTTGTCGGGCTCTTTTGCATTATAGAGTGGGGGAGTGGGCTGCCTTTGCTCGGTCGCGGTGGTCAGGTGTGCCTCAGGTTGGCTCTGAATTTGTGGCGGGTTTCTTTGGCTTCTCTCCTTTATACGTACGCTTGATATTTTACCATAGCTCACAGACCGGAGGCATGTTGGCACTGTTCTGCTTTGTACGCGGTTTAAAATTGCTGTTACTTGTTATAGAATTTGCCAAGTCAAAATATTTGAGTTTGACTGTCTTGGAGATACATTTATTGTCCTTTTTTTAAACATATGCTTTGGAAATGTAATGTTGTGTACTCTTCGGGCTATGCTCACGGAAAATACATTGTATTTGAAGCTTAATACACAAATCAAAATTCATATAAGTGCACTATATGAGCACTAATAATATAAGTTGCTGCTTTGTGTTATGGTAAGTGAAGAGTGGGGGAAACTATGGTAAATGAGATAAGCCCTCTGAATTGTGTTGGGGTTTTTGTTCTTGTTTTGTTTAAAAAGGGACCTTTACAAATTGGAATTTAATAAAAATAAACATATTACGTTGTATCTGAATATTTTGTTTAGACATAATTTATTGGCAATTTGAGCGCGTCTTTAATAGTTGTTAAATTACATTTCTCCATAATCTTTCTCAGTGCAGTGTGGGATTTCTTGATTTTGTCGTTATGTGGAAGCAAATGCGAAGAGCCCAGTAAGTCGTCCTTCACTGAACCACAGAAACACGTACTGGATATTCTGTGTTTGAAGTTTGTATCAGCCTTGAACTCCAAAAATAGGTTAAAAATAACGGTTGTCTGATATTCATGGAAATTACACTCTCCTTCAAACATTTTTAAGCAAGACACAACAGACTACAGAGAAATCAGTGTTTAAATAGGCTTTATGTGGTTCACTATCTACATACAAGATACCCACAGTGTATTCAAATTGTGAGTAGCTCTGATAGGAAAACCGACCAGATTTTTTGCGAATTGTTGGCCAGACCAGCAAAACTCCTCAGTGCCTTCTGGAGACGAACGAGGCCATTAACAAAAGCCAAATCTTACCTGAGACAAGCCGTTCCCGGCATGCATGTCACCGCTTGCCTGCGCTCCAGCGACCGCATCCGGGCCCTATCCTTAGCAGATTTAATTTGGTGATGTAGTGCCCGGAGGCGTGTGCGCTGTTACCATCATACTAACACAAACAGGGACTTAAATTTGTTGTCACGTTTGATTTGGGGATCTCTTTAGTATTTGCAGAGCTCGCTGCATATGCTTTCTTGTGCTTCTGCAAATAAATCGAAGCAACTCGTAGTTATAATATGCAGTGCCATTTTTGCATACATGGCTATAAACTGATTCCTAAAGGATTTTTTGTGGTTAACAGCTAAGTTTGCACATGTCTGTCCCGATGGTAAAATTTTAGGTACATGATTTTAGCGTGACAAGATTTATACTGTGTTCATAAAGCAAGGGTTTTAAAAAAATGTGTAAATTTGGGTTTCATTCCTTGCTCTTTGCATCTTTTCACCTAAGAATACCTTGGAAGACACTATTTCAAATTCAGAGAGAGAACTTACCGCTTTATTTTAAGAAGCACTTTATGTGTGTGTGCTCAGCCACATGCTAACAGAGAGACAGATTTCAAGGTCTGTACCTTGTCAGGCCCCATGGGAGCTAAATACTAAATTCTAATTAAATGTAGAAGACCAGTGAAGGCCATACCATGTAGACAGGCTGTGTGGGTTTGCTGGGTAGCTTCCTTTGCTGCTAATGTTGCAAAAGATAAAAGCCTGTGACAGAGTATGCCTGGGCCAAGAGCTGAGTTGTATAATTTTTAAAGCATCAAATAATTATTCTCTGAGAATTCTCAGAATTCCTTTTTACAAGTGCTTTTTGAGACAATACATGTACTCACAGCCATCTAAAGTCTTGTTTTTAAATCATTCCATAAATCTTAAATAGAACATGAAATAGGGAGTCACAGCATGGTTGAGGTTGGTGGATACGTACCCGAGCGTATGGTACCGCTATGAACCCATACCTCCCTCACGGGAGAAGAGTTTTCTTCTGTTTAATTGGAATTTCCTGTTTTTCACAGAATCACAGAATCTTCAGAGTTGGAAGGGACCTCTAGAGATCATCTAGTCCAACTCCCCTGCTAAAGCAGGACTGCCCAGAGCACATTACTCAGGACTGCATCCAGGCGGGTTTTGAAAATCTCCAGAGAAGGGGACTCCACAACCTCCCTGGGCAGCCTGTTCCAGTGCTCTGTCACCCGAACTGTAAAGAAGTTTTTCCGTGTGTTGGAACGGAACTTCCTATGTTCCAACTTGTGCCCATTGCCCCTCATCCCGTCACTGGGAACCACCGAGAAGAGTCTGGCTCCATCCTCCTTCAACCCACCCTTTAGATATTTGTAAGTAGTAATAAGGTCTTCAGTTTGTCTTATAATTCCAGATAACATGCGAGCAACAAAACTGTAAAAGTAATGAATATAATAGACTCAGCTGCCCTTCTTCTGGGGAAGGGGCTGAGTTTGTAGAGGAGGAACTGCCATCGTCAAGTGTGGAATGAGTTCTACCAGGCGTTGCCGTGTCTTTCCATACGTAACTACAGATGACAGAGAGGCGTTGTTTTTACATGTCTTACCATTGAAATACAGATGGTTTCGCTTTGTTAGACCAGCTGACGTCACTTAAGAAGCCCCGGTAGGGCTCACAAGCCCTCTCCAGTCTTGCGTTAAAGATGTTTCAGATTCTGCTAACACACAGCAAGGCTGAGCCATTTTAATTACGCCGCGCTCTGCAATTGCTGAAAACACTGGTGGACTTTAAACCCTTGGAGTTAAATTCTCACAAGTTTTTCATTTAGCGAGCGCCATGGTATTGTAGGTCTGATAGTACCCAGGCCTTTTGTCCAATTCTGGATTTTTCAAGGCTTTTATTAACTGAACGTTCTTTGAGCTGGTGCTTTTTTTTACCATTACTTTGGTTCTGGGAACGGTTCTCCAAAACTAAAGTTTCCTTTCCGTCAGCCTAGATTTAACTCTGTAGCACCACCATGAATTTCACGTGGAATACACTAACCAGTTATTGTCATCATCCTCCTGGTTGTCTCTGCAGTCGAGACTCAATTTTGTGTGAAATTTCAGTTGATTTCTTTCTGGCTGGTGTAGATGTTTTTGCACTAACGACCCCCCCACCCCACCCCAGTGTAGCTTCTCTCCTATTTTGTTTTTCAAAACCACCTGCAAATTTTGCCAGAAATATAAATAAGTACATATTCAGGTGTTATTTTGATACGGACTATTTCTGAGCAAGTACTTGAAGTTTGGCAATGTTGGAAGAGGGAAAAGGGGAGTGTTACACAACTTCATGCACTGTTACAGTCTTTAATATTTTTAAAAATTGATCCCCTGATTGCAGATAAAATATTAGTCTGAACTTCTGACAGTTGTGGAAGAAGGCTGTCACTTGAGTTATATATTAGATTAAGGTGAGATGCTGCTCGGCTTCAAGACCCGTTGCAAACACTTTCAGGCCCTGAGAACTTTACTGAACGTTGGTCTTGCACCTGACTCGCATCAGATCCTGACCTGTGTCCAGAAGCACGTTCCATAAGCTGGCAAAAGGTTCTCTGTGCATCTATTTTACTAAACTCCTTTAACAAACTACCATCCTCCTGCAGTCTGAAGTTGAACCCCACCTTAATTATTATAGCCACGTTATAAATCGCTGAGGAGCTTCTGCCGTTCCCGTTACAGATGTAATACCCCCAAAAGAGCTGCCTCACAAAACATCAGTCAGTCCTGAGCACAAACCAAACCCAGAATGAAAAAGGAATCCTTGTTGTCCCATACGCTGCAGCTGACCTACGGTAGAACCTTTTATCAGTAACAGCCTTGCAATCTTCTCCTCTTATTTTGTGTCCAATCAGTTTCTTCCAGTCGGTGAAAAACTCCACACTTCGCGCGGGGGGGAAAGACAACCAAACCCACAACAATAAAAAAAGCCCCCAAAGCACTCTTTCACCGACACAGTCCCGCTCACCCCACCATCCCGTGGTGGCATAGGCAGGGCAGTACGTCCTTTCCATCCCTCAACCTCCTGGGCAGGTGGGGCACTAGCAGCAGCGGGTAAGGACCACTCCTCCCCTGCTGGTGCCACCAGGTCTGACACACGCTGCAGCTTCCCACCGGCACCTTCAAATCCTGATAGATTTTCTTCAGGGTGGTTACAACCCGGGTGAAAACCTTTTCCGTTGTGCTTTCTAGGGATCTCTGTGACCAAAAAAAATAAACCACCACAAAAACACCCGCAAACCTTCTCTGGCATTCTAAGTGAATTTTCTTGTTATTTGATTCTAACACTCAAGTGCAGCTTCATGTAAAGTTACAGCCCAAACAAATTTCTTGGTGCTTCAGGGAGGAGGTCCTCGATGCCTTGGTTTGAGGGCAGGTGAGCTGGGGACGGATCAGCGTTGCAGATTTCCTACAGGGCTAAGAAGAAAGGAAGGGCAGAGAGGAAATTTCCCATGCCGGGCAGCGCTGAGAGCTGCAGCCACCCTGCGGCAGCAGAAGAGGCGGTAGTGGAAGACGGCACCCTGGGAGCATCCCGTTCCACTGCTGCCACCGGCCTGGGGGACGCGGGACCACAGGGCAGGAAGTCTTTGAGACTCAACTGAACCAAGAAAATTTGAAAAAGCCCCACATCTTGTGTAAGCAGGGTTTACTGTGCCTGGCAACTGGTAGCTACATTTGTGCTACACGGCTTAATGACTCCCAGATATTTCACACCTCTCCTTCCCTGCCCGGAGTTTCCTGCCTCCAAGCGATGACCGGCTGTTTACAGGCAAGGATCAAAAGAACTCTGGTTTAAAGCAGGTGGTTTATTTTAAAAGCATATCAGCCTGTAATATATATTTTAAAAAAATAATACAGTAGTTCATAACTGTACTGTACACTTGCATTATCCAAAATAAAAGCTTTGCCACACTCAGAACTGTACTTTTTCTATAAATAGCACCAGCCAAGAAGCATAATGAATGCTACTTGTGATACGAGCATAAAAGTTAGGCATCCTCTCTCCCTCCAAAAAGCACAACAAGTTTTAATGAGTAGCTTCTTTTTGCTTCTGTGTGACTCAGCTGCTCTTACAGAACTCGATAACCGTTTCCAAATCAGCAGGAATTAGCTTCAACTGCCTGAAGGGGAAGGAGGAGAGACACGCGTTGGATGCTGAAGTCAAGTCCCCTGGCTCGATCACTAATCTAAGCAGCGTTCCCCAAGGATAATAGCTGAATACCCAGAGCTGAACAAAATACCAAGCTGCATAGTATTAACTATATTTCTTCTTGCCGGGCTAGAATAGTAAGTTAAAGAAGAAAAAAAAAGTCTGAGTTTCTCTTCCTGCAAAGGCGGGATGTAATCTTACTAGAGAGGAAATGCCACGTATTAGTAGAGCTCTTCTCTTGATGTTACCGAAAGGTCAAGCGTTGTTTGGTGGTGCTAGCCGGCAGGTCGGTCTCACCAAAGACACGTGTGCTTTCCGGTGACAACCGCAAACTTAATGGTGTCGCCGGGTTTTGTTTGGGAGAGGAGAAATTGAGGTTTCTTTGCTTTTGTTTTGTTCTCGCCGTTTCTAAAAGGTGCTGTGAGTTGGACCAAGTCCTCAATAACATTAGGCACATAGCTTGAAATCTCAGTTTACTCTATTTTATATTTGACATATTGTATAATATAGCCTATTTGATAAAAATCAGTACTGAAAAGACAAATTATGGAAGTCAGGTAGGTACATGATGTAAGAACAACTAAGCAAAAAGTATGTGTGTGATGCAGCGAAGCACTTACTTAAATGGTAGTTCCTGGGACCAAGCAACTCTTCCAACAATAGGATGGCCAACCAGAAAATTCTGCAAAGTCTAGGAAGTCTAAAAGCTTTGGGATTATTTTTATATATAGTGTAGCTCGATGATCTTCAAGGTCAAGGACCTTCCAACCCAAACCATTCTGATTCTATGATTCTATACTAGAAACTGTCACCAGTTGCCAGACAGATTTTCACTCTTCACCTTGGAGCATCTTCCTGCAGACAAAAGTTGGCATCGCTGACAATAACCAAGTACAACCTTCCTGTGAAGAAGTTACTGTCACGTGGGCAGAGGGGATCATCACTTTTTTGAGTGTGTAAGAGTTCTTTTGTTGCGCGCATGAGCAGCGCTGCATCCATCAGAAAGGGTAATTGCCCTGTGGCTCTGGTAGACGACAGTTTTATGAGAGGCAGGAATACTCCAACCGCGGTATCAGAGCGAAAGCATCACCGTCACCCATGCTGATATGAAGAGCAACAAGGACCTGAACTACAGTGGCAGCACCCACCTGAGTGTTTTGAAGGGGTCTCCAAAATGGCCACTACAGCATTGCTTTTAGTAGGAGTCGGTCTTTTCACTTCATGTTCAACACGTGCTCCCTGTTTTGACCCGTGGTCCTGGTTTCCCGGTCTCTTAGCTGGGACACTTGGCTGGAGCACGTTGTGGCTCTGGTCCAGCCTGGGCATTGGCGCTGCTGTCCCAAGGGCTGAGGGGAATCGATGGGCATCTGGGCACTGCTTGCTGCCACAAGCAGTGGGACAAGCTTGCTGCTTGTCACCTGTGGTCGGGACACCACCATGAGAGGTACTGAGATTGCGGAACCAAGAAATGTTCCTGGAAGCCACTGTTTTATGCTCTGAAAGACTGATTTCAAACTAGAGATCACAACCTGTGCTGTTCAGTATCAGATGCAAGGACAGGGGCAGTGGAAAATTACCACCACCCCTGGAAGACCTGTCCCTGTCCTGGGACCAGCAGCTCCTCCCAGTCCCTGGTGCCATGTGGCCTCGGTGAGCACATCAACTGCAACAACCCCATATTTCTCAGGGTGCTGAGATGCTGCTCAGGTCAGCGCTGCACGGTGCGCGGCCCCCAGCCAGACGTGTGCCAGCTGGGAGCTCTGTAACCAAGTTAGCATGGCACCAAGCCCAAAATAATAAGCCCTAATTATTAGGTCTTTGGTACTCTGCCTGTGGTCAAGCCTCCTGTGGCCTCAACAGGGAAAAGGCAGAACAGCTGAGGGAATAATTCTGCTGCACCCAAAGGCAGGAGAATAAGGTCGTCCTTCAGACTCAGTTTGCATGGTGAAAGGACTGTGATACGCACAGGTGACCTCTTACAGAGGACAGCTGGGTAGTGTGAGGCCAAAGGCAGCAAACATGAACATGATTGCCCCATCCTGAAAGAAGTTCAGAAAACGACGACGAACTGGCCACGTGGTGAGGGAGAAAGAACAGAAAGGTGACATCCTCAGTATGGGCAGCTCTTTGAGATGGACATTCTCAAGCAATTGCCAAAGCTTTTCCAGTATAGAAAGATGCATCCAAAAATCCAGTGATGAGATGAGATGAGATCCAGTGATGAGGAATCCAGAGATTTCAGGACCCAGAAGAGAAACACAGGCCAAGCAGCAAAATGAGGTGATGAAAATATTCAGCCTGAGAATAAAGTAGTAACCTCTTTGCCATGAATGGCACTAATAATTTTATTATTGTTAGTGAATTTTTAAATTATTGTGAGTGAGCTGTCCTATGACTGTCCTATGTCTCCTGTAGACACCTTACTATGCAAAGCATTGAAGGATTTCAGAATAGATGTGCTCCCAAGCTGTGTAAATTCAGATGCTGGACTTAAAATTCATTTGCACCAAATTTGAGCAATTTATCCAGGCAGTGGATAAATTCAGACATAGTATACCATTACCCTGGTTCTGACAGGAAAACCACTTAAAAACACAAAAGCTGAAATCTGCGTAAAGTAAGACTATTTTTGAATGAAGATAAATGCTCCCAGAAATGGTATTGAATTTCATGGCATCCCAGGACAAGGCTTGACACCAATTTATGCGTACGCTCTCAAACCTGTAGCTTAAGGTGCATTGCTTCTGGGAGCAGTAGAAGGGGTAGCAGAGGGGTGGGGGAAGCAAAAGCAAAGACCAAAGTCTGCTATGACCAGCAAGATAAAACCTTTCCAGAATTAGAGCAGAGTTACATATTTCACAGCCATTTGCTTTCCAAAGGCCAAAGTCCGCACCTGGCGCAACTGACACATGGTGCCCATTTTACCTGACACAGGTGTTGGGTTTCCCTCTTGCTGAAGCAGCAAATAAATTTGCCCAATCTAAGCATAACGTGGGCTCAAAGAACTGCCAATGCTAGTTCCTGATGGCCAGGAGCAGAGGTCCATAGGGGAATGAGAGGTATCAGAAGGTCTCCAAACCCCCAAGTGATCTGTCACCACCTCTGGTGTACCATTAAAGTGCCTGAAAGGTACATGAATTACTGCATATACAGTGAGTCTGAATCCTGTGAGGAAAGCAGGAGGTCAGGGCAGGAAGGTCCTCAGTGCCCTCAGGGCTCAGGCAAATGTCACCTGGAAGAGGTAATGGGAAGTCGATGCCCTCACCGCCTGGCCTGGCCCTCGTGCTGGGGGTGCCTTGCGCTGGCTCGGGGGGCGTCAGGGCAGGCTGGGCTTCACTTAGGTGCCCTCCCTCATCCCCACCTCTTCATTTGCACACGTGTCCTACCCTGTGTGCCCCCCTGATAGCAGTGAGAGGGAGACACTCAGTGTCTTAAGCAGCTGGGTACTTGCTGCTATTTGAACTTTCTCCAGGCATTGCCTCCCAGCGTTGCAGCATTTTCTCTGATGCCCACCATCCGTACAACACTGAGAGCTGCCCAGCATCTCCTCACAGCTGTGCCCACAGGTCAGCTCAGTCAAACTTGTGGAGTGGAAGCTGACGTGCGCTGGGTGCCTCCTAGTCGTCCCCAAGCAGCTGGCCTGGTTTCTTCAGCTCTCCTCTCCCTGAGGCCTCTCCCGTCCACTCCGAGCGTTCGCCTTGCTGACACTCCTGTGGAAACACCTCTGCTCTCTCCTACCAGCTCACGTGACTAAAAACATTCTCTCGTCTCCTCATTATTCAGTTATTTTTCACAGAATCACAGAATCTCCTAGATTGGAAAAGACCTGTAAGGTCATCTAGTCCAATCATTAACCTAACACTGACAAGCCCACCACTAAACTATGTCCCTATATCTACACGACCCTTAACTTCGGTATCTCTGATGGTGGTAAAGGAAACCTAACCTAGCTGAGCTCCATACGAGTTGCTGCTGAAAGACCATTTCCTACCCCATCAGTTTGATTGTATCACCCCTTTCCCTGCCTCTTCCTTGAGCTCCTTCACTACATGTACAACACAAGCCATATCCTGGCACTTTCAAAGCCTTTCATTTATTTCCAGCCCTTACTACCCATTGCTCAGTACAGTCTGAACTTGCTGACACCCTGCCAGCTCCGTCACCCGCTCGCTGAATTTTTAAGCAAACCTCTTCATTATTTTCCTGTGCAAGCTCCCATGCTTGGGGAAATTCTCCTTTCATCTCTACTAAGGTGCTTCACTGTGCTCCTTCAGATGGTCCCCTGAAAAACTGCCCTGAAAGCCTAAAAAACCTCTCTTTTCCCTGGTTTTAGGCCACTAATGGGTTGATACTAAAACCTATCATGTTGACCAGCATTGCCCCCCTGATTTTTTGCACCGCCTGCCTGTATCTGCCAGTCATCTCTTGTCCCAGATGTGGTTTACAGATACTTTGAGACAAAAATTGATTTTTTTTAGTTGCATGTTTAGATGGCGTGTAGCACAGTGAAATTCTAGTCTAGCGATAGGGCTTCCAGGAATGATAGTAATAATGACAACAGCAGCAACACCACTAATAAATTAAGAATATAACCGAGGACTTAGGTACTCCATGGTATGATGGGCCCAAAAGCCATGGAACACTGCAGCAGCAGCTCCAACATATAGTTGCAGTAATGCTGCGATGTAGTCTTTTCTCCTCTGCTTTTACATGCTTTCTGTAGAAACATATTTGGAAAATATCAATTAATATGTGGTACAGATTGTGATTATTTACAAGATAAGGTTGATTTATTACACATTTAAGAACAGCCTTCCTCCACATCCTGCTCCTGTAGTTTGTCAGGCTCAAAATCTCCTTTCTTTACCTTATCTCAGGTATCATTGTCAGATCCCCTTCTGACTTCCCACTCAACACAAATGTGTAGGCTTCCCCATCCATCGTTACGCCGTCTCTTGTCTGCGGCCAGGAGTCCAGCTCTGCTCTCACCCTCCTCCAGAGTCTCTATTCTGCTGCTCTATGAGGGTGTGCAAAGCACAGGCGATACCCTAAAACTGACAGGGAAGAGGCACTGGCAAAGAGAGAGAGAAAACCTAAATCTGATTATTCCAAATCTGTTGGGAAAAAAAAACAAAACAAACTAAAACAGGCGAAGAAAAAAGAAAAAGAAAAAGAAAAAGAAGAAGAAGAAGAAAAAGAAGAAGAAGAAGAAAAAGAAGAAGAAGAAGAAAAAGAAGAAGAAGAAGAAAAAGAAGAAGAAGAAGAAAAAGAAGAAGAAGAAGAAAAAGAAGAAGAAGAAGAAAAAGAAGAAGAAGAAGAAAAAGAAGAAGAAGAAGAAAAAGAAGAAGAAGAAGAAAAAGAAGAAGAAGAAGAAAAAGAAGAAGAAGAAGAAAAAGAAGAAGAAGAAGAAAAAGAAGAAGAAGAAGAAAAAGAAGAAGAAGAAGAAAAAGAAGAAGAAGAAGAAAAAGAAGAAGAAGAAGAAAAAGAAGAAGAAGAAGAAAAAGAAGAAGAAGAAGAAAAAGAAGAAGAAGAAGAAAAAGAAGAAGAAGAAGAAAAAGAAGAAGAAGAAGAAAAAGAAGAAGAAGAAGAAAAAGAAAAAGAAAAAAGGAAAGGAGAGGAGAGGAGAGAAGAGAAGAGAAGAGAGAAAACCACAACAGGAAACCCCCCCAAAACAGCAAGGAAAAACAATACCTAGGAAATAAAACCCAAATTGCGCAACTATGGAGGTGCGGGGCTTACAGGAGTCCAGCTGATGGGAAGGAGATCTCAGGCCCAGTGAGGGCCGGGCGGTCACTTCTTTGTGGGATCCTGAACTTCACAGCAAGCCTCTGCAGCAAGACACAGACTCTACATCCAATTCCTCACCTGAAAAGGGTTAACTGAATCAAACAGGACAGAGAGAGAGCTAAGACTTCGAAAGAACCCTTTTGGGGGCTACTTTGTCCCTCTGTCCCGTCACAGCATCTGAGCCCAAAGGTGAGCAGAGCCACAGGGCTCTTCTTAGCAAGATGCATCACGGCCGCTTCTTCACAGGCGCCTGTGGCAAACAGGAGATGTTCCCCAGCCCTTCCTCGGGCTTCTAACGAGGGACATTTCCCTGCTCAGCAGAAGCCAGGGACTGCCAGGGGAGAGTAGGTGGCTTTTTTGTAGCAGGTCAGAAGCGAGCTCCAGTCGATCTGGCAATTTCCACTATGGAGGCTTTCAGGGAGCTGGGCTGGTACAGTGAAATCAAAGTGCCTCCTCAAATGGTGAGGGGAGGAAATTGGGAGAGGGTTGGGAGAACAGATGTTTGACACAAAACAAAAATGGGAAAGGACAAAAGCAAAGTAAGGAAGGCATTTAATGAGGCCCCAGCAAACACTTGGCTTGAGCAGAAAGGTCTGTACACTCCCACACACCGCCTTGCCAGCTCCAAAGGGTTAGAGGTGGGTTTCGGTGTACTTAGGAATCTCCGAAGGATTTTAATCATTGCCCTTTGCGGCAAGGGGAGCTTAGCATGTGCCTTGTGCAGCATTTAAAATGTGGGAGGCTTTTTCTCGCAGAATACTACATGTTGAGTGTAGTGGTTGGGTTGGTCTGTGGTTGCACCTACATCTCCACTGTGCACGTCAGCTCTGGTGCCCTCTTGAGAACCTTCTCCCTGAGACTGCTTTGTACTGTAAATGGGAATGGCATCATGCCAAGGAGTGAGTTCTGACTTGCACGGGGGACTACAGAGTGCTTTTTCTAAATAGGAATTTGCTATGCTTTAGAGCACATGGACTATGGGAACGTATGGGCCTCTCTGCACAATTTGGATGTTAGGAAAAACAAGCCTTTGTAAGGAAAGAAATAGTATTGTATCGGTGAAGAGACGGACTGAGTACTGTGCCAGATCCCTGAACAGAGCTATTGAATTAGGGAGCTACTGAATGAACTGCAACTACAGTGAAATGGGGAGAAAAAAAGAAAGAAAGAAAAAAAAAAAAAAAGCAGAAGCTCATCAAATACAGACTCAATAAATAAAACCAGTGGGTGTCAGTTGGGGTGTACATAAAAGCCAAATCCGGAGAGAAATGTACTGCAATTAGCTGAGGAGACTGAAGATAGAAATGCACTTTCTATTTTAATGTCCAAAAGGAGAGCAAGTGTGAAAATCTATTTCCCACGGCCATCAGGAATCGGTAATGGCTCTCCACCACAGGCGCTGAAGCCAACCTGCCCAGTGCCGTGTGAGAGGAGAGATCCTGCACACCCAGCGGTCTGCCGGGGGCTTGGGGCTGGGCAGGAGCGGCAAACACACCTCAGCACCTCGGTGCAAGCCGTAGCCATCAGATCATACCTGCTGACTGAGGAGCTCTGTCTCTCACTTCCATAACGCTTACACGGCTCTCACGAAGGGATGAATCATCTATTCTCGCCGCCGTGATTAAATGAACAAAGGCAGAAGAAAGCTCCTTGGGGATCTCCAGAGATTACTGACTGCTCTACCCATCCTCTGACAGGTGGCTGTAGTAAAGCATCAGAGAAATATTTTTGCCTGTTCAGCAAGCTACTAACTCAACTGGCTGAATTTACACGTACGCCAGAATCCAACTGTGTATCTCTGCTATGCTAAGTGAGGCCCGTGCATCACGTTGCCACCTGAACCCCTCATGGCTACGTGGGCAGTTTAAGTCAGCCGCTATTGTAATGAATTTATATGCATTTTTCCCCACGTTTCACTTTTTGAATATTTAGTATTGCACATGTGGAAGGTATCCACCTGGTTGCTCCAGTCCTGTGTTTATTTACAGGAGGGATAGAGCACATGTACTGGCAGATTGCTTTGCTCTCCAGTCTTTCATGATACACCTCTGGTGGGTCCTAGAGCAAACAGAGGCTGTACAGATCATCCCAGCCTCAACCCTGAGGAAGTCCTTGACCTCCAGTTCCTTCAGCCCTCCATCTATTCCTCACATGCATCTAAAGCCCCATCCCTCTGCACGTCTTCTAATACTCTGTGAAGATGAGAGGGAGACAAATATCAGCCTGCCACGGTTAATGAGGGAGCCTCCATAGGGTTGCACTATCACATCAGCTACCCCTGCAAATTAAACCGAGCACATTTCTATCAAAATTAGGCTGGAGCTCTGACTCTCGGCGCTCCCATCACTGCTGTAGCTGGATCAGGGCAGCTACGGGAACCAAAGGGGGTGGCCCAAACGAAAGCCTGCTTGCACAGCTCTCGCGTGTTACTTGGCCTGTGTACCTCTTGCTGAATCTGTAAAGTGGTTTTTGGTCAATTCAGAGGTAATGGAGACAAAACCCACCTTCTACAACCTTAATCTAAAGATAGAGCCTGGGATGTATTTCTGCTACCTGATATATACATTTGTTGGAGAGAAAGTTGGATGTGAATTGAAGACTCAAAAGAAATTAAATTACTTGAGAGGGTACTGTAATTGAAAAGAGGAGAAACGTGTGTGCTTGAAACAAATTTATTTACTACCATGGGAGAACTGTAATTGAAAAGAAGAGAAACTTGTAGAGCGGAGCGTTTGGAATTGACTTGAGAGGGAGAGAAAGTACGAGGCTCCTGCGCTCTGAAATGAATTTCTTGCTTGATTTGTAGTACCAAACTTTGGAAACATCTATACCAATTAACTTGAAAGTGTAATGCTTTGCCCTAGGGATTCAGGCATGGCCATGTAGCGATAGAAAAATAAGATGCTTTAAGCTTGTTCCTCAGCTCTTACACAAAGTGGAACAAGGCATTGACTAAGATATGACCGATGGCAGCGCTAGGTCTAGATTTCAGGTGCTATGTCACCAAGGTTTTCTTCTCTGCGTGCAAAAGCCCAGTTGTACCTAAAATCTACATTGGGGTAAAACTGCAAATGCATCATCCTGAAATGGCTCATGAAAACAGAGCTGTCTCAGAGACCCCTATTACATGAGAAAAATGCCGCTGTTCACCAACATCTGGCTACTACTTGATGGGGGAGATGGTTTGTCCTTCTTATACCAGAATAAGATAAAAAGAGGGGTGTCGCTGAGCACCATAGGGACTTCCCAGTAATCAAGCGCTGGGAATGTCTCTCACACCCTTCCCAACATACAGTCAAAATAGCGACTTCTCTGCACCAGAAGGTGTGCTGCAGACCACCCCAGGGTTGGGAGCCACCAACCCGCTCCCGGCACCGTGGACCTTTATGAAATGTCACCATGGGACTTCAAAATGACCAACAGCTCTTTCACTGTAGTTGCCACTTGCAGCCTCTTTCAGGAATTCACTCAGTACCAAACCACGGTTTTGGGCTGAAAACAGGTGAAAAATGGCCTTGCCAGATCTGTGCTTGCTGTGCTACAGATCCAGTAGCTTGGGTCACTCTGGAAAACATCTGTGCTAGGTCTTCTCAGCCGCAAACCCTACAGACCCACCCCAGGAGCATAGGCCTGAGCTTGTGGGTTTTTTTCTGCTTCACACATCACCGAGTGCATTAAGGACCGTGCAGGTGCTGAAGGCTTTCATTGACACCTCTGCAGCCACAGGGCAGGTGTGATTGATTGGCTGTGTAATAGGAACTTGAGAAAGGAACAGGCTGAGGATGCACAAGATGGAGTGGATGCCTTAAACTACCTTTCTCTTCCTTGCAATAGCTCTGTAGGGTAGCCATGCATCAAGTGCAGTTACAGTTTCATTTTGTCCCTAGGCTCAGGTCACTCTCAGGCTTCAGGGCATCTTCTCATGGAATTGTGCTTCAGAATGTGCTTTTTCATTAAATTTACCTGCTTTTTTTTTTACTGTCTACATTTATTTGTAACAACACAGAAAAAAATAAACAGATGCACTGAGCTTGACTCAGGGACAATCTTATCCAATATCATATTTTCCCCAATAGATCTTTCTGACCTCTGTCAATTTCTAGCTAAAGGAGTTAGTATCATGGGACCTTCACGTGGGATCACTTGGTAATTTGTGTTGGAAGGGACCTCAGGAGGTCCCTCATGCACCCCTGCTCCAAGCAGGGCCAGCTGTGAGATCAGACCAGGTTGCTCAGGGCTTTGCCCAGACAGGTCTTTAACCCCCCTGAGGATGGAGCCTGACCAGCCTCCCTGGGCAGCCCGTTCTTGGTTCAGCTCATGCCTGCAGTACCTTGTTGCCCTGCCATGTAGGTGCCAGGGTGGCTGTGAGATGCCCCTGAAGCCATCTCTGCCCCAGGCTGGACAAGCCCCGCTGCCCCAACCTCTGCCCATGGAGACATCCTCCATCCCTGAGCATTGTGGGGGTGAACTCACTCCAAGTTAGCAGCGTCCTTCTGCATTGAGGGGCACCAAACTGGTCACAGCCCACAAATGTGGTCTAACAACGAGTTCTGGGCAGAGGGGACAATCGCTGCCCTGACCTCCTGGCAGTGCTCCTGCTGATGCAGCCCTGGATGCTGCTGGCCGTCTCTGCTGCCAGGACTCGCTGCCAGCTCCTGCCCAGCTCGCTGCCCCAGATCTGCTCCCCAGCCAAGAACATGTATCAGCGCACTTCTTTCCATAGCCCTTGACCGCTTTCCTTGCGTTAGTTTGTTTCATTATTTTTGAACCTGTTTGTAATTTTGGCTTCTACAACATCCCTTGCCAAAGAGCTCCACAAATTCAATATACACCGTGTGAAAAAGTACTCCTTTCCGTTTGCTGCTCTCTGACTGTTTTGTTTGGTGACCCCTGGTTCTGTGAGAAACAGTGAATAAATTTTCTTGTGCAGCACACAATTTTATAGGGCTATATCATATTTCTCCTCAATCATCTATTTTACAAGTAGAGGGATTATATTCTGTTCAGTACTTTTTACGCAGTGGATCTATACAGCTAATTCTAGTTATTTTCTGTACCTCTTTTTCATTTCAACTATAACCTTTTGAGATGAGATGACAGTATATGAAAAGAAGATGCATCATAAATTTATACCGCAATGATGCACCCTGCTTTGTGCTCCTTTCTTTCCCTAGTAATTACCAAGAGTCTCTTTGCTACTTAACACTGAGCTGATGTTCTCAAATAAATATTCACAAGCACTTCCAGATCTTTGTTACATGGTTAGAGGAAATGGAGAACCCATCATTATGTATATGTATGTAGTTAGGATGGTTTTCCCTATGTGAATTACCCTGAACATAATAACACCAACTTTCATCTCTGACTTCATTTCCAGCTAATCAGTACCATGAGATCCTTTTGCAACTCTGCATCTGGTTTCAGTTCAGATAACTCCGGATAATTTTGTGTGACCAACAAACCCTCTCACCTCACTATGGATGCTTTTCTTCATACATCACTTACAAGTATTTTGTATAATGTAGGTTACAACATAAACCCTTCCCAGACTTCACCTATATTCTCTTTCCAGATGCTTATTATCTCTACTTTTACTCCCTATTTTTAAAGCTGCTCTTAAAACTTTCCTGTATCCTCATTTCTTCAAAAATCTTGGGTAAAGGGTCTTATCAAGAGGCTTTGAAAGAATTGGCTTGATTACGCCTGATGAAATAGGATTACTCCCCCGACAAAATCCACATTGATTCTTCCCTGTATTTCCTGTTCATCCATGTGTCTCCTACTTCTGTCTCTCATTAGCCTGACAACCAGACTGTCTTCCAGAAAGTCAACTCAGCTCCGTGGTCTCCAGATTGGCCATTTGAAAGAGAGGTGCCACATCAGCCAACTCCATCCCTGTGCAAGGAGGCCTCGCCTCTCCGGGAGGTGACGCGCCGCAGGGATCTGGCACCTCCAACTCTGAAGTCCTCGACTTTCCCCACCAGAGTCCCAGCGATCAGTTTGGTCTAGATTTTCTTCTACTGGCACGTTAATCTGAGACAGATCCATGGGCTTGCCATCTGCAAAGAAAGGGTTTGAACTCCCCCAAGGGCCTCTGTAGGGTTTTTTTGCCCTTTGATTCTGAGGAATTTTTTTCTGCCTGTCATGCTGTGGTTTTCCATTTAATCTGCCAGAGCTTATCCTTTTTTGTATCACAGTCACTGCGAGATGTCTTCCATTTTCTGAAGGAATTTATGTATTTATTTACTTAACTTCTAGTAGTGCTTTTACTGTTTAAAAACATGGAAGGACAGCTTTTTTTTAAATTCCTTTTATTGTCTTTTAAAATATATTTTTCCTTTCATCCTCTGCTGCAGTGTCCATAAGGAATCTCAATCCCAGTGTGTACTTTTGGCTGTAGCTTTTAACAAGCTTTCTCACTTTTACATGATTTGTCTCCTCAAAGTTAAACATTGTTGTAATGGACTTTTTTTTCTTTTTTTTTCTTTTTTTACCTTTCCATTCCTGTAAGGATGTCTAAATTGAATATGATCCAAGCTTAGTGTACCCCACAAGATTAGGTTGAGAATTGCCTCTTCTGAGTTTTGTGGTGACTTGCTGTGGCTACCCATGTTGTTGAACAATTTAGTCTCTGTACCACGCTCCGTCATGATGGTTTCCTCTCTGCATGGGGAACACTGACATTTATTGTGTTTTCTATCCTCCCAGCCTTGCAGTATCATAGAATCATAGAATGGTTTAGGTTGGGAGGGACCTGAAAGATCATCGAGTTCCAACCCCCCTGCCACGGGCAGGAACACCTCCCACTAGACCAGGTTGCTCAAAGCCCCATCCAGCCTGGCCATGAACACCTCCAGGGATGGGGCATCCATAACTTCCCTGGGCAACCTGTTCCAGTGCCTCTCTAATCTTCCTTAGTTTTTCCAAGTCCTGATCACCATCTTGGCCAGACAGCTGCTGGCAAAGCCCAATACTGTGGCTCATGCAGCTTAGATATGGCACTGTTGTCCATAGGATTCCCCATTGCCAGCTAAGACACACCAATCCGGGTTCACCTTAGGATATTTCCTGATGCTTCCAGCTCCATTTCCCAGCTGGAGCGCGCTCTTGCTGAGTCGTTCCTAAATACTTTGTACCCCAAATGACCATGGACCAAGCCCCAAAATGTGGCTCACATGCCTTCTGTGGCAGCATTTGGAGGACCGCAGCACCTGGTGGTGACACCCCCCTCCCTCCCAACACCTGAGGTGCCTTCCGTGTCCTTGCTGGGGTCTCTCCAGCTCTGCACCCTTCCTTTCCCCTTAGTTCCTATTTCATAAAGCCCTGCTAAAACAAGACTCTGATTATTGTAACTGTTCTTTGCCCATTCTCGTTGCTGAATTTTGTCAACTTCTGACCTTTTTTCTCCCCCTTCCCACTTCAGAATACAGAATTTTTAATATCTTCATCCCCTGAAGCCACACTCACGTAACCTCTGCACTTTTCCCTGCCTCTCAGCTTTCCCCTGGCTTTTTCATTAAATTGCCCTTGGCCTGCTTCCACTGTGATTTTAGGGGAACAGTTTTCTTTCCCAGGCTGCCTGTACAGCTAAAATTGAAGTGAAATCCACGACAGCTGCTTTGCCATTACATATCAGCAGTTACAACTTTGAATATTTCTATGGGACAGTTCTCTGGGGTGGAAGGCGCTCCTATTTCTTTAATGCCCATCAGACCAAAGGACAGACACTTTGAAAGTACTTTAAAGAGTACTTTAAAGTACAAAGAGTGCTTTAAACAGTACTACAGTGCTTATTAGGGTTGATGGGCTTGAGTCTCCCTCCCTGGTGTACCCTCTAACAAACTGTACACACGGGCATCCTACAGCTCAGGACA
Source organism: Charadrius vociferus (assembly GCF_000708025.1). Taxonomy (NCBI): domain Eukaryota; kingdom Metazoa; phylum Chordata; class Aves; order Charadriiformes; family Charadriidae; genus Charadrius; species Charadrius vociferus. The sequence continues at coordinate 2,112,997 of NW_009650084.1, forward strand.
CTGCAGCATCTCTTTCATGTGCATCCTTCAGGCAGAAGAACTACACCGTTAAGCAACCGCTGGGAATGGTAGAGGGAATGGGGTCTAGTTTATTTTAGTGCTTTTTTAAAAAAAAATTCTTCCTTTTTATCTAAATTGCTGTTGGAATAGTTAACCAAGTAACAAGTGGTCTATCACAAACTGCTCTGTAGCATCTGTGGAGAATATGGGTTTCTACACACTTGGAAAAAAGAGGTGCTGCTTTCCACTTCCAACCAAAGCAGTTGGTTTCCTATAGTCAGCATCCCTGTCAGCTGCTGCTCTAAAATGCACTTTGTGTGACCGCACTGCTCGGAGCAGCCTTGCCTTGCGTTTCCTTACCCATGTGATGGTTTGACTGCACTGCAACATGGGCAAAACCTCCTTCATCGAAACATCAGCACTCTTTAAAAATCTCTCTCATGGTTAATGGCTGTGACCTAGGGGAAGAACTTAAGAGCAGCACCATCCACTCGTCTGCACTGGCCTTCTGAAGGTGGCCAGTCTACATCAGAAGATGCCCACAGTATAAACCTACACCAGTTATGAGGAAACCACATGCAATCAGGCTTTTTCAAATGATGAAGGCTGTAAACCAATATTTGGTACAAGGTTGCTTTCACTGGGATAGCTGAGAAGTGGCATTACATCGGTGCAGCCCCGGTAAGAGGAGAACAGGTAATTTCCCTTTGGGCTTTGGACGTAGAGGGGCCCTACAGAAACACCTTAGGTAGGACAAAATCTCCTTTAAGAAAGCTGAACCTCAGTAAACTACAGTGTGTGCTGTCATACAGAGCCTTGACACTGCGATGTCCCTTGCAGGGAAAAGTGAGGGTGCCTGCCCACCAGGTCTGCAAGGAAACACAGTGTCACCCCCAGAGAGGGAAGAGAACCACTCATACTGCTTTGTGCAGACTCCGGTCTGCCCAGTTCTGTACTGGAAAGCAACACAGGGAGTCTCACCACATGCCTCTCTGCAGGCGATTGAAGCATACTGCTTTGTTAAGGGAAGAGAAAGGGTAGCTTCTGCCTGGAACAAACCCAACAGTTCTCCATAACCTACCTGAAATGAAGGTGGATCCGGTATAAGTGTGTCAGTTGTGTGCCTTTTACTGTAGCAGTTAACAAATGGGTTTATACATGAGGAGACATATCATCTTAACAGGGAGAAGTTGCAGGTTTTAACTGAAAGCCCTCCAGATAACTCACCTAGAAAAGCTCCGAAACAGCCCAAAGCTCACAGCAGTTAGCAGCTCACCGACAAAGGCTGGAACCGTGCGGTTATCACCCTGTGGGTCACCGTCCTGCCAGGTAATTCCTCTTCATGAGGAGCAAAGCAGGAGGAGTGAGGAAGACGAGGGAGAGGGAAAGTTGGAAATGCGAGAGCTGATGCCATCCCTCCGGGCTGTGAGACGGGCTTGTCAGAGCGAAAAGACCTCTCCACTGGGAGCCCTAATAACCCTAACTGGTGGTGGCCCTGACAGCTTTCTGCCGGGAAACCCCAAAGGGAGCACCCAAGGGAGCACCAGTGTATTGTCTCCAGGGCGGCACCACGCGCACTCTGAATGCAGATGTGCTGCAGAAGCTCATACTTGTGCACAAGCGAGATCACCCTGGAAATGGCTGGCGTCGGCCTCCCCTCCTCGCTCCAGCAGTGGCCTCAGAAAGGCATGCGAGAGAGCTGAGACAGTGACCTGGCAGAGTACCCCCGAGAAACGTCTGCCACAACTTCACAGTGTCATCAGTCCAAGGACAACCTGCTCCAAGATGGGGTTAAACATGAAGAAACACATCACCACTAACCGGACTCTTCTGCAAGCCCACCTCCCTTGTATGTCCCCTGGCAAGTCAGAATAAAGGAAGGACCACTTGCTTCTTCATGGAAGACATGTGCTGGTCCTGTTTCTCCAGCTTTTTACTCAGTACAAGGCATGGACACCAACTCTTCATTATCCAGGAGCTCCAAATATTTCCAGTATGCAAATATGGCATTCCCATCCTATACACACCACATACTGCTTGCTTTTGGATCTGACTGGCACGCAGCAGTGATCCAGCAACCACGGCTGTGGTCCATCGCTGGTCTCACATGCCCAGTGACAGAGGGAGCACCTGAAGCATGAGGGATATCTTGAGCTACCCTCCACTTGGATGAAGCTACCAAGAGAATAAGGACACTGCTGTTAGCCCTGTGTCTTTCACAACACACACAGACCAGCTCATCCTCCCCTTTCTTTTTTTGCCTATTGCTTCTCCTGCAGCCTGGTCTAAGGTCTGCAGAACTTGACTCTGAACTCAGTACTCAATATAAGACAGAGATCTGCAGCTCATTCAATATTTACCACTTTACTGGGAATGATTACGGTGCAAGAGGGACAAAAATCCTTTAAATAAAAAAGAGGTTTACTTTTTTTTTGTTTACTATCCTCAAATTATGTTAGCATTGATTTGTAAAGGTCAGGGCTGGAGTAATACAACTCACCACTTAGACCTCTGCGAGAAATCTGAGAAAATTGCCAAGGGACATCAAGATGGAGCTGGTGACAAAAACGTTGAAATGGAACAATGAGGTTCATTGCGATGGTGACTTTATTAGTTTTCCCACTTCCTCCTAAAGCACGCTTCTCCCGTGAAACTTACACATGGATGCTCTGTGAGAGAATCCCCTGGCACTCGGCATGTCAGGTCAGACATCCACGCTACCACAGTCCTGTGCAGCCCCTGCGGATCATGAACAGCGCAGGGCATCATGTGAACGGCACAAACACAAATGTGTCAAAAGTCGGGCATTTTTGAGCGTGTAAGTGGCAAATTTTCATGCAGCTCACAGAAAGGTTCCTATTGTCTCTGGGAAGACAAACCACAAATGTGCTACCGCAGGGGGCTCCTTCTGTACATGTGATTTGTAAAATGTTAGGAAGTCAGCTGATGGTTGCAAATTGCTTGGCTCTTGAGATAAGGGGTAGATAGATGAGGAAAAACTGGCAGATCAAGGACTCTACTCAAACAGCTCACATTTAAAAAAATACTTCATTAATATTCTCACATAGTCAAAACAAGGGGTGTAGTGGATGGCTAAGCATCAGCACAACACGGAGGTGCTCTGCATTTGTAGAGCAACGTGCTCTGCCCCTTGAAGAGGAAACATAAAATGTCCACGAGCAAACAGGAATAAAAAAAGTGAGAACAGGATTCCTCACTAAAAAAGATGTTGTTTGAAGTAAAGCAGCGCCAAGCAGGGAGAACAGCTAAAGAGAAGAACAGCTAAAACACAGGATGGGTGGCAGGCACAGTCTTTTGTAAGCGACCTACCACTTTACACTTGCTTAACATTTTACTTTGATCAAATAAACCTGCTTTATTTCCATTTTGAGTCTTGTCTAGTAACAAAGTGATCCCACCGTGAGCCAGGAGATGGTGATGTTCCTTACAGAAACAGCAAACTGCCGAACGGGGCGGCTTGGGACAAACTAGCAGTGCATAAGGTTCAGCACGTGTGTTGGAGGATATCAAGCGCAGGGATGCAGGCTTTCATAAGTCATCTGGCAAGTGTAAGAGCTAGTAACATCAGGTGAGAGCCGAAGGAGAAATATTTCCCCTAACGGCCTCTTTGGCAAAAATCTGCTGCTTTTCCACAGCTGAGAACAACACGTTCGATGCTCAATGAAATAATGAATAAGCGAAGGGCACAGGAGGTGGGAGTCCTGACACACATGGAAGACTTCGCTGCTGGCACCTGCGTGTCCGTTGCCTTCACCCACAAGTTCTGCGCACCCTCTGCTCAGGCTTTGCCAGGCAAAGAAGTCCTGGCAGCCAGCCCATGGTCCTTGCAAACATCTCTCATGGAGAATGACTTGCCAGGGAGAGTTTCGTGATTTAAGGAGATCATTTATTACCTCCTTGCTCTAACCAGGTTGATTTATACCACCAAAGGGTTTGGTCCACGTACATGTCTGAAAAGTGTTTGTAATACCTCTGACTTGATGATGGTTAATAGCCTGACCTTGCTGATGTTGATACCCACACTGTGATGTATTCAAAGTGCTCAAACACTTTCCTTTCATTTGGGGGTTTGTTTGGTAGCTATTTTTGAAGTCCTAATAGATGGCTGAAATATCACAGCTTTGGACTTTCCTGCCTTATGTCAGACAGCTTTTGCACTCTAGTGCTAACAAATTACTACACCATCTCTTCTGAAGCTCAGCTTTACAAGTGTGATGTATTAGACAAAATCAGAACTGTGTAACAACTCCTGAAGATGGATTCATGTTACGGTATTAGTGTCATGTAATTCTTTCTAGGTCAACTTTGAAAGGCATTTGTGCATTTGTAACGTAGGAACAGTTGGCTAAAAATGAAGTCGTGGACTTTTAAATGGCTTGGCATAGCCTTCTGGGCCTGAATGTCAAGTCTAGCTAAATATGTCTTCAGGGATCAGATTTGAGTTTTCAGTCTTCAAAAACATATTGTAGAATCAACATCCCTTATGCTTTTGTTTCCTGGGCAATTTTGAACGAGCGTGCTTTGCCAGTGTGATATTTTACCTCCTAAAAGTTTCTGAAGAGGGAATTCCATCAAAAGTAACACTGCTGTTGGTTTGGGGTTTTTTATTAGATTACCACTGAACCTTGCGCTATAGTTGTGTATAGACCACACTGCAAATACCACAGAATCCATTTAATATCTGGTTTAAATGCTAACATTGAAACTCATCCAATCTATTCAGACTAGAAAATCTTGTTAATTCATTCTCATTTTCAAATCCTGAATACATTGGGGTGTATTATATCAGACCATATCTTTGGTGACATTGGGATGGATGGAATTACCTGATTTACTGCTTGGGAACTGTGAATGTACTGTATCACATCTCCGAATACCAACATTCATTTTGAAATGCTCTGAACTAGTGGCACTAGGAAGGCTAATTACTGTGCTGTGATTCTAGATGTGTTACATCAGTCTTAATAATTACATGCTTGATTTAAGATTAACATATTGTGAAACATGCTTGTATTAAGATACTGTTTGTGGCAAATGAGGCATCAAATATAACAACACTTCCCTCCACAATAGTAGAAGGCTGATCTTTTCTTTTTTTTCCTATAGGGCATACTAAATCATCACCTTCATTACTTCAGCACTGAAGTTTTCCAGTGTTGTTGGAAAGTCAGGAGGCAGCAGGGTAGCATAAAGAAATGTGTAGACTGAATGGCATAGATAGCAACAGTATGAGTTTATTCGGCAAGAATGATTCTTCATATAAGAAAGGATATGCCAGTGCCTGCATAGGTTTAGCCTGGATTAAAAATAAAATAGTTGGGTTGGTCTCTCCTTTCAAAGGGATCCCTGAACAGAAAGTTATGTTACTTACAATAGTTAAAATGAACCATACTTCAGAGTCTCAGTGTAAGACAAGCACTTTTCCAAGCTCTACAACTCTCTTGGTTTGGAGAAGAGCTTTTCTTTTTGTATGACTGGATTTGTAACAGCAAATATCACACCATCGTGCCAAAAGGGAGATCGTGAAATTCTCCCTTAAATTTCTCCGGCGAGCACGGGCGCCTGGCTCCATGGTGCACAGCACACCTGTGTGTTGAAGTGTCTGCCACCTGAGGGCTCTGCCCCTCCGTGTGGAGAGAGGTGGCACCTGAGAGGCATTTGCACAAGGCAGAAAGCTGAGCTGCGGTCTGTGGCTGAAGCTTCGTGCCCAGCTGAGCTGGCAGAGCTGCCCACAGCTGAGAAAGAGGAATCACAGAATCACAGAATCACAGAATGGTTAGGGTTGGAAGGGACCTCTGGAGATCATCTAGTCCAACCCCCCTGCCAGAGCAGGGTCACCTACAGCACGTTGCACAGGACAGCGTCCAGGCGGGTTTTGAATGTCTCCAGAGTGGGAGACTCCACCACCTCTCTGGGCAGCCTGTTCCAGTGCTCCACTACCCTCAAAGTAAAGAAGTTCCTTCTCATGTTAAGATGGAACTTCCTATGTTCAAGTTTATGCCCATTACCCCTCGTCCTATCACTGGGCACCACTGAAAAAAGACTGCTCCCATCCCCCTGGCATCCTCCCATTAAGTATTTGTAAGTATTAATAAGATCCCCCCTCGATCTTCTTTTCTCTAGACTAAAGAGACCCAAGTCCCTAAGCCTTTCTCCATAGGAGAGATGTTCCAATCCCCTAATCATCTTCGTTGCCCTTTGCTGGACCCTCTCCAGCAAAGGACAGTTCCCTGTCCTTCTTGAACTGGGGAGCCCAGAACTGGATGCAGTACTCCAGACGCGGCCTCACCAGGGCAGAGTAGAGGGGGAGGATGACCTCCCTCGACCTGCTGGCCACACTCTTCTTGATGCACCCCAGGATGCCATTCGCCTTCTTGGCCGCCAGGGCACATTGCTGGCTCATGGTCATCCTGTTGTCCACCAGGACTCCCAGGTCCCTCTCCACAGAGCTGCTCTCCAAGAGGTCAGCCCCCAACCTGTACTGGTGCATGGGGTTATTCCTCCCCAGATGCAGCACCCTACACTTGCCCTTGTTGAATTTCATCAGGTTTCTCTCTGCCCATCATCAGCAAACTTGCTGATGGTACACTCTATCCCTTCATCCAGATCATCGATGAATATGTTGAACAAGACTGGGCCCAGTACTGACCCCTGAGGGACACCACTTGTTACTAACCTCCAACTAGACTCTGCACCACTAACCACAACCCTCTGAGCTCTATCTGTAAGCCAGGAGCTGGTCCCACTTCTGCTGCTGCTGGTTACACCATCCCACCACATCCCTTGAGCCTTTTCAGACCCTCTCCTGCACCCATTTACCTACTGAAATGGAAAATCTACCCACTGCTTTCACTCAGAGAGAAGCCTGGTGTGTGGCATATCTAGTAGAGGTGGCTGTGGGAACTTTGGCCAGGAGTTGGGATGGGAACCATCCCCTTTTGGCAGCAGCGAGCCATTACGTTGGCTCACGCCATCTTATGAAACCTTACCCCAAGACAGCTGCAAAAGGAGGAATAACACAAATGGGAACCCGGAAAGGAGAAGGCAAAGCAGCTTCTTCCACCTCAGCCCGACTTTTCCTATGCGACACCCAGATTTAAGAAGCTGGTGAGAGGAGAAGAGTAGAAAGAACAACAGCAGTGGACACAGGTGCCTGATCAAGGTGTAGCATGAAGACAAAGAGGTAGATTGAAGCTCCATGTGCCATCTCTAGCGGTGTGTCTTTTTGAAAAGAAGCCATTCGGATCCAGGAGTGAAATATAGATTTCCATAAGGAGAGAGAAGTGCAAAGACAAGTCCTCTGAGTGACAAAGAGCTCGTCGGACTGCCAGGACAGCATCCCCACTGCAAGGGCCATGTGTGGATGGTGGTCGTCTCCTTCCCAGCTCGTAGGCTGCAGACTTCTGGTACTCTGAAAAACAGCCCATGGGACACTGACGACTGTGAGGGCGATGGTGCGTGTGAGACTGGGGCTGGTTCCCAAACCGCTCCACAGGAAGTTTCGTTGCTTGTGTAAAACGCCTGTTACTCTGTTGAGGAAACTTTAGTCCATGAAGTCTTGTTTTCAGGAGAAAAGCGAAATGGGGCTTTCTATTAAAGTAGCCTTTGACAACCTGCATCCTGTCAGAAAAAGAAGAACGGATTTACAGTTCCTTTTCCCAGACAAGTTAAGCAGCTGGAAAAGGTTTGATTAAAGGTGACAGCTTGGGGTTTGCTTAAAGCATATGCACCGGGTGCAACTGCACAAATTTCATCCAGGATTCAGGGGCTGGTTGGTGACAGGGTTATGGTTAAGTTAAGGAACAAAAACTTGCTCAGAAATCCCTTATGACCCAAGGGATACTAGTGGTAGCTTTACTCCTACTCCTTTACTCTCACTCTCTATCCCCCTGATATTTCTTCAGTTGATATTGATCCATTTAAGATGTATAAAGCAAATAACTGTATTTAACAGCCCTAGTTGTGAGCGATCAAAGAGGTCTTAAAAATCTCAGAATGTGAATCTACAATGTTTACCCTCAGGCAGGAATCCCATTAATAATTCAAGATGTCTGTATGCAATTGAACAGTAATGGTAATTTGCAGCTACAAGGGATCAATCTAACAGTGTATTCCAGTTCTCTGTATACTGTGGAAACAGCGCTTCTCTGGGTAAATGCCATCTTTATATACAGTGAGCTCTGAAAAATTACAGCCATTTTTCTCTACGGTTCATTTATAAAGCTTTCTTGAATCCTAGGGAAAGCCTCATAACCTGGCTCACAGCTTGCATGCCTATCGCTTGCCTTCGCACAGCCAACAGAGAGGCTGCTGGCTTGCCATTTAAGTCCCATGCTTCTCAAGTGTCCAAAGCCTCCTCAAGACCAGCACCAGATCCACCCAGAGCTGGATCCTCTGCCAGGTCCAGCCCAAGGCACAGTCACATGTCATATGCACATCAAAAGCTCAAAGGTGCAGTTGTGTATCAGACAACATGCTGTTCCTGTGAGAAAACATCTTTCAGGAGGATGCCTGGCCACCGGCTTGGTTGCACAGTGGGACCCGAGGGGACAAACCCGAGGGGACAAGCCCATGGGGTTGGCACCTCTGTGCCATCTTGGTAGCCCTCGCAAGGAGGACTGGTTGTGTAGGTGCAGAAAATGGTCCATCAAGCCAAGGGTGTAAACCTCTGCAAAAGGTATTTTCAGGAAGGGCAACAATCAAGAAATCAAGTAAGGAAAATATGTGCGCAAATAAACCCCACAAGAAACTTAACAGCTGTAAAAACACCAAGCCCGGTTAGTGCCTGCAGGACAGCCAAAGTAGGCTGTGCCACCGCAGGGTACCGGTGGCAGCTCTCCTGCTGCTGAGAGAAATAGGGCAACACTTTGTCCAGGGGGGGAATAAAACCTCTGTTGACGTGTCTGCCCAGCACATGGATGGTGCCACCCTTCAGTTGTTGTAAATACAGTGCTGTGATGTCCCCTCTGAACGGAGTACACCATGAACTAAGCCTTGGTCTAAGGTCTCTGCTGGCTGCCCCTGGCTGGAGGATGGTGCCCGTCCCTGCCTTCATCTTCCTTCACACGTTGCTGGACGCTTTCCATGCCCGTTGTCCCTGCCAGTGGCCTGAGGGCTATGGAAATTTTACCAGATGTGGTTGGTGCTGTAACAACAGGAACCAGCCTGATAGACAAGGCTAACGGGGGGGGTGGGGGTGGGGAAAAGTATCAGTTTTTGCTGGATTTCTCTGAATTCAGCCTCCTTCTACAAAGATTATTATAACAAATTAGGCAGAGCACACTAACAACACTCACATTCGGAAGCACGGTTTCTCAATGAAAGGGGAAATGAAAGAGGATGCCATCAGAGAGCTGCAGACAAAGGGAAAATGAGGCCAGTCCAAACCAGTAGATTTTCATCAGAGAATAGATGAACAGATTAGGTAATTTATTTTGTTGTACCTAGTATATTAATAAGTGTTACGTAGTGCTATAGTTTGCATTTCCAGTAAAAGCATCTGATGTCCCATCCTTGAGGACTTCGTTTCCCTCCTGCCCTCAGCTCTTTCTTCACTTGGGAGGCAAGGGTGCACAACTCAGTTAAGTCCTTCCAACAAACAGAGCTTCTCCAGGCAATGCCGAAACACCCAAAACGTCCCCTGAAGCAAAGGAAGGGCAGGGGAAAGGACAGCAGGACCGCATCCAGTAGTCACTATTTGCAGTCATGGTCAAACACCAAACATCTGCCCCCGGGTCGTTGGTGCAGAAAGGAGGGGACTGAAAAAAAGGCCACTGATTAAAAGTAGTGTTGGGGGAAATCCCTCAGGCCACGAATTCTGCGCTGCACAAATTGGGGGGAATTTCATCCAGCGATTCCTGCTTCACCCTCTCCCCCTACCAGAAACTTGCAGCACATATTCAAGCTGGACACGTGGCTCTGAACGCCCTTCTCAGGCAGTGACTCTCCTTCTCCTACGGGCTGAAGGAACAAAGTCATAAACGGGTATATGAGAAAATTATTGCCTCAGCAATAGCCTCTCCATGACCGAGCTAGTGGGAAGGAATCACGTACAAAAAAGAATCTGGAGTTAGAAACAATAGTTGCCAATAAAAACTTTAAGCCGTGTCACTGAAGCTGTATATTATCCAGAGAATTTACAGCATTTATTTTCATTTAGTAACTTCCCCAGGAATATGAATGAGGCAAATAAAAGGCTCCAGAGAAGCAGTAGTAACAGTGCAGCTACAGAGGTGTCTGCATGGGGACCGGCAGCTCAAGCTTGAGGCAAGATGGTAAATAACCGAAGATGGGAGCCCAGCAGCCTGTGGTTCCCCCCCGGTGCCCCGTGCTGCAGCCTGGCTGCTCTCAGGAGAGCCTGGCCACCACCGCGTGGGGAGGACAGGGACGGCTGCCTGTAGCCAGCAGGTTGGGCAGCGCGCTTAGAGAAATCTGACCCTCGGCTGAGGGGGAAATATGTATATGTATATTTTAGCCAAACCTCAAAATAAAAGGAAAAAGTAGTAACAGTCCCATTTTAAAACAGGCTGGCTGCCAAAACATAAGCCACCTTCTGCTCTGCCCTCCTCTGAATGTGCTACCAGTTCCCAGCTTGCTCCATCCACGGCATCCCACCAACTTGCTGCGCCACCCTGAACACATCGACACCACCTCTGCACTTCAGCTCTCACTTCTACATAGAGGTGGGGAAGCATAAACTTATTTTTCCAGACCACCCAGAGATTCTCGGGTAGTAAGTTGGTGGTCTTTAAAAACAAGTACTGACATTTTTCAACTGTTCTAAAAATAGTGGATTTCATTTGTTTTAACACCACCACTATTTTTTAAGTTTTATTATCCTAACACATTGTAGAGGAAGAAAGAGGTAGAGGTGTGAGAGAAGCTGCTTGAGTGGAGCTGGACCAAGAATATCAATGTTCAAAGGGGGACCTGGCTGGTCAGACAAATCCCAGCCCGTACACATTTCATTAAAGCACTCCTCCTAACACTCACTGCCTGTTTGCTGAATTGCTTATTTCTAAGAAAGGAAAAACTTACATAATACCTTGTTCAGATGAAAAAAAATAAAAAAATCTGTACAAACAATTTATAGGGATACACCAGTCGCTCAAGCCCGCTGGGCTGGGGATGGCGAACCTGTAGATCGCCATTGCTTTGCGGGCACAGAGAGGGGTGGGGGTAGAGATGAACGTTGACATTAAGGGAAAAGACATGGCAGCCAGCTCTCCTTCTGGCCTGCCTCGATGCCACCCAGCCTGAGAATTAAAGATGTGGCTCATAAGGGACTATGGGTCACGTGAAGATATCTGATTGCACAGGTCAAAAGCCAGCTGGGCTGTGGGGACAGGGGCTGGGGAGCAGGAGCCAGAGGAGCTGTATTCCAAGAATTAAGGTTGCCACCAGAGCTGGGGAAAACATCTCCATGTCTAAGCCCTGTTAAGGGCTCTGGCTTGACAACAACTTGCTGGTGCTTCAGATGTACCCCAGGGTGAAGTGTCACTTCTCAAAAAAGGTGCCTTCTGTGCAATGGAAAGCTGGCTCACCAGCCGCAGTGCCCAGCCAAACCAGCTGACAGCACATGCGCACGTCGGGGACAGTGGTTATCATGGGTTGCAGAGGTCCTGTGGGACAGCAGCATCCCGGTGGTGCTACAGCTATTGGCCTTCACCTCCTTATTTTATGTCTCGCGTACCCCAGCTCGGGTGAAGACCAGTAGGTAGTGTTTAGCCTGAGCAGTGCCCAGTGGTGAGCACAGAAAAGGGGCTGGGAACTCGCTCCAGCAGGCTGCTTAGATGATTTTTTACTGCTGATGCCTCTCTCCACAGCTGCTGCACCCATAAAAAGCCAGTGTGGACGAAAGATGAAGTTCACTCAGGCAACTGAGCTGCAGGGAGCGATGGCACCGGCAGCAGACAGTGGCCTCGGGAACTTGAGAACCTAGAGAGGAGCCGAGTGAGTGCTCAGAAACATACAGCATCCTCTCCGGGGCTCCACGGTGCCTTCCTAAAGTGGGGTGGAGACAAACCCTAAGGAAAAAAAAGGAAGGATAATCTCAGTGTAGCACAGCTGGAGCCTCTCACCATTCATAGGGTGAGTCTCTGTTGCAATTAAAGGATATAAAGACTGGTCCTTAACTGATAGGAAGGACCTTCTCTCCTGTGGCCCAGACGTGTACCACAGAGGTTTGGATAAAGGCTGAAATTAGCAGGGTTTGCCCAGGCTGCTCTGGCAGCCCCACTGCAGCATCCTTCTACAACTTTTCACACATGGAGACCTTTTTTTTTTTTTAATGTCTCTTTCTTTCCCTCTCTTTCTGCGCCACTGGCTTCGAGCTGTCTCTTTTCTTTCATCGCTTGCCTAAGGCTGAGTGAGACGTAACCCTTGCGGGTCTCATTCCTGTGCAACGGGGAGATGAGACATTCCCAGCTGCTGCCACCGCTTCCCCAGCTACTAACGCCGTTCCTTCGCTCTCCCGCTAAAAGGTTCAGCGCACCATCTGCGAAACACACATAAGGTCTGTTGGGGCAGCGACAAGGAGATGTGTAATAGGACTTCTCCTCTGCGTACTCGGTGTCACTGCGTCTCACCTACGCTTACTCATCTGGCTCCTGCAACGGAGAGCGTGGGTGGCCCCACGGGAAGGGACCAGGGGCGGGCAAAAGCTTTTCCCTTCAGGTGTCTCCAAACTCTCTCCTAACTTTGTATATGAATGAGGACTTCCACGGGACCAGTACAAATTGCAGGCAAGTTGGGGTTTAGCAGAGGGCTAGCCTCGAGCCACAAATGACAGGGCAAAACCGCAGCGGAGGGGCGGCTGTCGTCCCTTGGACAGCATCACAGGAAAAGGAGCGGGGACCCCTGAGCACGATGGCTCAAGGGGCTGTCAGTGTCTGGTCTTTCACGGTAGGAAATCTAGGTCTGGGATCACAACACAGTGACAAGTGGAGAGGTTTTGATGCCGATACTGGAAGTTAATCTGATGTAAGGCAAGTGAACAGATCTTTGTTCTTGTGGGTAACAGGACGCAGAAGAAGAGCATTCTTTTGATAAGAATGTCTCAGGGTATCTGTCTGCCTTCACTTCAATCTTTGCTTCTGCCCTTTTGCAAATATTTAAATTCTTAAACTGCTACTATCCTATTATATTCATATTTTTAACATTTTAACTAGCAATTCCAACTTATAGACACCAATTTATTTTCCTTGTTGGTATATTTAGCAATTGTCTTACCCTTTCTCCATGGTATGATTGACCGATCTGCACTTAACTAGTTACTGTGGGCAAGACATTCCATAGTGGCACAGGGAATCATACAGAGTAATTTAATGTGTGCAATCCCATAAAAGCCGGGTAACATTTGCATCATGAGAACCTTAGGAAAAATCAAGACCCACTATTACAGCAAAACGAATCCCCAGTTGTACTGGATCTTGAGAAAACAGACTTACTGACCTAAAATATCATGTAAAACATATTGCAAATTCCAACAGGCTTTGGTAAAAGCTGTAGGGGTTCATCTGAGAGCAGAATGGGGCACAGAAGGATGGGAAAGGTGGTATGGACTGGGTGATAAGACACTGTGCATATAGATAATCAGAGATGGGAGATCCGAAATCGGTGGGAATTGTGCTTATGCACGTGAATGACAGTTTAGTCCCAATTCCCAGTCTTCTACAACAGCACCTGTTCTTCACATTCACCCTTGCTTCTTACAGTAGGCTTCCAGTATACACAAAAGAACTGGTTGCTCTTGCTTTGGGCTAAATAAATTCCAAAGTTGCAGAAACGGCTCTCCATTAGCATAAAGCAGATAAATTGCAGCAAATCGATAAACTGTGGTTTCACAGGCATGCTACCACGGTCAAGACAAACACCCGCTGATGGTCTACACGCCCTCTGGGGCTGGGCAGGCCCCAGTGGCCCTCTGGAGCACCCTGCCCCATGACCTCCCGGGGCACACAAGGAGACGAGGACTCGCTCGTTCAATCCTTGGCTCATGCCACCCACCCACAAGGCTGACAGCTGCTATTTTTGCAACATGATTGAAGTGCCCTTCTCCTTCTCCATGACTTTGCCAGCCACTTTCACCTCCCCTCTGGGATCCCGAAGCAAGAAAGGGACATAATGTCCACCAGCAGCCTGCTGCAGAGCACTTTTTCCCAAAACAGTCCCAAACCTGCCTGTGTGGGTCAGCAAAACTGTTATGTGGGACACCTCCTGCTTCTTGTATACACTTTGGCACACAACCATGGCCATACACGATCAGTGCTTGAATCTTTCACGTCAAGGTCCCAGGACATGAAGTCTGTGCACTGAGGCAGATGACAACCCACAGGTGTCGCTTGGACCAGGTTCAGCTCTGTTAGGAAAAGCTTCATCTCTCCCCAGAGCCCCTAACATCGACGTAGTTTGGGAAGGGGTGGTACTGCTGCTGTGCCCAGCTGTGCACCTCCAGGCATCACAGCAGCAAATATGGCCATACCAGCTTGGGGGTTTCATGCCTTGCACAGAGGACAAGGTGGCAGAGGCACCAGCTCCCGACCCACAATATAGGCCTGTGCCCAATTTTATGCTGTTTCCTCTCATCCTTTTCATCAAAAACTTCATCTTCCTTTCTGATAAATATGATATCTTCACTGCAAATATCCTGTTTCCTGAGGTAAGGGATTTATAAAAAGAACACTGTGATTATGAAAACACCACCACAAAGAAGACAAGTTCCACGTTGCTCCAGTCACATGGATGGTTAAGCTCAGAAAATCCCATTGCTACAGAAGTTTATTTAGGAAACTCAGAATTGTGTAGAATTGCAGCATCAGACTTCTTCCTACCACTGAGAGCATTTCCAACAGCTCTGTTCATATCCAGGTGCCCAAATAGCAATAAAAAAGCAGCAGCCAAAAATGGGTGTCAGGCTTTGAATTTGTCTAAAGTTGATCAGAAATGAGTTGTGGGGACCAGGGAACCTACCTGAGCTGCAGCAAAACCAAAGCATAAATCTTCAGATAAATTATATAATCCAGGAACTCCTTTCTCTTGCACCCTGATGAAGAAAGAGGTTTAGGAAAGCCGGTGATATATTTTCATCCATTTGTGTTTGACAGGAGAGAAATCACCATGGAATACCTTTATCCAAGAAAAAAAAAAATTAAAAAATCACCCTGCAAGACTCCAGAGCTGCCAAATTGTGTCAGGGTCGGTTAAAGATGGGTTAACAGGGTCACTATGCTTATTTACTTTTACTTTATAGTGCTGATCCCCATGGATGAAGTGACAAGCTCGTCTCCAATGCTTCAATAGATTCTTACACCTGAAACAAGAGCGAGCAGGTGTTTCCCTGTCAGCTTCTGGAGAGCTGCGTGAATTTGGCTCTCCTTGCTGAATTGCACAAAGCTCCTGTTGCCCCCCTATGCCAGCCTGTCTGCGTCCCTCTGGATGGCAGCCCCAGCATGGAGCCTATTGACTGGTACCACCATCCCAGATGGGTGTCACCGGCAACCTTGACAAGAGAGCCCTTCGCCACTTCCTCCAGTTCACCAATAACGACGTTAAACAGGAGAGGTCACAGGACAGACCTGCAACACTCCGCTCGTTATCAGCTCCCAGGAATAAGGTATATGACCCATTAACCACGACCCTCTGAGCCAAACCATCCAAAAAAGCTGCTTACACATCCAGTTGTCCACCCATCCAGAGTGCGAGTTCCCAACTTGGATGCATGAATATTATGGGAGACAACATGGAAAGTCTTGCTAAAGTTGAAGTGAATGAGATCCAGTGTTCTCCCCTCATTCACAAATCCAGTCATTTTGTCACCAAAGGAGAGAAGGCTGGTCAGGTATGATTTGCCCTTGGTAAAGCCACGCTGAACGCTCTCATTCACTTTCCTGCGCCCACAAATGTGCTCCAAGGGGACTCATTCATTATTTTTCCCAGGGATTGAAGTGACGGTTGACCTGCCCATAGTTCCCCAAATTGTTCTTTTAGCTTTTTCTAAGATGATCTTACGTAACAACCTTTTCCAAATCATGCTATGTACAAGCAGTCGTCTGCACACCCAGCATAATTCATGTACAAACCTTTCACCTCTGTCCTGTGGTCATCTTCTTGATCATCCCAGTTTACCTGAAATTATTTGGGAGGGTGTGAAATAAGAAATGTTAATATCCCTGTGAAGGGAAATTCCCTTCAGACAGTTGCTGCTGGGAATCCCAATCCTACAGCAATCCTTCCTGCACCTATAGCAGAAACCCAACCCTGTATCCTAAAGCCTAAGTTCCGGCAGCGCTGGACAAGGAGAAGTGACTCTGTAGTTATTGCTGTGACCTTGTTCTGCAAACACATACAAATTTTCTGAGTCCACAGGGTGGATACACTACCACAGACTGTCCATTAGAAGTAATTGATAGGTAAGGAGATACATAAGCTTTCAAAGATTCATTCAGTATATTGCAGAGAACGAAACACGTCCACTCATCGTGTGTATTATTACACCCTTCTGAACCCCCCCAAAAAAGTGCAAAAAAGAGTGTGTGTAGAACTCCTTGTCTGTCTATTGAGTAGGACATGTCCTAGGTGGTTTCCATAAAAGCACAGAGACCCCAAAGACAAAAAACTTTGTTGACCAGCAAGATGTCTGCAAGATGCTGATAGAACAGACTCTAGCAGCTGCCTGATACTGGGCAGAGATGCCTTACCTGTATTTTCACTGGAGGGAATCTCTGCTGTCCAGAAATACCAGGTGAGGGTCCAGCACACAATGGAGCAACCTGCACTGAAAGCATACCGGAGTCTGTGTCTCTAGTTTTTACTTCAAGCAAGATATTGATCTAAGAAAGCCCTGTGATAGAAGGGATGGGACAATGAACCCTCCTGAAGTTTAATGAAACATTTAAAGTAAGATTTACATCAAAAAAATAGGCACCTCTTCTTCCTGAGCCTTGTTCCAAACCTTTTCAGCTAGTTCTCCAGAAGTTCCTTTGTTTTCACCTTTTATACACTAGTAGCATTTGATAACAGATCTCTCCGCTTAATGTCTGAAATATTTTCTGAAATATGAGCAGCTGACATTTGCCTCCATTACCTATGGAAAATACTAATGGTTTACTCATGGAAGTTAATACTTGCGCTTTTTTGAGAAACTCGCTTAGCTATTGGTTGAGGTCAAATATAATTTTGCACGCTTCTGCTCTGTCGGACACAATAAATGGACTCTTGGCCTCTGACTTGCACAAAAAAAGGTTCTTTTGTTTCCCTTGGAACCGCTGCGGACACAGGCGATACCTCCTTTTACAGATACCTCTGTAAAATAACATCTATAGGTGATACGACACCTTGGTAACCCACTTCCAACAGTTCTTCAATATTCCCTCATATGGCATGACACAGTTCTGGCTTCGCAAAGTTTTACTACTGCCTCTGCACGTTAACAGCCTCCAGTCCTTTCATCAAAACTAGCAGAAGTGCAAAAGTGTCACGTACTTTATGTTTATCTTTTCAGGAAATTTGTTTCCCTTGAAGCTATTTAAATAGAACTCCTTCAAATCTTTTACGGCCCAGGAAGGATTACTTTTGATATGGAAGTCCAGCTGTTTACCTTGGTATTGTAGCCTTACTTCCAACCTTCACAAGTCCCTCTCTTCCTTTTGTAAAGGTTTCTTTGTGTTGATCCTAAGGGCTCAGCATAAGGGAGCTCTGAGGACACCTTCTATTTTTCCAGAAAAAAACAACCCAACAACATATGAGTGTGAATAACAAAGATTGAGAGCAGTATCAGTAATTTTAATTTAAAAATACTACTTTTGTCTTCTTGAAGCTGTCTCCAATCCAAGCAGAAAAGGCTCAGCAGATAAAAAAACTGGGACAAAACATAAAATATATCAAATCCCAATAAAAGCATGGAAATACAAAATCAGGGCATCCAAGCAATCATCTCTCTCTTCTGTGGTGACACTATGCCACAGTGATATCATCACGATCAAAGTTTTTAAGTAACTGTGACCATAGATTAGACTTGATTAAAGTTTAAGACATGTTACATCCATTTCCTTCTACTTCTGATGTCCTCCAGGGACACCTACAAACTAAAGCACTCGAACTCAGGGGACTTTCCTGAAAGAATTGCCCTTAATCTTTTAGCTGTTGAATAAAATCATTGTGTGGAACATGCATCTAACAATTCATCTTTTTCTGATATGGCTCTCAATAAATTGTCTGTTCCCAAAGTTATAAGACTGAAGAAGCTATTATGAGAACGGAGCATTTTATTTCAAATGAAACCATGCAAATCTCAAGGAGAGAGGAGGCTGGCAGAAAGAAAAGTCCCCTGATACATATCTTTTAATTAACACAGCAAAACATTCCCTTTCTGTATGCAGGTAAATCATTTATGCACAATTCACTTGGGTTTCTCATCCTTATCACTAAAAACCTTTTTTTTGCCTTAAGTTTGATTTATTTTGAAAAAAAAAAAAAAAATTGAACTAGTGAAGTGTATTGTATGATGAGGGAGTTCAGGATGTATGGCACCAAGAGGACAACAGTCATTTAAATTGCATTAATTCTTCCACGAAGTGAGAGTATAAAGGTGACTCTGTGTGTCATACCCAAGTTTTACAAGATTCACTTATAAGATCCAAGTTTATTTTAAGTGTATATATACATATATATATATGTTTTTTTATGATGCTGAGCTACCAGCCCAATATATGTTAATGTCTTAGGGCCTTACCTGATTCACTAGCAAGCCAAATGCAAGCAATCATTCCATTTTCTTTGCATCGTGATCCTTTCCCCAAAGCATGAAGCAGAAGCTGAAGTGTCGGCCCAGTTCAGCCAGCGCCCGCGTGGAAACCTGACGCACCACCAGTGTGAAGTCACCCACTGCCTGTATCTTCTGCAGCTCCCACAGAGCCCCTTCCAGCCCTCAGTCTCGGCCAACAGCCATATAGGCAGGCTGACTTATGAAGGCAAGCTATTGAAAATAAAAGAAACAACTTTAAAGCAGCTTAAAAATTAAAAATCTGTCAATATCCACAGGACTACTTTTGATAAGCAATCTGAGGAGTTGCCTTAAAAGTTTTTTTGGGGGGACAGACAAAGGTGCATGATGCATACAGCACGGTCATATATGAAAACTCAAAACTACTGTACTGCAAGGAATTCTGCCATTTCAGACACACTTTTTGCTCCCTGATTCACTACTTACCTAAAATTTGGATGGAGGTTAGATTTTCGTGCCAGCAACTGAAAGGAATTTTGACTTCTACACAGCAACGAACCATCTAACCGGGGTTACTTCCACACGCTTCATTACTGCAGCATTCAAGAATTCATGACCTTACATTAGATGTATAGTATGCAAAGCCTTTACGAATGGTTAGCTGAACTACCGAGGTATTTTGGAGAGGACAGCAAAGCCAGCAGTCCTTTTCCAGGATGTTAAGACACAATGTTTTCTTACGCTTCTCAAGTAAAAGCTAAGAAATTTAAACGCTGGTACCTGTTTTTTTAAAAAAAGATTGGTATCGAGCACCTTTTGTCTTCTTCCAGAGGAGCTGCAAGAGCAGTGAGGTCCTGCAGAGGGGACAGTAATGCCCACTGGGGCCGAGGGATGGTAACCACCATTGATGAACCTGTTTACAAAGAGAGCTGAAGGATGAATTTAACGCGGTAATTGGGCTTCACACACCGACAACCAGAAGCCCACAACTGGGGAAATTCGCCAGCCCTTCACGCTCCTGCCCTGGCTGCTACCACAGCTCCCCCCGCTGTGCGAGGAGACACAGGTTCCTTGGCTATTTTTGACTACCACCAACAAAAAACGCTTACTGGGAAAAGTAATCTGAGCATCCTGAACTCAGGGGAAACCTTAATATTGTCTCTCAGCACTTCCTATAGATATTTTGTTTGCTCTGGTGCTCTTCCTTACTGCGTCGTTCCTCCTACTTGTTACATTTGGGACTTCAGTAACACCCGGGAAAGTAAGAAGCTGTGTGAAACATTATTAGCTTGGTTATTTTTTGACCTTACATTGAATGCTCGCACAACTTTTGATTCTCAGAAGCAAGAAACTGTTAGCTCTTTCGAGCTCTGGCTAGCACAAGGAGGGGGTTTTTACATAGACAGCGCAAATAGGCCATGAGAATGATAGTAAGTCTGACTAAAGCAACGGAATGCACTCCAAGGATATTCAAATTTCTTTTGAAGCACTTCTATTACAGAGAACTTTTTTTTGTATTTTATTCTGTGAAACAGTTTACACTATTTTGTCTCTCTCTTTCATTTTTATTACAATTTAAAAGATTAACTAAAAATACCCTACCAAAAAATGAGACCGGTGGAGCAGTCTGATTCAATTGTATTTATTCTGCACGCTCCACGAAATTAGGACACAGTTAATCAGCAACTGCGCTTAATTAGTAAGAAACCTATTTAAACCTAATGATACACATGGCCAGGGTTGCTGCTGCTTAATGGAGACAGTAGTTCTGCTTAATTGGGATGCTTTCAGGTGATAGAACAGTTGAAACTGATGCTTTGCTCTGCTGTTTCAGGCTCGTGGTGGTTCTCTCTCTCTGTCCCACTGGGAACATTTTGCAATCGGAGCTGACGTAGCACCCAAAGAGCTCCCTCTCCACCGCCTCGCACCAGCTTTTCACTGCCAGCTGCCCTACTGCAGAACAAATCTGCCACCTGAGGACGGGACATAAGGTCTGCTGCCGGCTCCCTTGGCTGCAGCGTTGAGACGGAGCTTTTCAGTAGTTGGAAGGACTGTCATCAGCTCAAGGGTTCATCAGCACAATATGGACTTACCTGTGACACCTACCACAGATCAGCGGCGCTCACAGCTGCCTGAAGGTTTTCAATGAGAAGATTGAGAAGTTTGCGACTCCTGCTGCTCAACAAACACCTGCTGATTTTCATATACAGTATTAATGCCACCATACCTGATAGCCGCTCAGTGGCCGGTGGGAAATGAGTCAGAAGCCTTAGCTCAGTTCCCAGAAGAGCCTTCCTCTCACTCAAACCTTTAGTTGGCAGCCTTGGAAGGAAAGGGTCACCAAGAGATTCACATGTTTTTTCAAACCTGCAGACAATCTCCCCGAATGACAGCACAGACACCCTTCCAGGCAATATAAGAAAGCTTGCAAATTAGCTGATCTATCACACAAAAATAATAAAAATTGGCTCAAAGGATGGCAGTTTCTCACGATCATTAAAATCACTGCAAATAACTAAGAACGGACGATTGATTTGTAAAGACATTTCTTAAAGACATTTTAGACAAGATACCAAAGCCAGAACAAGGTTTGCACAGTATGCAGCACTTGGCAGTGTGTCAGTATAACATGAGATGGCTTCACTACCACCAACAAAGAGCTTAGTGCCACAGCAGAGTCCCTCAAATCTAACTAAAGTAATTAATTGTGCCCATCAACTGAAACTAGACCTGTCAAACAGTACCACGCTGGTCCAGTCAACTCTTGGGATCAAGCAGCAGAATAACGTGGCAGCCTGTAACAGTGCCAGCTGGGAAGATAACACAAGTCTTGGAAAAAACATGGAAAGGGATGTACCTCCAAGCTGCCTCACAGGTCAAAAGCTGCCGAAGACTGAAATATGGGAGACCACAGCAAACCTTCAGTAGCTGGAAACACATTCGTTAAGGGCAGTACAAATATTGCCTTACCGATCCATCTTTAGAGGAACTTTCTTACCATACTCCTTTGCACCTTTGTTGCTTTCTTCTGGCTTTTCACATTCAAAATGTCCTGCAGAACCAACACGGGACGTATCGTGAAAAAGGCTACTGTTCAAAACTAGCTCCTACCTAAAGTTTCACTGGAGTTTCATGAGTACAGTCCTGCTAAGTGTTGATGTTCTCAGCAGTGGCTGGCAGGAGGACAACAGAATGGCTGAGACAGAAAAGACCAGAAATGTTGGGATTAGCCACAACAACAGCAAGTGGAGGGAGGGAGGAAGGAGCAGGAAAGATCAGTAAGTGCATAGGGAGAATGGAAAACAAGAAGGCTTTAGAGAGAAGAGGAAAAGAGAGGGGTAAGAGACTAAAGAAATTACACATCAACCCTAAACCACCTCAGGAGCAGGAGATGTGATTCGGAGTGGTTGTTTGCCCAGGACAAAGGTGGTTCAGTGTGACATGACCGTCTATAGCAACTGGAAACATGAATGCACGCGCACGCAGACACGCTGTACCTATTTAGGAGTAAAACAGGACTTCTGCTTGTCACTGTGGGTGTGTCTCTCTGGCAGGGAATATCCATGCAAGTTGATGCGGCGCATCTCGGGGCTTTCCAGCACATCTTTAGAAAACACTGAGCCCCTTCAACTGCCTTGTGTGCAATTGGATCCAAAACCTTGTCTGCCCTATTTCCAACAGAAAGACCTGCTGGAATACATCGGGGAAAAAGCAGCATTGCTTCAGTGGTTTCACTGTCCGAGAAGCAAAACAACACAATTATAAATTTTAAGAGAATGCTGTGTTCCAAAAATCCCCAACCCCAGCCTCCCATATTCTTACAAGACTCTTGTCTGACCCAGCAGGTTTCAGAACCTTTGCTTCCACGGCGTTCCTACTGCTGGTCCCATCCCTTTGCACTTGCAGTGAAGGCCCCCAGCGGGACGAGGAGAGGAAATCAGCTCAGCCAGAGTGTCGGCCCCTTCAGCCACGCAGGTGAAGGAAGCGATCTGGTCAAGCTTCACTATAAAGCCAAGTGACAGAGGATGTGGATACCTGATGTAAAGCACAGCACCTCAGGCACAGACAGTGTATTTTCGTATGAGGTGACCACGAAGAATAACAATGCCTCCCCTGGAATGGCTGCAATAACACTCTGAAAATGCTGTAACGCGAAAGATCTTTGTGCTGATAAACATGGAATGATTTATATCTGTAGTGTAAAAGCATGAAAACAACCGAACAAGATCAGCTCTATACTATCGATTTTCAGATAAATGGCGAGGTCTGGGAGTGACTGCAAGCACAAAAAGAGTAGAGTCGGATGGAAAGTCAAACACTATTTTGGCCCTCCTGCGACCTTGCTGGTTCTATGAAGATCCATTATCAGAACTGTAATTTGGTTACCACTACAACAGTTTCAGGCTTCCTAGCAGCAGCTTGCTGGAGCTGCTGAGGTTAAAGACTGGTTTGTTAGGGTTTTCTTTTTTTGCTATATGAATGATCATTAAACATGATTGCTAAAGAAGCAAACTGTCAAAGTTGTTTCATTTATTTCTTAATATCACAGCTGTACAATTTTCATACATACAGCAGGAAATGCACATTGGTTACACAATGGCATTTGGCTGCATTTCCAAGTATAATACAGTAAGTGCAACTCCACTTAAAAATGTACATTTATACAACTTAAACAAATTAAGGATTGCTACATTACTATCTGTGACAGTATAAAGCTTCATTTATGTTAAGTCTCATTACTAAACCACTTCCTGGTTAAATATAAAACATATTCAATCATTTTAAAATGGCCCTTGTGGTACTTGGCCGGCATATAAAATATTTGTTGTGTAAAATTTAACCATTAACTTTTCTTTTTTAAAAATAATCCTCTAAGCCTATTTAAACATTTGCTATTGAACTGTTATACTGACACTTTGTAGCAGGAACCAAATTTTACCCTCCTTTTGTTTGCTCTTGCACTGCTTATCATGGAAACAAGTTACATTTGTAATGTATTGCAGCTTTATTCGGATACAACCAGATGGCTAAACTATTTAACAATTTTGCTCAAAAGGTAAATAACATTCTTCAATAAAGAAAACGAAATTACATTTCAGAGATATTTGTCATCAAAATTTTAATGGGTAGAGTGCTACCAGCACTGGAAAAAAAAACCAAAACCAAAACGAAACGTATTAATTTATCTTTTAAGACCAACCCGAATATTCAGTTTAAACTCTTATAACTTTACTTTTGGAATACATTGGTCCACAGACCACAGTCTTGTTACAGTTTACCAAATGAAAAACAAAACTGCTTATTGCCGTCCCTGTAACAGGAATGGTTCAGTTTTAAACCTCCTTTAAAAATATACATTTTACAATCCTTTCACCTCAACAAAGGTGACACTGACAATAAATACACTGGTTTGGTGGTTCTGTTTTGCTTCGCTATGAAAAGTCTACGAACTACCTGTTGTAGGCCCTTTCTTTTTTAGACTTCTCCAAGGCCTTGTCCATAGTTTTCTCGTTTTCTCCTCTACATTTGGGGCAGTACCATTTGCCCTTTGGTTTATGATTGAGTCCCACGCAGGAAAAGTGAAACCACTCGATGGGGCACTCGTCATTATCGCATCCTATCATTTCTCCATAGGAGACTTGGTTGCACAAGCAGTATGTTGGCTCGTTAGGGTCAATAGGAAGGTCTGGGGGAGAAGCTTCCCTCTCTGCTTTAGCCTTGGATCGTTTCTTCTTCTTGGACGTTTTTGCTTTCTTTTCCTTTGGTGTTCCTGAGGTGATGTCATCATGATCGTGATTATTTGAAGCATTTTCTCGATTCTCATTATTCCTTTGCCGCCTCGATCTCTTATTGTTGGGCTTTTCAGCCTGTGTGATTGTCTCATTCTTTGACTTATCTTGGCTGGCTTTCCCGCTGTTTCCAGTGGTATCATTAGTCTCTTGACAAGTCTCAAACAGTTCCACGTGGCTGTCCACTTGCCTCGTTCTGTTCTCAACAAGCTCCACCATCTGACTAACGATTTGGATCTTCTCATCCCCCAGTTCCTGACTCCGAATCAAGGCTCTCTGTATGCAGTGTAACATTCTTCTCTTCTGCACGGCATCTGTCTCTCGTTTAAATTTTTCATAGTAATCATCCAGGTCCTTCAGAATCTCTGCAAGGAAGAAATAAAAACTATATTTTCAACAGGAAGAATGGCAAAAAAAAGCCTTCCCATATTGTTCTTTCCATGCAGCAACACCTTTCTGTAACACACAAAGCTGATCAAAGACAGATTCCCTGAAGCTGGTATCTGACAAGTGGCTCATGACTCCAGTGGATTACATCTGTTCTAGTCGGTCCCGCAGGAACAGAATGCAAATAATGATTTAGAAAAAAAAAAAGGGACTAAACACAATTTTATGCATGTTGGCAATTTGTCCCTTTAAACTTTCCAGTGATTAAAAAGAACTAACTAAACAAATACACACACCATCAAAAGTTCCAAAATTAACTGTAAAATTAGAGGGGAAATTAAGATTGTTTTCCTGGACATTTTCTGTATAAAAACATGAATATTTTTAGTGAATGACTGAGAGTGGGGAAAAAGAGAGTGGGAGAGAAAGAAAGCACAAAGCAGTGTAGAAATCAGATGCTGAGTTGCTTAATAAACACTGTCATACTTGACAGCTGATGCAGAAGAACTCCAAGTACAGGCGGCTGGACCCTAAGCTATGGGCGGTTTCATCCAATACTGCCGAGTTTCTTTTGCTGAAAATGTGAGGCCACTTAAATCCCTAGGACTACAGAATTAGGATTACAATATCCAAGATGTCTAGATTATTTCCTCCCTATACTTTCTGTAAAATACCTGTTGCTTACTTCTCAAAACACAGAAATACAATCTTCATTAAATATTTACTGGAAAGAAGGAGGTAAAAAGTTGGAAGGTAACATTAAAGATTATATGCAACAACTGGAGCAACTAGAGCTTCCGATTTAAAAAGCCAACGCTGAAAATGTGTTAGATCTTGAATTGCACCTCAAGGATTCTTCCAAAGGTTTATAAGAACAAACACTGCCCAGATGTGTTTAAAGTTTCGAGAATAGTTCTAGAAACCTGTTTTTAAGCAGATGTTTTTGAGTTTCACTACAATACTCAAATCAACTCAAATATACAGGACGCACAGCATTTCCATACTAAGTCCTCAAAAACGTGCAGAATGTTTTTCCTGCATCTCCTTTCTTCTCTGATTTTTTCCTTTCTCACAGGTTAGAACATTCTGCCCTAGAGAAGCAAAATATACTGAGATATAAAAGCTAACCTCAATTCACCTAACAGAAACCAGGATCACGTATGCATGCAAATGGCATTACCAAAACTGTCCCTGAATTTCACAAGTATGAACTTACTTTTTTTAAACTATTTTTTTTTTTTCCCATAAGAGAATGTGGTAACAGCAATTTACATATGCAACTAATAGTTACCCTGTGATTTAGGTTTTGTCTTGCCTCGGTAGATTTTTTTGAACATATGCATTCCAAATTTCTCGTGAAGACGTGGAAAGTTTATGCAAGTTTTACTTCAGTTTTTAGAGCCACAGGCTATGCTTCTCACATCAGTTAAACACGACCCGTCAGCAGGTACTGCAATATAACCTATCATCTGACCAAAATTAGTATTTCAATGTGTTACTAACTATCTTAAGCAAATGCTTTTTTTTCTAACTAAAAACAAAATAAAAAACCCACCAACAAAAAAAAACACCATAAAAAAACCCCAAAACACCCAGCCCCAAAAAAACAGCCCTACCACCACCACCAAAAAACCCCCACCCAAATATAAAGAAGATTAAGCATTTGGAAGACTAAAAATCCAGTGTTAATTATTTTCAATGTCTGAAATGCAGAAGTTTTATGTTCTAAGTTTTGGCACTTGACTGATGTCACCAGTTTAACCACCCAAATCTGGTACGTAGGCATCTTTCATGAAGAATACTCTCATAGCCCCAAAAAAATTGTGGTTTAATGACTTAAGTCACCCATTATGAAAACTTTAGTTCTGCTTATACACACCAACACTACACCACCGCACCACCTCCTGAAACCACCGTATTACGCAGGAGAAAGAGCTGGCTGCAACGATCTTGAATCCTGCACAGCCTTGCCAAGCGCGTCCTCGCCGCCGGCACGTTTGGTACTACGTGAGCCACCATGCGAGATGTGCCTTTTCACGAACACACGCGAACAGAGAGGGCTGCTCAGCACCAGAGACGGACACACGGTACTCAAGCAGCGCACCCAGCTACACGGAGCAGCGTGACAGCTGTCTGCTACAGCTCGGGGGAGGGCTGCGCCGCCCTTCCTCGCACCAGCGTGCTCGGCTGGATTTGCCCGCCCTAAGGAGGCTGCGCTTATTGGCATTCCAGAAAACTGCTTTCCCCAGAAACACCAGAAAGCAGAGTTTTGCGGGATTTGCGTGTTACGCAATTGTTCGCCAGCTGTGAATGCGCACCCCCAACGACATTCAAAAGACAACAAAACAAAACAAAACAAAAAAAACTGCTTTCCCCAGAAACACCAGAAAGCAGAGTTTTGCGGGATTTGCGTGTTACGCAATTGTTCGCCAGCTGTGAATGCGCACCCCCAACGCCATTCAAACGACAACAAAACAAAACAAAACAAAAAAAAAAAAGAAAAGGCGCTGTACGTTGGAAAAGCTTTATTCCCGGAACAGCTCCGTAGCTCTGACGGGGGCTGGGACACC
>NW_009650084.1:2142433-2143596 GCF_000708025.1 Charadrius vociferus
AGCCGAGGCTCACCTCCGAAGAAAAGAAAGGGAAAGCCCCCCTACCCCCCCACCACCTCCCCCCCGGAGCCCCATACCACACACACAGATAGAAAGCACTTACCTTGATATTTGGCGTCAATTTCCCTCATCAAGGAGACATTTCTCTGCAGATCGAAGGGCATAGACTCGATGGAGTCCAGATAATCCTCCACATAGTTCACTAGGTGAAGCTGGTCTCCGTTTGCAGGACTCAACATTTTCATCCGGCAGAGCGAAAAAAAAAAAAAAAAAATATCCTTCCCCACGCCTCTCTCTCTCTGCCTGTGCCAGAGCAAGTGCCTGCTCCCTCCAAAGACGATAGCCCCGGCTTACGGCTCACTCCCTGCCCACCTCTCTCTCTGTAGCTCCCCCCCCAAAAAAAAAAACCAAGAGAAGCTACATCTGACTCCTCTTGTGTGAAACGGGGGGGGAAGAGAGACACACACACACCCTCCGCCAGTCCCCTACAGCCGGCAGCAGCTGATTGAATGGCTGTCGTTGTGGGTAATTCACGAAGGAGGTGGTAGGAACAATCAGAGGGATTTGTGTGTGTGTGTGTGTGAAGCGAGGGGGGGGGAGGAGGAGGAGGAGAAAAGAGGGGGGCTTCAACCAGCTCCTCCGAAAACAATCTGGAAACAAAATGTGCTCTGCAAAGTGTCTGTCAGAGGCAGCGGCGGCCCCTCTGCATGCGCCAGCGCCGCTCTGCTCCGCTTCTCCGCCGCTCCCCCCTTCCCGGCTCTCTCCTCACCGCCGCCGCCGCTGCCGCTGCTCCCCGGCGATACGAAGAAGGCAGCCTCCTCGCTCCTGTACGCCGCACTTGATCCAACGTGGAAAACCCAAATACCAGTTTCAAACACTTGGGAAACATTCAGCCCCGCCACGCACGGCGCATGCGCACCCCTCCCCGCGCCGTACACACACACACACTCTCACACACACACACCGCACACACACACGCACTCCCTCCCCCTCCCGGAACCGCGGCGAGGCGAGCGCCTCTCTGCATATTCATCGTCCCTCCTCCCCTTACTCACGTTTGGGGAGGGAAGGCGGCGGGGACGCGGCCGTAGCGAAGGGGGAGGGTGGGCGGCTCGGTGCCGGCGTAGGCGTGGGGGGGGGGCCCCCCCCGGCCGGGCCGGGGG
>NW_009650084.1:2144729-2150582 GCF_000708025.1 Charadrius vociferus
CCGGGCAGTCCCCGTAGCCGGTCCCGCCAGGAGCGGTGGGGAAGGCGGGTCCGGGCTGGAAACCCTGCCCCGGCTCCCGCCGAGGAAAAAAACGCCGCGCGTCTTCCCCCTGCGGTTTTTTTTTTATTTTTTTTTTTTTTTTTTTTAAAAACGTCACTGGCAATCCCCTAATTTAGGGGAGGCTGACTCATCGTTTCTAAACGCTCGGGCTTGCTGGTACGGTCGTTGTTTATTGAGGCGCTGATGTTCTGCTCGTTTGTAGGGAAGAGGGGGAGCGACGGCCTGACGGAGGACCTCCGCAGCTTAACCACGTTTAAATAATTTCCGCTGCTGGCATCAACTCGGCGTCTGAACGCCCAGAGTGGGGTTCTCGGGACAGCACAGGCAGCTATTTACCGACCCCTCCAGTGGGGAGCCAGGCACCGAAATACTGCTGAGGAGTGGAGATGATACTGTAGACTAAGTCCATTTTAAACTGACTCTGCCCTACTCCTTCAGGCAGATTTCAGAGGGCAGTTGCTCGTTTTCTGAAGATACCTGTAAGTTCTGCACTCTTCACTTCCCCTAATTTTCTGTTTCCATGAGTTGCTGTATCCATGAGTTGAGATCTCGAAAACCTGAGATCTTAGGTCTGTCAGTTACGATGAGTACTACGGCATCTAGGCAACGCTCCAAGCTAGTGTTTCTGGACCTGTGTGTTCTGGTTTACAGTGGCATCGAGAGGGAGTTGTGTGATGGCAGCACTAGCCTGGGAACAGCTGTTCTAAATTGTTGGCACCGCTGTGGTAGTTACAGCCTGTTTCACCCTTGCCTTGAAGAAGCTGAGCCACTGTCAGCAATTAAAGGTAGTTAACAGTTCCCTGGCCAATGTGAGAACCCAAGCCAATAATTATGACTCAGTAGATGCAAGACATCTGAAAAGAATTCAAATGAGTCCCAAAAAAGAGTCATTCTTGCAAAAAAGTTAACCACCGTTCTAGACACACAGTAGTAGTTACACATACAAATAAGAAATCAGTTTGTAAAAGTACCTGCTAATTTACTAAACAAGAACTTCTGTCCCTCCTCCTTATAAATAAAAAATGGGAAGGTACAACTTCCAAGTGTAGCTGTGGCCTGCTAAACTTCAGTGATTTGCTCAAAAGTACTGATAGGTTTGGATACACTGAGGATAGAGAGCTTGGTATCATCTGCCTCTTAAAAGTACCATCTACTAGATCTCCCTCTATTAGCCTCTTATATGTTGCCAGAAAAATGACAGAAAATAACATCATCAGACCGCGCAAGTCCTACAGAATGGATGGGACTGAGCTCACTTGAGAATGCATTTGATATATGCTTTGAAGGTCCCCTTTTGCAGTTCCCAAAGATGATTCTCAGTGCTTTGTGTAGTGTTGTAATCAAATATACCTCTACCCAGAAATACCTATTCTCTGTACCCCTCCCTAAGCTCAGCAGCATGGCAGTTACCCATCTTTTTAAGAAGCCGTGAGGGAAATCAGGTATATGTGTACATCTCCAGATCGGAAAGTTTTGGAAGATGTGGAGCTGACACCCACTGCCCATCTCTGCTTCTTTTCCTCCTCCTCCTCTGCTTGCTTTTTCGTTTGGCCTCTTGCCACTGAACTGCAGTAGGTGAGAGATGGGGGATTTTGAATGGAGTTTCAGTTGTTCTTTTGTATTAGGGGCCTGTTTCTTACTCTGGTGGAGCACTCACAAGTAGAATTGTAGGGAATGATTGTCGTGTGTCAGAGAAGGAAGAGACTTGTGGGCTTCATTTTCTTCCTATACTTCACGGGAGGATAGAGTATCTAGCCTTCCTCCTTTGGCTTCCAAGCCCCTTTGCTCTGATTACAAGAAATCTTTCCTGTTTAGAAACCCAAATCTCTGGGTTTTTCAAAAGTTTCTGGAGGCTGTTACCTTACTAAAGATCTAAACTCAGAGCAGTGGGAACCAAGGGAACCTACAACCAGATCACCAACTCATGCAACTACTGTGTAACATAAATATATATATGTATAATATAACATATACTTCATATAACATATAAATATTCTAGTAATTATAGTTATTCTAGTCACTATGGTTATTCTAGCTCATCAGCATAAAGTTCAGAATTCTTAATATGAGGAACATAAAATCCCAAACCTCCAAACATGTTCCACAAATGCAGATACCGAATATACAAGGATAGCTGGTACAAGGCGTTCTGGCTGCCTCCTTTCTCAGCTGAATATTGCTATATGAAATACTATGTAATCACTACAGCTGTGTCTCTGTTTATTAGGAAAGATAGTGTCTTCTGATTGTTAGTCATTATACTTTATAGGTACAGAAGAAGCAGATGAGTTATTCCTTCTAATGAATTGCTGTTTCTGCACCATTTAATAGCTTAATCCCTCTCTTCTACAGTTACATATGGGTTTGGGTTTTTTTTGCTTATTTGTTTATTCTTTGTGAGGCTAAATTCATGCTTACCTGGGTGATGATAATAGAACTTTACAAATCTATTAATTTCGCTTATGGTGGAAGGTTTTGAAACAAAACTGCAAAAGGTTAACATGCAAGATGAGCAGAGCTGAGGATTTACAAAAGTATGAAGACCAGCAGAGAAGTCATAGTTCACACTTTCATGCACCACGCATTGTCTGTGCAGTGGGCAGTGTACACCATTTACAGATATTTGGGCCAGAAGTACCTGTTTGTGTCAGCAAATGATATGGCATCAATGGATTCTAAAATATAGAAAACAGATCTAGCTGAGTTGGTCCTTCTTCTGTCCAGAACTTCACAAACTTCCCAAACACTTACCTAATGTAGGTCTGCCATTCTACACGTTTTTTTTTTAAGGTCAAGCCCTGCTTAAGAAAACATATTTCACTGGATACAGCTCCTCATCTCTTCCTCTGCTTGCCCTGAGACTTTTGCACTCACTGCCTTTTTTGACATTTGTTTTCTGGCTGCTGCTGTCTCTTTCTTGCACCTGCTGCACTCGGTGAGCTTAAACAGCACTGGCATTAAAATTCTGACTGGAACTAATAATTGTGCACTGCAGTACAGGGCCAAGGCAGATGTACATCTGAGTTGTGCCAGCGTGGAGTCAGGACAGATCAAGGGGAGCTTATTCCACGGGCTCCACATTCCCACAGTGAGTTCAAGAGATTCACTTCCACAGTCGGAAACCACTGACAAAGACACCAATCTGACCCCTGGCCAAATTCATACCAACCTTCAGGCTTGTTTCTGTAAACTGTGGCACAGGACCCAAATACTTTTGATGAAAACCAGGCAGCATTTGTTAGAGCAGTTGGCAGGCAGGTTGTCTGAACGATAGTAGACAGTGTTAAAAACTCAGGGTCCAGCCAACGAGGCGTTTGATAAGAGCAGCAAAGTTTATTTTGTTCTTTATGTCCACCAATGAAATTTCTTCTGCAGTTTTACTTCATTTCCCCAGAATCACTCTTTTAGAACAGATATCTTAAGATGGTTTCTCTTTTATAAAGTGTACTCTTTACTTTGTGAATATTTGGGGTAATGCCACTCAACACTTACAACATTTCTGAGTCAAACATTTGTAATAAGCTTGAGACAATTCTTATTCTCCTTTTAAAAATTAAATGAGATTCTTAGACAAACTGATAAGCGCCTAGGTTTTGTAAAAATAAAAGGACTGTAAAAGGTAAGTCAGAATATGTCTGTTATTACAGACTACTACAGAACACCAAGAGAAATTCAGTCCACTGCAGTAGATTTAGCTCATCTTCACTTTTCGTTTGTAGCTTGTCTTTACAACCTTCCTCCCCCCCCCTTATTTTCTCAGGGTCAGCTTCCTTGCCAGGTTCCTAAACTAGAATCTGACAAGAAGGGCCACAGAAACTGGAAACGTGCTCTTGATAACATAGCAAATGCAGCCTTTCTCCTCTGTCAACAATTCTAAGACTGTGTGGTTTAATTTTTTTTAGAAGAAAAATGCAGCACCTTTAGCAATAGGGGGAAAACTGTAAAACCTTACAAAGCACGTATCTCCTAATAATAAATAGAAAGGAAAAATTATGTTTTAGCATAATTTTGTTTATTCACTTATGAGACAAAACATGCTCTGGGATTTGCCCACTGATCTTACTTCCAGGGACAAATCAATCAAGATTTGTAGGGAGTCATGGGACTGGAAACTGGAAAATACATGAGGAGCCAGAACCCCCAAAGACCCTCCCTGCCCACCCTAAAAGTTCTGCAGAGCTGCTGGTGGAGGGCACGCACAGCTGTGCTTCAGCCAGATTTTCCCTTTCAATCAAGTCCGGAGGGGAAACATTGCCTTCTCGCACATGCAGATAAAGGGACAGAAAATATATAAACCCATGCTAAGGCATTCAGGAGTCACCTCTTTACCTTAGAGTGTCAGTTTTTATTAAAAAAAAACCCAAAGTTTTAGCCTTAATGGCTCCTAAGAAGAATTTGAGAAGATGATCTGACAATTTTAAATACACGGGCGTCCCACTGAAACAACAGTTTACCTGAAGCTCAGATAGACGCACCTCAGTGGGATTTTGACCAAGAGATGTACCATTCTGCAGAATGCATCTCCTATGAGCTATTCAGCAGAAAAACGCAGGAGCAGGAGGACAGCAGGCCCAGGCCCGGCATCGATCAGGTATACCCTGGGTCCAGCTGCGGCCAACCTCTAAAGGCATCTTCTATTCCAGGTGGAAGCAAAGATGAATCTCCTGATGGATGCAGATAATCCTTTGCTGCTGTTCTGCTTCTCTGATAGATGAGTATCATCTCATTCAACGTGTCCCAGGCTGGGAATAAGGGCATCGGGAAGGGAGGTAGTTATAGGCAGCTTTAGCAGAGGTGTGCTTACAGCCATAGACTGATTGCTTCTCAGAATGATGGTATTTTTAAAATACATAATTTACGGTTTTAATCCATCAGGATTAGTACTGCTTTTCATTTGAAATTATATTCTTTTGGTACTACAAGTACTTGTGAAGTACTTTTTGCTGTTCCAATGAATTTATTCTAGTGCATTAAAAGAAATCTCAAGGGTGAATGATGTTAACTGTTTATTTCAGACATTTAATAATTGTGGCCTTTTGTAGCCTCAGAAAATAATGTTTTATAGCAGAACATAGAGGTTTCTGGACTAAATGCTAAAAGCCAGTCTCGGTAGCACAGACCATCAGCACAGCCTTCCGAAACCACCAGGGAAAGAAAAAGCTCCTGCATTCTTCTGAGCTGTTGGCAGTTTCACCCACGATAGCTAAAGCTGGAAGTAATGCTTAAAAACATCCATTGTTACTAAGTATTGATTTGGACTCTGTCAAAGTGCTTGGAACCATACAGAACAAAGAAGACAACAGAGTTAATGACAACTCTTAACAGGATGTGTGTTGAACGGCAAGGACATCAAAACCAGCTCACTATGGAAACTGAAATAATTGGCTTGAGAAGCTTCCCGAGAAACATATAAAGCAAACATTTACAAAGGTTATTGGATGGTATCTTCAGTTTCATCCCAGCTAGTCTCAAATTAGCAAGCCCATAAAATAGGTTTCTTATTTGATCAAGAAGTTAAGATTGTTACATGAAAAATATTGTGGAGAGTGCATATTATCCCGAAGGAAACGCAAGAACTGGTTACCCAGGACAGAGACAGAGCCGAGGTCCTAAATGACTTTTTTGCCTCAGTCTTCACTGGCAAGGACTGCAGCCACACTGCTCATGATGCAGAATGCAAAGGCAAGGATTGGGAAAGTGAAGAACCACCCACTGTAGGTGAGGCTCAAGTGTGAGACCACCTGAGGAACCTGAAAGTGCACAAGTCCATGGGACCTGATGAGATACATCCAC
>NW_009650084.1:2151198-2151457 GCF_000708025.1 Charadrius vociferus
CCCAAGCACAAATGCAGGGTCGGTGGGGAATGGCTGGAGAGCAGCCCTGAGGAGAAGGACCTGGGTGTGCTGGTTGACCTGGCAATGTGCAATCACAGCCCAGAAGGCCAACCGTATCCTGGGCTACATCAAAAGAACTGTGGCCAGCAGGTCAAGGGACGTGATTCTGCCCCTCTACTCCACTCTCGTGAGACCCCACCTGGAGTACTGCGTCCAGCTCTGGAGTCTTCAACATAAGAAAGACATGGACCTGCTGGAG
>NW_009650084.1:2151857-2153743 GCF_000708025.1 Charadrius vociferus
AGGGCAGGGGGGTTGGAACTCATGATCTTCAAGGTCCTTTCCAATCTAAACCATTCTATGATTCTATATTAAGAAAAAAAAAAAAGGAAACATTTGTTGCTGGTAGGGCTTTATATCTGATACTCCCAAAATGAAGCCAGATGTAGACCATGATCTATTATTATGTAAAAGCAATGATTTTAAGTGATCATGTTACATACCAGAAAAATCTACCAAACCTGTCCCTGGCAGACAGAAGAGGGAACAAACCAATGACTTCTGTGAAGCAGCTCGCCACAGGCAGACCTATTCCCTGCAGCGTCCGGTCGGGAAAGGCTGGGATCACTCCATATTACCTTCCTCCCTGAGGCCAACAAGAGGCTTTAGCAGGCGAGTGACGCAGCGTTCAGCGAGACCTGAAAAGGCTCTGCTCTGCCCAGCCTGCTCAGAGGCTTGCAGGGAGGAAGACAGCCGGCAGCGGGGGAGGCAGCGTGTGCCAGAACCGATGGTTTTTACTCCCGCTTCTCGCACAAGAGCAAGGGTGGTTGCAACCTGCAGCTAACAGGCCTCAACTTCGAGACATGCCAAGAGGATGCTTCCTAAAAATGGCGGTGGATCTACGGTACTTTTTGCCAAAGGTTGGAGTCGATTTGGCTTTGCAGAGGCTGGGGAAATTAGCGGTAGAGGAATCTACCGAGGGAGGGTAAAAAAAACCAACAAGAAACTAGGGGGCAGGGAAACAACCCCAAATCATTCAGCAGAGGAAGTCATCTGGTCGGAAGCTGGGAGAGAAGCAGGGAAAATATTATATATGAACTTGTAAAGTTCTCACTTGTTTCCTTTATACCTGCTCATAGTTACTTCTGGGAACAAGATGCTACTGAAAAAAAGACTTTTGGCAGCCCTTATGCCTGTGCCATTACACTAGTTAAGTAGCTCATAGTTTCCAAATTGGGTCAGGGCACTGCGGCCAGTTAAGCTGTTTCCTCAGTAATACTCTGAAAAAAAAAAAAAAAAAAAACAACCAAAAAAACCCCAACAAATAATCCACAATGAGATGAGAGAAGCATCACCAGAAAACACACGTCCTTTGCTTGTCTGGAGGCGGGGAAGGAAGGGGACCTTGATGAGTGCCTGGCTCATGCACAGGGTACCGCACCAAGCAGCTGTTCGCGTCACAGTCAGTACCGCACTTTAGGCAGGTGCATGGAAGCGGGGGCGCAGAAGTGTTTTTTGAGGCTCTGATTTATCAGACCCAGCACGGGAACATCACACCACCTTTCCCTTTGGGAGGCGAAGGGGCTGCCTGCCGCTCCCCGACCTGTGAGGCACTCTAGAATGGCTTCACCCCAGCGTGACCCAACTGACTTGACACAGCGGTGATAATTTGGTGACATTATCATAGAATCATAGAATGGTTTAGGTTGGAAGGGACCTTAAAGATCATCGAGTTCCAACCCCCCTGCCATGGCCAGGGACACCTCCCACTAGACCAGGTTGCTCAAAGCCCCATCCAGCCTGGCCTTGAACACCTCCAGGGATGGGGCCTCCACAACTTCTCTGAGCAACCTGTTCCCGTGTCTCACCACCCTCAGAATGAAAAATTTCTTCCTAATACCTAATCTAAATCACCCCTCCTCCAGTTTGAAGCCATTCCCCCTCGCCCAATCACTACACGCCCTTGTAAAAAGTCCTTCCCCAGGAAGGAACCACATAATTCCTACCGACGCCCCCGCTCAAAAGAAAAAAAAAAAAAACAAACCCAAAAAACCAAACCCTGTTGAGAAGAAACCCGGCGGCTGGTGCGGTTACGCTGAGGCAGGGCGCTGAGAACTCCCTACTTCGGCCCAATCCAAGCGGGGTCCCGGTCCGCCGCACTCACCGCGGCCACGCTCCCAGGAACGGCC
>NW_009650084.1:2154161-2176081 GCF_000708025.1 Charadrius vociferus
CGACCGGCCACACCTGGGGCACGCCTGGTGGGTCGCGGCTGTCCCCTGTCGCGGGGGGGCTTGGGGGGGTGGTGGTGTCCCATCCTGCGTGGGCATGGCACAGGTGGGAACTGTGGTAGCGGGCAGCGCATGTCCGGGTGACAGACCCCCTGTCCGGTGACAAGACCCCACACCTGGGTGACAGACCCCCTGTCTGGTGACAGACCCCCGGTCTGGGTGACAGACCCCCTGTCCAGTGACAAGACCCCACACCTGGGTGACAGACCCCCTGTCTGGTGACAGACCCCCGGTCTGGGTGACAGACGCCCTGTCCAGTGACAAGACCCCACACCTGGGTGACAGACCCCCTGTCTGGTGACAGACCCCTGGTCTGGGTGACAGACCCCCTGTCCAGTGACAAGTCCCTGCATCTGGGTGACAGATCCTGTGTCTGGGTGACAAGACCTCACAGCTGGGTGACAGACCCCCTGTCTGGTGACAAGATCCCACATCCAAGTGATAGACCCCCTGTCCAGTGATAAGACCCTGCATCTGGGTGACAGACCCCCTCCCTGTCGAGTGACAGACCCCCTGTCCGGTGACAGACCCCCTATGCAGGTGATAGATGCCCTGTCCAGTGACGAGACCCTGCATCTGGGTGACAGACCCCCTCCCTGTCCGGTGACAGACCCTACGTCCGGGTGACAAGACCCCGTGTCTGCATGGCAAGACCCCGCACCTTGGTGACAGAGCCCATGTCTGGGTGACAAGACCCCGCACTCGGGTGACAGACCCCCTGTGTGGGTGACAGACCCTGCCTTGGGAAGTGTGGAAGGGGCTGTTGGTGCAGCTTGTCCCAAAAGAGACAGTTCTGGGGAGGAAAGTGTCAGGAACGTGCTCTTTTTGTGCCTGGCAGGGTGAGTTATTCAAAATTGTATCAGCAGAACATCACCTCCTGCGCGGAGGAGTTGGGGTCCGGGAGCAGAGCCTCCTGTCCCTGTGAAATGGCAGTTCTGCCTGGAATGGGATTTGGATGCTCTGTCGGCACCCAGGACAAGCCATCCAGGGTTGACTGTTAGTAAAAAGGTGCTTTTAAGGTTAAGAGTTAAAGTGTCAGTTCCTAAATGTTGGAAAGCCCAGGTAGCTCAAAGGCCTTTTTGCACAGTACCGGTTCAGTGGCTTATTATGTTTAAAAAAGAACAACAAACAAACAACCCAAAACAGTGCAGTGTTTTCTCATTAGGATAATGAAAATAATAAAGCAGCTTCATTATAAGTAATCTTGAAAAAAAAAAAAACATTTTAAATATGCCAGAGAAGGTTGCTGCCAGTTGTTCCGAAATGCACCTGGTGAGATGACGTGCAGGGTGCCTGCAGGTCCCTGTGAAGCCGGCGGAAGTTGCAGCAGCTCTGCTGCTCTTCGGCTCCTGTCCCCAAATTCTTGAAAGAACAAGCTGCGTTGGGCTCTTTGGAAGAGCCAGGGTTTCTCAGATAATTGCCATCTGTGTGACAATCAGATGCTGTATATTTGAGTAATTCCCTTTTCAGTGTAGGGCTTCTCACAGCTTCTGGTCCCGTCTCAGCTTCATTCAGAAACTCGTGTTGAATTTTGCTGAGTGTTGAGTGATCTCAGTGCTGCGCAACTGCTCCTTCTTTCTGTAAAAGGGAAGTTTTAACATACCAGTCGTGTAAAAATACTGTTGGCAACCTCTCCTTTAGCGCTGCTATACTGTTGTGTGCATGCGGTGGGGTCTTTTTCCTCGTTGCTTTCATCCAGTCTTAGCAGAAAACTAACCTAGCTTTTTACTGGTGATCTAAAAGTCAAGAAAATGGTATATTGAATTATTTTGTTTGTACTTAGTACCTTCAGGGGAACTTAAATATTTAAAAAAAAAAGTCATAGCAATTTGTATATTTAAATCTACAGTTATTGTAATACAGGCTATGTTGCAGTTTACCTTGAAATAATTACAATTTCAAATCGTTGCTTGAGAGCAGCTGTATAAAAAGATGCTAATACATTTCTTTTCTCTTGTGGCGCAGTGGAGGTTTTCTAGTACGGTGGGGTCTCTCTTCCCTGAGGTGGTGTAACAGCGGAGGGAATTGCAGACGTGCTCCCGTCCTCAGGGGTACCTTGGATCTAGGGCACAGTGTTTACAGAGGTGCAGAACTTCACCTCTTGGTCTCGCCGCCCTCTGTGGATTTTGAATGTCTGGTTTTGTCAGTGGTGCTCCTTGTTCTCCTGCCTTCAGGCTTTTTTGATTAAAGGTGGGAGTACGAAGGCCTTGCTCTGCCTGTTCTCTTACCCGTCTCTCATCCTAAGAATTTCAAGCTTCCCTGATGTGGAGGTTTGCCGTATGTCTGTGCCACCTGGCTTTGACCTCTTCACTTGCTGATTTAAGAAAGACTAGTTAGGGCTGAATATCACCTTTGGAGCTGTGTATCACGCAGATAAGTGGCTGTGTTACACTCTTGCTGCTGCCTCTTTAGCGCCTTCACGTGTTGTTCCCGTAGGGCTGTTGCATGGCAAGATGTCTGCGCTGAAGACCTTTTTCTCTCTCTTCTGGTCAGTTAAACCCTGCAGCGTGTGAGGGGTTGGCTGTTCTGTCCCAGTGTCTGTGGTCTTGCACATGTCAGCGTTGACATCCAGTTGCTCAGCTGATTTGTTCAGGATGGTGGAACACTCTTGATTTAATTTATTTTTTTTTTTAATTGTATATTTTTTCCCAGTAGGTCCAACTGTAGAGCTTTGGTAGGCACAGCAGAAGTGCATGCTGCTGTTTGGGATCTACAGGCCAGGAGACGCACTGGGAAAGAGGATGAAGTCAAATGGGGTGATGGCCATTGCTATTGTGCCACTTTTGTAAAACACCATCTTCTTGTTGCACTCTTGCAAGATGTTATCTTATCATCAGAATTCCTTTTTTTGCTTCTTTTTGCATTTGACTGGTGGCAGGCACAACAAACGTGGCAGGTAGTAATACAGAAATGAATAATGGATATGAGCTTGAGGTCCTTGAGAAGAATTTGAAAATAATGGCATTATTATTTTTCTCCCCTCCTCCTTCCCCTCCACAAGGATTTCTTATTTCTCTAAATAATCTGACTTTCTCTAGTATGTTGTGCTTCCAGACTTCAAAAGAGGTGCTCTGTGTGCCTTGATACAATATCCAAAACTTATTCTGTATAAAGAAAAAAAATCAGGCGGGCAAAGAATGCCACCTTTTCCCTCAGTTCTGAGGCTGGCCGTGGTCGTGCTGGTGCAAGCTGTAGCCTGGTTGGCATCCAGGTTCCTGGCTGAGTGCTCGGAAGGAAGGGTAAACCCAAGCACGAGAGGAGATTTCATTCAGTCCCTTGTACCTGCTCTGCCACTCTCCTGATTTTGACTGTCTGGTGTTTTTTTTTTCTTTTCAGTTCCCGAAGTGGTAAGGACCCTGCTTTCTGAGGTGCCAGGAGATCTGCTCTGGCTCTTGCAGTGTTTCTTCCATCAATTGGAAGATCAGAGGAGAGGGAACAGTGCAAAACAGCGCAGAGTTTGTGTCTGCTGTGGAAACTAGGACCGCAGGGCTGTTAAATCTAGTATCAGGCCTTTGATGCTGGCATCGTTCCTCGGAACGGGGTCCGAAGGCCAATTTAATATTCTTATGGAATCATGTCACCACATCAGATGAGCATTACTTCCAGTGAGCTGGTGTTCATTAAAAACCATCTCCCTGGCAGCACGTGCCACCTTTCAGAAAGCCTTTTCCTACATGGGCATAGTGCAAACACCACCACCACAAAGTATTTTTCTTCATCAAGATATTACACGTCCATAAACCTGAACCTTAGTGCCAACTAGTCCCTGCAGCTAAGGTGAAGGATGCAAATCCATTTCCAGTATTTGCTTACACTTTTTTTTTGCTCTGACAGCCACGGGAGTTGCGTTTCGTGCAGTGCTGCAGGTGAAATGGGAACCTGTAGGTCTGCGAGTCTCCTTTTGGGCTCCGTTTTCTCCAAAGCCAGCACAGGCTGAGGATTCCCATCACCTTGCAGGGCAGACCTGGAGTCTGTAGTCACCTTCTCATATCTCACCTAACTGGGTTTTACTCAGTCAAAGCGTGTTTTTAGAATTACGAGTGGAGAGTCTGTGAGTGGCAGGAGGGGCTGCCGCAGCCCTGGGCAGCTTGTAGGTACAACAATCTATCAGCCTTCAATACTCTGTTTTGTGGCGAAGAGCCCGAATAATTTTGAAAGTTTATTCTCGAGTATAAATAAAACAAAATAACCCCCAGAGCAGCTGTTCTTTGCTATCAGAAAAGATCTGTGGTGGTGTGTGAACGAAATAGTTTATTGGTGGCTGGTAGCTGTAGTTGTTACTCAGCCCCAAGCAAAGTTCATTTGAACCCTGTTTTATTTCTCCCTGTTCTTCTGCCCTGTGGCTTTTGAAAACCTGTTAGGATATACAAAGCCTGAGGGATGTATTTCAAGAATATCTGATCTGCGTGTCTGTTGGTAGTGTTTGCTTTGAGAGAGTCTTCTGGCTCAGGCGTAGCTTCCAAGGATGCACTTCGGTGCTTGGATAACGAGATGCAACAAAAGAAAACACTCAGAAAATTTGATGTAATGTGTCGCTAATGCCAGAAGAGGGTAGGCCAGTTCAAGGGAAATTTGCGTGACTTTTGTGCAGGTGGTAACTGGGTTTGGAAAAGCACTTTATGCACTTAAGACCTTTTCATTGCAAGTGTTGGAGGGCTTAGATTGTCCCCGTGGCTGTTGGTGCTGTTGGTTATTTTTATTTAAGTTTATTCTTACTACTGCATGTTTAAAAGCTTGTATTTTTTCTTTTCCAGCTCCTATGTTAAGTTTGATATAATTCGGAGGATAATGACTAGGTTTTTTGGAATCGAAGTTATCGTGGTGATGGGGATCACAGACGTAGATGACAAGATAATAAAAAGAGCCAATGAGGTAGGTGTTTGCTGCACTCTTCGACCCAAACTTTCGGTATTTTCTACAGCTGCTTACATAGGGAAATTAACCTGGGTTTGGGCTTTTTTTTTTTTTGAGTTTTTTTTGTTTTAATTAGTATATAATCAGTGTTGAGATTTCTGGTCCCCTGGCACAGTTGTAATGGGGCTGGAAGTCCGGAGGACTGGGCGTCGAAAGCTGTGCAGAGGTAAATCAAGGGGTGAGGGGGAGCGGTGGGGAGGGTGGTGTTACACACTCCTCCTGCCCTTGCTCCCTGCCCGGGAGGCCAGCAGGGGACAAAAAGCCAGGGTGAATCCTCAGCACAGCTGGAGAGTGTCTTATCCCAAAAGGCAACCCAAAACACAGCTGCCAGTAGGCTTCTGGATGTCTTCTGGAGGAGCGTTGTGTGCCCTCGATGGTTCAAGGTGGCATATATATATATATGTATAGCATTGCCAGGGGAGAGGGTGAGGGCGGTTCCCAAAAGGTGCAATGTCAGCGCCTTGGAAAGCTTTATCAGTCTTGTCACCTACATGAGAGTTGACACTGAGTGTATGGGTAAGTCTTGATAAGACCGGGACCTGGTGGCTGGATTAATATAGAAAATATAATAAATAATAAAAAAAACTCCAACACAACCAAACCTTTTAGTGAATTCTTGGGGTTGTTAGCCTGATTAAAGATTTTATGACTATAAGTGTTTCTCAGTTGGATTTTAATCAGACTTTTTTTACCAGCTGAGCTTGGTGAATGATTATTCCAATTCTTTTCTCTTTTTTTGGAATTTTTTTTTGGACCCTAAGTGCCAAGAATGCATTCTGCCTTTTGAAGTTGGCTTTCTTTTTTTAAGTGTTACATAGTAGTTTTTTTTTAAATGTGTAACTCACGTCTTCTGGATCATAAATGGATGTGTTGGATCAAATTGCAGTTGCAAGCTTTAAGCCAGTTTCTTGGAGCCAGAGAATTTGACAGCTGTCACTTTTATTTAATCTTTAAGTAAACAGTTACTATTGCTGTGAAATATAGGGTACTACATTCAAAAGAATACTAGCACGGCACTCTTGTAGAAATATGTTTGTTCCCATAGTCCATTTACTTGCATTTTTTTAAGGCAGTAGGCCATCTTAAAAAAACTAATATTGCATTTTAAATCTACATATGTACATTTTAAAATTTTTCCTTATTGACAGAACGTTATGGAGATTTTATGTTTGAGGGGTGGAAAATGACATGTTTTAAAAGAACTTGTGTTTATGTACTGCATTCTTTGGTTCTATGAAGAAATCTTTTACTGGCTTTTTTATGGCTTTTTGAAATGCCTGCTCTGCTCTCTGCGTTTCGTTTGCATGGCCAAGGCCTCTTCCTCTGTGGATTGATTTTGTTGTGGGGACCTCTCTACCTGAAGCATTACAGGCAGTAGGATCAACATGCCTAAGTTGGATCTCCATCCTCTGGTTGGATTCATCTAGGGAAAACATGAAATTTGGTCATCTAGTCTATGATGAGTGTGCTGCATTCCCTCAGTGGTCCTT
This sequence comes from Charadrius vociferus, assembly GCF_000708025.1. Taxonomy (NCBI): domain Eukaryota; kingdom Metazoa; phylum Chordata; class Aves; order Charadriiformes; family Charadriidae; genus Charadrius; species Charadrius vociferus. The sequence goes on from NW_009650084.1 coordinate 2,160,623, forward strand.
TAAGAGAGAGATGAGTCTGTTTGCATTTTGGGCATCCGTCTGGACAGGAGGAATTTCCCCATCTTCCTCCTGTAGGAACCTTTGTCTTCCGTGTTGATCGAAGAAGCAGCTGAGCTGTCTGGGGACATGAGTCCTATCACTGGGGTCTGGAAGAGTACTCTCTCTGGTCTGTAGGCAGAAGTGTGCCTTCGTCTCTCAGTGGTGGCCACCTTCATCGTTTCATTGTTCGTTGAGCATCTGGTCTGTCTTCACCAGAACTCCTGTCTGTCTAGGAGCTTGTCCAAATAGTGGTTCCCACCTGCGCTCTGAAAATCAACCCCTTAAAGATGCTCCAGTAATGAATTGGAAGTGATGAAACTGGATTTTTGTTAATGATTCAGTTATCTGCAAGCTGGAGAGACTGACAATATGTTGTCTCCTGCCCAGAAGGTTCTTCTCAGAGAAAACATAAAAGCTCGCATTTGAAACACTTTGATATCGTACTTTTGCTTGCTAGGGCAGGTTTTGCTGTCCTGCATCTTTCAAGCCCTGGCCTCTTCTGGGTACTGGAGAACAAGTGTCTTGTCATGCGCAAGTTGTCCCTTTCCTTTCGGGTTGCACTTTCTCGTTACTTCTGCGTGGATCCCTGCTCCTGTCCATCAGCCAGTGAATGAGGAATGCAGAGAAGATGCTGGAGAAGTGCTGCACCTGGCAAAGCATGGGACTGACTCTCAGTTCATTTCCCCTGATTGTACTGAGATCTATGAGTAACCATGATCAGCTGAAATAGCTTATTTTTCTTAATCACTGAAAATTAATATCCTGTCTCATCCTGCAAGTCTCTGATCTGTCTTTCTGACATGTAGGTGGTATCGGTGTCCCCTGCCAATAAGTTGAATGAATTTCATGCCCCATGTACTGTAGTATGTCTTGTCACTGGAAATGGAAGACCCCCTCAAGAGGAAAATAATGAGGGAGGGAAGGAGTTTGTTATTCTAATCTTTGGTTGCTTTCTCTTAAAAGTAGTACTTCATTTATGCTTCTGAATTGCCAAAATATTAATACATATCTATTAAGTTATTTATAACTTACATCTCCTCCTCGTGACTTAGATTAATAAGCCTTTCTGACTCTTTACCTTGGGGGCTCTGTAAGTCTTCCAATTAGCTATTAACTGTCTGATAAAAGATTGCAATATTTTATATTATTACTTTGATTTATGATTTCCTAATCTGCTTTTCTCTTTTTCAGATGAATATATCGCCAGTAGCTCTTGCTCGTATTTATGAAGAAGACTTTAAACAAGATATGGCTGCCTTAAAGGTACAGATACTCGAGCTTCTAAATTTAAGAGTATTTTAAAGCAATTATTTTATTAAGGAATCTGATTTTAACAGTTTGATATGAAAAAATAAATTGATTGCTTATGTGATGAAGTGTTGCTTGGAAACTCAATACTGATTTACTTTTTTGTTCTTCTGGAAAGGTGCTGCACACCTTTTAAGTAAGGAAATTGGGGAGAAGCAAACCCTAGCTTTGGAAGGAACAAGTTAAATTTCTTTAGGAATGCAATTTTTTTTACCCCATGCAATAGAGCCTTGGTTCACAGATAATACATCAAATATTTTTTCATTGATTTCAGGTGACTTTGCTTCTTGTGCAGAATACTTGTCAAAAGCACGGAATAAGCAACTGGGAAAAATTAGTGGATATTTTTTTTGCCACTCCTCAATTTTTGTGTGTGTGTGTGTGTGTGTATTACCTTAAATGCTGCTTATGACCTTTTTATGATTGTCATGGTTTGGGCCAGACTGGCCACTGAGACAAATGACAAATGCTCTCCCTGACTTCTCTCTCGCCCGGGCTGTGCTACAGGGGCTGTTCACAAGAGCCATCTCGCCACTCATTGGCAAAGGAGTTTTGACCTGCTCTGTCTCTTGCAATATTTTTTTTTTTTTTTGAAAGATAAAATTGCAGAGAATGTTCTTTAAAGTTAGTTTCTTAGATTGAAAAGACTTGTCAGCAGTGTGTTTCATACAGGCTAATAAGATGTTACTCTTTCTTTGTTTAAGGTCCTTCCTCCTACAGTATATATGAGAGTGACTGATAATATTCCTCAGATAATTTCCTTTATAAAAACAATAATTGCTAGTGGACAAGCTTATGCAACCTCGCAAGGTAAGATGTAGAGCAAGGCAACTGCTTGTTCAGCTCATGCACAGGAAATCAACACTCTTAGCAATCCTGTTTTGGGATCAGATGAGATACCCTGTGCCAGGCTTTCCTTCTGTTGATTAACAGACAGGGTGTGAGCAACTTGTTTGTGATTATATGAGTGGGTGGAACAACTATTACTCAATTTCTGAGTTAAATGTAGCTCATTACTTACTATAATTGTTTACTGTCATGAACTGCTATCATCTAAGCTCCTGTGGAGAAGTCCTGGCCTGGCTTCTACAAGAGAGCTGGGGGAACCTCTTAGCTCTAAACAGGAGGTGCTGTAAGAGATGTACCTGCAAAGCACAATGTGTGGATTTTTTTTTTAGCAGAGATGGTGGTTGTAGAAGCATTCAAGTGCATTATAACTGGAGTGGCAGTCGGCTATGTTTCAGAGGGAATTGCTGATTGTGCATGGGCAGGGAAGAACCTAGGGAGATCTCCAGAATACAAAGTTACCCTATGCGCAGAACGAACACATGCAGTGAGGTTACTGAAAAGCTAGTCATATGGAAACATGTGCTATACTTTTGCAATATTTCTGAATTTATAAATTAGAATTTCAAATGAATTTCCTCTTTATCATGACCGTGTCCCGTCTTTGCTATAAAACTAAACATTATTTTTTTTCTATTAGGTAATGTTTATTTTGATGTTAAGTCTTGGGGGAAAAGATATGGAGTGTTAACTACTATTTATCCTGATGCCCAAGATGAAGCAGGTATGTTCATGGCACCAGCTTGTTCATATTAATGCATTGTCTGAGCTCTTGATGTATCTATGCATAAACCTTAATTCAAGAGCCTGAAAAAGTTTTCCAGCCTGTTGTGTATAACCACATTATTAATTAATTAATATAGTCTTAATTAATTTAGACATCTTTTTTTACTGGTACCCTGGAACGATTAAGATTCTTAATTTTATTTAAATACTTGTGAGTGCTACATACAGACTTCATAGTGAGGTGGTAGTCTCATCTGTTGCGCTAGCCTGCAGTGAGATAGTCAAGTGTGAGTAAATGCAGGGAAATGTCATCTACCGTGTTACTGTTTGGGCAGCTGCACCCTTCTGATCCATGCTATCCAGATGAATTTGCTTCTTTCATTGCTTGCCACTGGACTACTGCTAAGCAGCCTGTTTGTGTGAGGGTGAGTAATCTCTTGCTAGGCTGTGCTAGAGCATGCCGATACCCTCGGCTGGGCGTTTTTTGCTGCGGTTGTCCAGCTGCTGAGCAGGATTGCTGAGCCTCTCTGTCGTTTCTGTAAGTTGGGTCAGATCAGGTCTCTGCATTGGAGAATTAGATGCAGGTGTCCTGCGTCCTTTGCACGCTGAAGTTCAATATTTCTTCATTGAAAAAAATCTGTTTGCAATTACTGAAAATGCCTGGCAGGCTGATGCTCAGGTGAATTCCAGCCAGAAGGAAACTTCTCACAGCTCTGCTCTGGAGTTGTTTCAACATTACAACTCGCAGAGGGAATGCCTTTTGTCGACAGTTATTTAGAAGCAGTTACTGACTGCAAAGGCAGCCAACAGCCTCCGTGGCTGCACTGGGAAGAACATTGCCAGCAGATCAAGGGAGGTGATCCTTCTCCGCTCAGCACTGGTGGGACATGCCTGGAGTGCTGGGTCCAGTGCTGGGGTCCCCAGTACAAGAGAGACGTGGGCATATTGGAGAGAGCCCAGCAAAAGGTCATGAATACGATGAAGGTACTGGAGCATCTTTCATCTGAGGAAAGGCTGAGAGAGCTGGGACTACTCAATCTGGAGAAGAGAAGGCTCAGGGCATCTTAACCATGTGTACAAGTACCTGATGGGGGAAGTAGAGAAGATAGAGCCAGGCTTTTCTCAGTGGTGCTTGGTGACAAGACAAGAGGCAATGGGCATGACCCCAAACACAGGAAATTCCATTTAAAGCTAAGAAAAACCTTTTTTACTCTGAGGATGGCTAACACAAGAATATGTTGCCCAGAGAGGCTGTGGAGTCTCGGTCCTTGGAGATGTTGAATACCCCACTGGTCACCGTCCTGAGCAGCCTGCTGTAGCTGAGCCTGCTCTGAGCAGGGTTTGGACTAGACGATCTCAAGGTGCCTTCCAGCCTCAACCATGACTGATTGCGTGTTTTACCCTATTTCCCCTCCTGTCACCTATAGCTAAATTTATTGTTATTTCTAAAGACTTTGACTCTTTAGTTCATAACTGAGAAGATGAAGAATGCTTTGTTGGTGTGTTGTTTTCTTTTTTGTAGCAGTATACGCAAAAAAGGCAAGAGGAGGATGCAGTCAGCAGATACTGGTCAGCCAGAGCTTGGCAAAGTAGTGAAAAAGCCAAGATGGAGATTCAGTGGATAAAACTAGGGTTATATTTCTGTCCCTTTATTTCTTATCAATTTTGAATGATGAAGCAGGTGTAATGGATTTTTGTAATGTGCTTCCCTTAATATTGCATGACATTCCAAATAAAACCTGACTCTGTATATCAATAAAGTACGAGCAGAATGGCTCAAGAAAAATTACCATCTAATAGTTGTCCAAAAATAGCTGTGAATCATCATTAAAATGTGTTGATACCAGAGTGCTCCAGACCCAGTGATACACCGTGGTTTCATTAGTGATCTGAAATAAGTAGAGGAAAGAAGTAAATCTAGCATTAACTGCTGATAAAACAGATGAGCAGTGTTAAATAAGGGAACTTAAAACAGTGCATGTTGCTTGCCAAGCTGGATCCCTTCAAGCCAAATAGGTATATCATTCCGCATCAGTCAGATGCGAGGTCATGTATTTGTCAGCAAAAAAACCTACAGAGTCCAGAACCCCGTTCTGTAGCTCCTGCCAGGAAGAGGTGTGTATCTGCCGGGGGGTTAGGAGCCAGTAGAGACAAACTCTCCTCTCAGCTGTACGGCGGCAAAAAGGAGTACATCCTTGGCTGTGTGGTGAACAAAACAACAAATCTAGCTCCTCTGTAGAGAAGCCATTGGTGAAAATGATGCTGGAAGGTTCTGCTGTCCAAGAATAGTTTTGTTTTTCATCTCTGTGCTGCTCTTGGTTTTATAGAATCTGAACAAGAAACTATTTGTGTCCCAGAGAAAAAAAATATCTTTTTTTTTTTATTTTTTTTTTATTTGTGGGTTTTGGTTTGGGTCATTTTTGTTACCTTTTCTGTTGCAGGGCAATCTGTTTTTCCTGGGAAACTGGCTGATAAGTAACTAAATGAATGATGTAAAACCAGAGAAGACCAAAAGGACTAAAAGGATAGCATGTATTAAAGAATCTTGAATCCATCTTTTTAGCCTGCAGAAATCTAATTCAACGAAACACTTGATTGAGAAACTGGAAGCCCTGTATAAGGGGGAAGGGAGGAAAGTTGCAGGAAAAGAAGTTGAGCAAAAGAGATTAACATCTGAGTAGTTCACTAAATGCACATTTCCACTTTCTTTCATTTGCTTATTTTTTTCCTTTGAGACATATCCCATTAACAAATCATTTATTCTTGGCAGTTGATACTGACAAACGACATGGTAAAGACTTTGCCCTGTGGAAGGCTGCCAAACCTCAAGAACCATCTTGGACTTCTCCGTGGGGAAAAGGAAGACCTGGATGGCACATTGAGTGTTCCACAATATCAAGGTCAGATTTCTTGGGTTTAAAATCTAATGCTGGTTTTTGTTTTCAGTCACAGTACAATGGTAGCAGCAGTGTTGAAAGTGGTTTTTTTTCTGATCAGTAGAAAGAACTGGGTTTAATATGAATTCTTTGTGCAATTTCCGATGTCACATGTGGCCCAAATGAACTCTGCTCCACCTTAATGCCATAGCTGTCTTGCTGTGTTTAGGCACTTTTTCTTGAGACAGATGTATTTAAAATATGATAGGCGGGATCACACAGTTGATTACAGAATCATAGAATGGTTTGGGTTGGAAGGGACCTTAAAGATCATCTAGTTCAAACCCCCCTGCCATGGGCAGGGACACCTCCCACTAGACCAGGTTGCTCAAAGCCCCATCCAGCCTGGCCTTGAACACCTCCAGGGGTGGGGCCTCAATAACTTCCCTGGGCAACCTGTTCCAGTGTCTCACCACCATCAGAGTAAAGAATTTCTTCCTAATATCTAATCTAAATCTACCTGCTTTCTGTTTAAAACCATTACTCCTCGTCCTATCGCTACAATCCCTGATAAAGAGTCCCTCCCTGTCTTTCCTGTAGGCCCCCTTTAGGTACTGAAAGGCTGCTATAAGGTCTCCCTAGAGCCTTCTCTTCTCCAGGCAGAACAACCCCAACTCTCTAAGCCTGTCCTCATAGGAGAGGTGCTCCATTCCTCTGGTCATCGTTGTGGCCCTCCTCTGGACTCACTCCAACAAGTCCGTGTCCTTCTTATGTTGGGGGCCCCAGAGCTGGACGCAGTACGCAGATGGGGTCTCAGCAGAGCAAAGGGGCAGAATCACCTCCCTTGATCTGCTGGCCATGATTCTTTAAAGGCAGCCCAGGATATGGTTGGCTTTCTGGGATTAGCAAGTCTTTTAAATTGAACTGAGTAACCAAAGTTTTAGTGAAAGTCATGGTACCTCTTTCATTTGCATCCCTTCCACTTCTTGCAGTCTCCATTGGACCTAGTCCAGCATGTAGTACTGTGTCAGGAGGACAGAGTATGGGATTCCATCTCGACTCCAGCAAGCATATGAGATCTTGCTGGCCTTACCTTAACAGCAGTTGTGGATGTTCATGCTAATCATCTAAGCGTTATTCACATTTCTTTAAAAGTCAGTCATAGTATTAAATATTCTGATTTCTCTGTGGCAGTATATTCTGTGGGCACGATGGGAATTGTGTGTAGCAGCATTTTGCTTGTCGTTGGTTTAAATTAACTTGCTCTTAATTTGTAAGGTTTTTTTTTCTCCACAGGTTGGTAGTACTTACACTGCACTGTGTTAACTTATGGCCTATCCATTTGTATTTTAAAAAAAGAGACTAAATCTCTCCTGAAAAATTGATAGCTGTACATAGTTTTGCTTCAGTCTTAGTTTTTGGGGTTTTTTTTGGAAGCTAATAACAAACTATTTAGGTCTGGCCCTGTTTAACTTAAGTTTTCAAACCAAGCTGAAAGTAGACGGAACAGGTGCTTTACGTTTCTCTTTCATATGCTTCGCTGCTGCACTTGGGGTTGTTACTACCTGGTTGTTTATGTCTGTAAATAGTTTCAGCACTGTGAAACAGTTCTTAAAGCAACTGAAGTGCACAAAAATATGCTGTATTTGGAGTGCAACCTGTGACAGAAGTGTGCAGGTAGGAAATGCCAGTTATAAAATGGCCTATCTGCTGATGCGGTGCTACCTATAGTCTGCATTTCTTTCTGTAAAGACTTATTTTACTGTGGTTGGATGAGGCTCCTGCCATGTAAATAAGAGTTGACCCATGGAGAGCATAAGTGTAGTAATCTTGGGACTGTGAAAAATGGAGAGCTTATTTTGGTAAGTTACCTAAGACATTTTGCTGTCCCAGTCAGCTGTCCAAGGCCCATTTTAAGCAGTACCTGTTTTGCCAAAGATCTCAAAGCACTTTAAGTAATCCAGGTGAACTAATTTTGAAAAGTCTTTGAAGTGTGCCTCTGGGGAAGGTGAGCGGGAAGGGCGCTGGTCTCTGGTGCAGCCCTGGAGGAGGGATCCACCTGCTGCGACTGAGGTCTGATCTCCTCCCTGGAGTTTCCCTTGTGGTGAGATGGGCTGCTCCTCCCACCCCTTTAATGTTTTGCAGATCCATCTCTCTCCTCTTCCCAGCTCTTAATGGTTTTGTTGGAGGAAACGGCGAGTGGCTGGTGCTCCTCTGTAGATGGCACAAGGGAAGGCATGAGGTGGGGCGGCTCCTGTGAAGGTCTGTGCTTAAGCTGGGTTTGGAGCAGACAGGAGGAACCAGAGGGGCACGAGTCTGGGAAATGACAACAGCCCATCTTTCTTCCCTCCTTTCTTCTCCTCGTTTTCTTTTCTTCCTGTGCCCCAACTGCTTCTGCAGAGCCGTTGTGAGCCAGCACATTAACAGGGTGTTTTGTCCCCAAAAGGGACAAAATTATTAACATCTAGCCAGCTACCAGGAGCAACTTGTTAACGTGACATATGGAAAGACTGTGTGTGTCTGTGTGTACACACACATGCACACCTGTGTGGGGCTTGCCTTTTATTTTCTGCTGTGTAGACTTTGCATCTTCCCCAGCTTGAGTGTCCCTGGTTACTGGACAGTTAGCATTGATTTACCTCCCTGTGAGCAGATAAGTGCTGTCTTTGTTTAACAGATGGGCAAAACGAAGTTATTTGCTTGCCCAGCCTGTCCTGGCAGGGACTTGGTGGAGCAGTGGAAAGAGTGTAGCAGCCTTGACTCTTGGGGTTTCTCCAGAAAGCGCCTGGGTCTGTTCTGTTGCCTCGTGAATACCTTGCTGCCAGCCATTGGTATTTGCAGAGAGCCCGTGGGTGACCTGCACCGATGCAGCAGTGCTGTTGGGATGAGGGGAATGGCCTCGGGAGATCAGAGGCACCGACGCTTTCTTTTGACATTATAACAATGTAGGGCTAAGCGTTTTCTATCATGACTGCGTACAGTGTTGCCTGAATTCTTACAGAAAAGGTACAAGATAAAGAATAGTAATACCAAATTTACAGAAATGCTCATCACTTTGAAGTCATTAGGTTTGCAGATGAAAGCAGCTGTCTGATACTGAAACTGTAGCAGAACAAGGAAAGGAGATGTCCTCCTTGCCATTCTTTAATCTGTGTTAGAAAAATAGTTGTTTCTACTAAGCAGAATTAATTGTGGGCAGATATGGGTCCTGTGTGTGCAAGTTCTGCTGCAGTTTTGGTATCCGAGATCTGTGTAAAGTCTTGTTTTAAAATTGCAGTTGTTAAATTGTGCACTTAAATTTATGTTTTTTCATCTTATTCTTTTCTGCATTTCTTTTACAAAAAGCTTTTTGTAGTGTTCTACTTACCGATCGGGAAAATATTGTTACAGTGCAGTGTTTGGAAAGCAGCTGGACATCCATACTGGTGGAATAGATCTTGCATTTCCTCATCATGAAAATGAAATTGCACAGTGCGAGGTGTATCATCAGTGTGAGCAATGGGGGAATTACTTTTTGCATTCTGGTAAGTAAAATAGTAATCATCTTAAGAAGCCTGTAGGAATTTTTTTTTTATTTTTATTGTTTTAGGTTTGGCATTTGTATGGTAAATATGGTGAAAGTTTTTTAAACGTGATAAGACAAGACATCTGTACTACTGGAAAATAAGAATGGAGAGAATGCTAAGATACATGAACAGATGAACCAACAAAGCTCACAAAGTTGTGATCCTGCAGAGAAATGTCTGAGTTGGGATGTTTTTTGTGGTTTGAAACATGGGGGGAAGCCTTGCAGGCAGACAGTCTGCTGCAGCAACCAAGCACTGGATGTTCCATGTGTGCAATTCACATACCTGTAACTATTTAAATTTTCCTGGGAAGCCTTTTTTATCCACCAGTATCATTAGGCCTAATGATAGGTATGAGAAACAAGATTCATGCTGAAGATCAAGCGAGTCAGATGCTTTGGTCAGGCTTCATCAGTGAGGTTGCTGGTGGGTAGAGACAAGGAGGACTATGACATCTGTGGGCTACATAAAGACCAAGTCACTCACCCCTTGGCTCTGTAGAAAAGTGGAGACACTGAGTCCTGTCACTATAGTCCCTTAAACCTCTCCAGTGCTCGGACCAACTTCACTGCCTCTCTGCTTTCCTATGGAGTGAGAATAACTTGGTATTGGTATAGCCCATAGATGTCACAAACCTTCTTTCTTTCCCCAGGAGTGACCTCACTGGCTATGCCTCACTAAACTGTACCAAAGTGTCTTTTTACTTGTTTGGTCTTCAGCTTACGATACTGCCGGGCATTATGTATTCTTTTTGCCTTTGCACGATAGTGCTTCAGTGAAGTTTGTGCTATATAGTGCTTTGAACTACATCGTTGTCTGATGGTCTTAGTGCTGTTGCCGTTGATGGAAATCTTGAAATCTGTTCTTCCTGTTGCAGTCATGGTGGTTCTGGATGGTCTTCAAAGAGCTGAAGTCAATAAAAAGTCAGGTTCAAATCTGTGGTCTCTCTTCTTGCTGAACAGTACTTAGTGCAAGTTGTCTTGGTGAACTCTTTGAGCTGCTTCCATGTGTAAGAGATGCAGAGTTAAGCTTGTGCTATGCTCTGGGAATTACTTGGGCTTTCTTTTTTATATATATTTGTACTGTATGGAATGAATATTGAATTCTAGTTTCAGTTCTCAGTGTAGAACCTGTAATAAATCAATAGCAATTGTCCAGAGGCTGATGCATCCTCCAGGGTGTGCTTTGCTGCTGAAGTGCTGGGGAATTCTCTGTGCTCCCACTGAGATCCACTGGGTACTGCCAGGTGGAGCCTTCTGGTTGAAAACCAGTGAATCTGACTTTTCAAGTTTGGAATTGAAACTATAGGGGAAATATTCTTTGAAACTAACTGAATAAAGAAGAGTCAATTTTTCTTTAAAAAAAAATAAAAAAAAGGATTAAAAATATAAAAAGAACTTAATTCCAAGGGCAATTTGTACACTCAGGTTCTCTAGGAGCTGACAGATCACATTCATTAAGTCAAAAAATTTTGCTGGAGGACAATAGTGTGAATTATTTAGGGCAAATGAATCAGCTTCAGAAACAATTTATTCTGGTAGCAGACTTCAGAATTTTAGGAGGCTCAGAATTGGAGGAGCAATCCCCATTAGAGGAAGAAAATCCGTGCACTGGGGATAAATCTTTTTATAAGGACTTTATTTTTAGACTACTTGTAGTCTGGGAAGAGCACCAAGCCAAAGTTATGAAAATCCTTGTATTTTGTGATTCTTTAATGAAATCATTCTAAGCACTGAAACTCTTGAAGAGGAGTATTATTTCAAATTCAGATGTTACCTGTACCTTATTAGGAAAACACAGTCGAACTATTTTAAGCTTGGCTGCCTAAAGTCAAGTCAGTCAATATTTAGGCACCTTTGCAAAAGAGAAGATAATAATCATACTCAGGCTCTTCCCCGTCTCCCAGAAGAAGTTTATCTGTGGGTTTTACTTGGGTTGCAAGAGCTGCAGGCGTCCAATGCCACTGACAGCCTGAATGTTCATATTAAGTGCCCTGAATTTAACCATGCAGCGGTAAAAGTGGCCTCGCCTGCTACCAGTCAGGACAAATATGGTGCAAATGAGATTTTGGGCTGACCATAGATTTCTGCTGTAGCTGGTTCTGTATCCATAAATCTCTTGATGCTTTCCTACTCTGCTTAGAGAGTGTTGTGCAAGCTTAAATTTCCATGTGGTTGGGATAGGACCAGAGGTAGCCTTCTTATGGAGAATCCCCACTGCTTTGAATCATTGTCAGAAGTAGCTAAGAAGTGAAAACAGATGCTTTTTACGTCTGTTTACCAGGCCTGAGTGTGTTGCTTTTGTATCTGGATGAACGTAATGGGGATTTTATGGGCTTGGGGAAGAGAGGGAGTTCCAGGCAAGGCTGCAAAAGCAGCGCTGTGCGAAGAGTAGCACAAAACTCAGAGAGCTGCTTGGGCTGCTGAGCGAGAAATGCCACCTCTGCCAACACCTGTAAAAGCAGAAGCATGATCATATGTTGTCCTTGTGGAGCACTCTGCAGCGTTGATCATGTTGGACTGCCAAATCTGAAAGAATGCAGAGTGCTGGTGTAGTATTCCAGAGTAAGAAAAGTTCGTGCTTAAACATTTGCCACCAAGTAAGATTAAGTGATGGATTCTGCAGGTCATGAAGTGCCTGAAAATTGCTTGTTAGTTGTGGGTGCTCGGTAACTTACAGGATTACTCCTTTATTAGGGGAAGCCAATTAAGGCTTTTAACAACATTTCTGAAGTGATGCTGAGTAGTCTGCTGTTGGCTACGTGTTTGACACCTCTCTGGTGCTGTGAATAACTGATGTTTTCCATCAGCGGTGATGCTGTGGCTAGCACAGATGAGGCCCGGGACCGTACAGCCTGAGGTTGCCCATCTCCTTTCTTGCTTCGACAGAAGTTTCAGTCCTGATGCTGAGCTCTGTGTACTCTCCTAAAGGCAACAGAGATGGTTACTACTTTTTTTTCCTGTACTACAGCCCTGCAAACCAATGGTCCATACGGTTGTTGAAAGCTCTGGCAGGGCTCAGAGATAGCATTTTAAAATAAGCTAATTCAAATTAGGCATCATAGCTACATCCTTCCCTCCCCCTTCTTTTTCTCAGTCTCCCAAAGTCTGGAGAAATAGGGAATGTGCAGAAAATGAATTGTACACATAATGTATTTTGAACCAGCACAATAAATTATTGGATTAAAAAAAAACAGTGTTAGCAGCCACCAGCAAGTAATAAGTACAGAAAATTGTTTGAGTTTCAAGAATATTGTAATGCGAAGTCACTGGAAGATCTTTCAAGGTCTTAAAATATTTCTGAAAAGTCAAGAGTAACAGGTAAAGTACTTTTCTGTGAAGACTGAAAAGTGTTTGCTTGCTTGCTTGCTTTTTTTTATCGGTTTATTATCAGTTCTGAGCAGGAAGATTTTTGTTCCTTATTAATGTCTCTGCTTATGGTGGTGTTTTCTTTTCCTGTGTTTTAAAATTCACCCAGCCAAAGCTGAGGATGGAGAGGTATGCAGGACTGTGGGCAAAGCTATGGAAAAATATGTTACATGTTGCATTGAAATGCTTGGCACATATCCATCACAGCATATGCTGCCTCCAGTGTTTCCAGTGTCTCAGTGCAGTCTTTCTCCTTCACTCCCCATTCAGAGGCAAGCTCATTTATCCTGATTTTTTTTTTTTTTTGTTCTAGGGCATTTGCATGTTAAAGGAAGTCAAGAAAAAATGTCCAAGTCATTAAAAAACTACATAACAATTAAGGTAATCTATTTCTGTCGATGGATGCAATGTATGTTGGTAATATGCAAATATTAATCGCAGCCCTCTCTTGAGAAGACTTTGGAGTGTGTGCTTACACTGCAGCTAAAGACCCGAATCAGAGTGTTTCTGTAGTGCTGGTGTACCTGTTATTGAGGATCTGGGTGTAGGAGGGTGTGGGAACCCTGCTCAGACTCAGGCTTTCCTTATAACATGGATCTCACTGAGCTCAGAGTGTTTGTAGGAGCAGCGTTTGTGCCCCATACCAGACTTCTGCATTATAGGTTTACGGTTGGACTGGACGATCTCAAGGGTCTTTTCCAACCTAAATGATTCTGCTCCATAGGGATTTGTTCTCGTCTGTCTGCTCTTAGTAGAGCTTTTGGGACTTAGAAAAGAGCAGACGTTTTCCCTCGTTCTCCTTTAGGTGAAATGGGACAGTGTCAGCGTTTTGTCAGGAAGCTGTTGGGTGTCCTGCAACTGCACTATGCCAGTGGTCTCTCGTACTCTCCTTTATTTTTATACGGTCACCTTGTTGATGCACAGAGTGCTTTATCTTTTGGTACCCACCAAGCCACGTGAATATGTCCTGGTTTACTGTGTCCCGAGGTTTTTGGCATATCCCAGAGCAGGGTTTCCCTGCCAGGCGTGTGCCATAGAGCTGTGCTTGGCGCTGGGGTGGCTCCTGCGATGGCTGACACCTATCGCTAGAAGTGGGTAATTTCCTTCCTTTAGACAAAGCTTGAGAGGCTGTTTCAGCACATATGTTCCCCTTTGCCCTCTCAGAAGACTTAATTAAAATCCCTTTAAAAAGGAGTTCAATATGAGCTGCTTTATTCTTAATTCTCCTGATGCTGTCTGGGTACAGTTAAGCCCTGTCTCCCCCAGGAAAATTACCCATCGCTTGCAATTTTCACAGAAATTTCCTGAGTCTCAGCAGACGTTTTGCACAGTCTGAGTGGAGAAATGACCACGAGTCAGAGAATGGTTAGAGTTGGAAGGGACCTTAAAGATCATCTAGTTCCACCCCCCCTGCCATGGGCAGGGACACCTCCCACTAGACCGGGTTGCTCAAAGCCCCATCCAGCCTGGCCTTGAACACCTCCAGGGATGGGGCATCCACAGCTTCCCTGGGCAACCTGTTCCAGTGCCTCACCGCCCTCAGAGTGAAAAATTTCTTCCTAAGACCTAATCTAAATCTACCGTCCTTTGGTTTAAAGCCATCACCCCTCGTCCTATCACTCACTACACTCCCTGATAAATTAAAAAAAATAAACTGAATGCAATGCATGCCGTCAAAAATAACATGTAGAAACGTTCACCTCCATGTCTGTGGTGGGACTTCTTTGTGTTGAGAAAACAAAAATTTCAGGCCCATCTCTCTTGCCTTGTGGGTCTTGGCTTTTAATTTCTGCCCTTAAACATGACTAACAAGTATTAATCCTTCCCCGTAAGCGATTTTCAGTATGGCCAAACAAACTTCTTCCCATACAGCCTTCCTGCATCTTGGAAGTTAAGCCCTATGTGGAAGTTTTTATGCCCACTCCAAATGAGGGGAGGCCCATCCGGGATGGGGCCTGCGGCATTCCCTTGGTCCCACCAGTGGCCATCTGCATTCCAGGCCATCACCCAGGCACGGCCGCCCTGCGTCCTCTGCATCCAGCTGCCCTGTTTTCCCTCCCTCTGGTCACCTTCTCCAAGTTTGTGTTTTTTTTTTTTCTTTTTTGCTTTGTTTTTTAATAGGTATTAATTCTTACCCCCAGATAGCACATGGCTGAGCAACCTGCTTTGAAAGAGCAGTGATACTTCCTATGTGCTCCTCTTTTAACAACGTGCAGGATTGGTTTGTCTTGTTCGCATGGTCCTGTCCCAAATTTGAATTTATTTCTGTACTTTACTCATATTGTTCTACCTCTGTATATTAGCGTAAAGCTTCTGTGCACATAGGGTACACTCAGTTATATAGACTTTATTTAAAAAAGAAAACAAACAAACAAACAAAAAATACCCACCCAAAACCACGCCTACCAAAACAAACAGTATCGCTGTCTGTTTCTTCATTTAGCTTGCCCTCATTGCCTCAATTATTTCTGTTTTCACTCAAGAGACAGCACATTGCTGACACTTTGCTACCATCAGTGTTCAGGCTGGTTTAGTCTGGTAGCAGAAGCTAAATTTTGAAATACACATCTTTAAGCTAATGACACTTTCCCTATTTTCTCACCTGTATTCACTTCTCCTTAAGATTTTCTGTTTCAGTGGCATTTCTGTGTTACAAACTTACCATCAGCAGTTTGCAAATTAAAAAAAAAAAAAAAAACAGAATGCAAGGGTTAACGACAAATCTTTACC
>NW_009650084.1:2176098-2184178 GCF_000708025.1 Charadrius vociferus
TGCTGAGAGCAGAGTTGGAAGGGATTGAATGTTTTATCAGTGTACCTTCTGAGCATTTAAATAGTTCTTTATACTATTAGTATAAATTAATTACACTAGTAGTAATAGTAATAATTTACTATATAGTATAGTAAATTATTTGTAATTTCACCCTAATATTTGTTGAGCTTTAATGAGGTTTCATAATTAACACAGATAAATTCTAGCAATATAAAAAAAAAAATATTTTGTTCACTCCCTGTTTTCCTTCATATTCTAGTCCTGCGGAAAAAGTACACTTACTTTCATTGACAAGAAATGTTTCTTTTTTCATTAAGTTTGCAAAGCTCAGGTCCTGTCCTTTCCTGCATGATTGTATCCCAGTCTTAGCCTGCTAATTTCAGTTTTTCTTTTTGCAAAGGTCTTTATACAGTGTATGTTTGATCATAATTACAAAGTACTTTTCGCTGTCTTATATTTGACATTGACATATATTTATATATTGTATATATGTACACACATCTATCTTATATGGAACTAGATTAACTAGATTTTATTTAGTTTAAACTTTAAGCCGGTGTTACAGTTTAAAGCTTTATGCCTATCTTAAACTACAAAGATGGGTTATTTGTCATGTTAGTTTGTCTGAAATATGCTGTGAAACTAGGTAAGGGGGTGGAATAGCTTCTGAAGAAATTGTCTGATATAATGCTAAAGCTATCTTTTTGTGGGTGGAGTTTAGGATTTCCTGAAGAAATTTTCATCGGATCAGTTCAGGATGTTTTGTTTGCGCAGCAGATACAGCTCAGGTAAGGAGAAAAAAAGCCAACACCCAAACCCTACCCTTATTTGTTGAGATATGCATGGTTTCCCACGCACACTTCCCAAGCGGGCGGTGCAGTGGTGGGGCAGTGGAGCGGGGTCTCCTGTGGCACCTCGCTGTCCCCCTCGGGGAGTCGGAAAGGCTGGCAGCTCTCTGCGGGGCTGCTCTTCGGCTCGCATTTAGAAAAAAACATTTTTGCCAAGCACAGTACGTAACCATTCGTCTAAATACCTTCCTGAGCTGCAGTTAATTGCGACTCTCAATTAATTGCATTTTCAATTAATGAATTACCTCCATCTCTGATTTGCATCTGTTGCAGTCACTTGTATTTCGGTCACGATCAGCTGTTTTTGGAGATGTGTCTAGGTATAGAGCTTTGCCTTATACTCCCGCAGGGTATGACAAGGGCTTGCTAATAACTTTTTATCTCCCTGCTGTGTTATCATTTTTTGTCCCGTGGAGTTACTGAGTGCTCAAGCAGTTCGACTCGCTTACACCAGCGCTTGATAACCTAATGATCATCTTAGCCTGGCAAACACTGCCGGTGGGGAGAGGTGCTGGAGATTTTGTCAGCTCCCCTGTCCACACCTTGGTGTTTCCAGCAGGCAGATGCTACTTTGAACTGGAAGAGGTGTTCATATGGATAGTGTTTTTACCAGTTTATTGGGGCCTGCCAAAAGCAGATGGTATTTCCCTAACCACAGCTGGGCCATCTGGCTTCTTGGCTATCCTGGCAAGGTAAGGGAATGGTGGAGCACAGAGCAGCACCTGCTGTGATATTTTGGTGGACCTCTAGGAGTGTGACCAGGAGAGCTGGTGTGGGTAAGGCTATGTGGCTTTGCTAGTGTCCATCAGCGTGCAATGCGCTGCAAACCTTTATAGACATGCAGTCATTGGACCCAGAAGTCTTTTTGCTTGTTAATACCTCTAGCTGCTGTCAGGAGGCACCCGTCTGATCTTCCTGGTGGAGCCTTCCTCTCCTAAGGCAGCTGAAGGCATTGGGATTGCCATGTATTCCTGAAGCATTTTAGAATGTGGGATAATACAGAGACTGTTGGTTATTAATTGCTGACCTCCACTGTGGTAGGAAGGGAGGAGCGGATCCAGGTGGGAGGTTTGCTGCAGAAGAAGCCCCTGTTTGGAGCAGGAGAGGGGACAGGCAGCGGGGAGCACTGCCACCACGGGGTGAGATGGTGGGATGGTGGCACGCCTGGCTGTTTTGGGGTGATGCTGCAGGGCAGTGGCACAGCTGGCTGTTTCCTCTGGGTCTCTGTCAGGAGATGAAACACGTTGTGCACACATAAATGGCACCCCGGTTGCAGCTGAGGACACTTGAGAGTTTGAACAGATGTGTATTTAAAACAAAAGAATCATTGAATGGTTTAGGTTGGAAAGGACCTTGAAGATCATGAGTTCCAACCCCCCTACCATAGACAGGGACACCTCCCACTAGACCAGGTTGCCCAAGGCCATGTCCAGCCTGGCTTTGAACACCTCCAGGGATGGGGCCTCAACAACCTCTCTGAGCAACCTGTTCCTGTGCCTTACAACCCTCAAAGTGAAAAATGTCTTCCTAATATTTAATCTAAACCTGCCCTCTTCCAGTTTATAGCCATTCCCCCTCATCCTGTCACTACCTGCCCTAGTAAAAAGTGCTTCCCCAGCTCTCCTGTAGGCCCCCTTTAGGTACTGGAGAGTTGCAATCAGATCTCCCTGGAGCCTTCTCTTCTCCAGGCTGAACAGCCCCAACTCTCTCAGCCTCTCCTCATAGGAGCTCCAGCCCTTGGATCATCCTCATGGCTGTCTTCTGGACACGCTCCAGCAGGTCCATGTCCTTCTTATGTCGGGGACTCCAGAGCTGGATGCAGTACTCCAGGTGGGGTCTCACGAGAGTGGAGTAGAGGGGCAGAATCACCTCCTTTGACCTGCTGGCCACACTTCTTTTGATGCAGCCCAGAATACGGTTGGCAAAGAAGAAAAAAGGCTAACACCTACACCACTGTCATGTATAAGTTTGTCCTATAAACAAAAGCTGAATGGCTGGCAATTTCTAAGCTTGCCCTGGGGCAAGGAATGGCACTGGAGCCCGGCAGCAGAGGGCTGCCTGCACTGCCTGCACCCCTTCTCCGCTAAGTGTCAGAAGGACGTGACCTTTTTTTTGCCTTACTTCTAGGTTAAACACCTTCCTGTGATAAACACAGAGGGTTACCTGTGCAAATGTAGGTGGCTTTGATGAAAGGATACGGTGGTGTTACGTCAGAGTATAGCACCAGTAAGCCATTCAGCAGATAAGGATTGCTCAAAGTCTGCTGCGTTTGCCACCTCCACCTTATGAAGTGGGGTGCAGTTATTCGCTGTCAGATCACAGAATCACAGTATGGTAGGGGTTAGAAGGGACCTTTGGAGATCATCTAGTCCAAACCCCCCCTGCCAAAGCGGGTTCACCTAGAGCAAGTTGGACAGGGACGCATCCAGGTGGGTTTTGAATATCTCCAGAGAAGGAAACTCCACAACCTCTCTGGGCAGCCTGTTCCAGTGCTCAAAGTAAAGAAGTTTTTCCTCATGTTGAGATGGAATTTCCTGTGTTCCAGTTTGTGCCCGTTGCCCCTTGTCCTGTCGCTGAGCACCACTGACAAGAGTCTGGCCCCATCCTCTTGACACCCACCCTTTAGATATTCATAAGCATTGATGAGATCCCCTCTCAGTCTTCTCCAGGCTAAAGCAGACCCAGGTCTCTCAGCCTTTCCTCATAAGAGAGAGGCTCCATTCCCTTTATCATCTTCATAGCCCTCTGCTGGACTCTCTCCAGTAGTTCCTTGTCTTTCTTGAAGTGGGGAGCCCAGAACTGGACACAGTACTCCAGATGTGGCCTCACCAGGGCAGAGTAGAGGGGGAGGATGACCTCCCTCCACCTGCTGGCCACACTCTTCTTAATGCACCCCAGGGTACCACTGGCTGCCTTGGCCACAAGGGCACATTGCTGGCTCACGGTCAACTTGTTTTCCACCAGGACTCTCAGCTCCCTCTCTGCAGAGCTGCAGAGATGAAGAGCCAGAGTCAGTCCCTGCTGAGCCAGGTATTTACTGTGCAGCCTGTCAGTTTGTGTCCCTGCTATCTATTCACTTTGGGCTGAAGATAAGTTTACTGCACTCCTTCTCGTCTTACTCTCTGCTTCCTAAGTGTTTTTATTAGAAGTGAGATCCCAAGCACCTTCTGTTTGTTCCTAAAAAGATTTTCTCAGCCCAAACCTGTTGGCAATGATTCCTGCCATCCCTGCCTCTGAAGCAGAGCTAAAATCCAGGTCTGGAAGGTTGGGTGATGTTACCGCGCTCATTGGATTGAGTTTGTAGAAGATCTTTGTAGGTGTGTGGGTGAGGGCAGCACCTGACAGTTGAGAATGGCTCATGCTTGGTGCTTCGTGGATCTTGGGCTCGGAATGGGCCTATTTTGTGGTCTGGGCTCCCCCTGCCTGCATATGTGCTGATGGGCACCTGGGGACAAACGCAACTCCAAACTGCCCCAGCCACGGAGGAGCAATGCCTGGAGGGGCATGTGCAGGGAGGTGCAGCTGTGTTGTGGAAATTGCCACCCTTCCCTCCTCCCCCGCAAGGTGGTCATTGTCGCAGGGAGGATAAAACTGGATGTCTTGCCCATGGGAAAGAAAAGAAAAGTCAGAGGGAAGAGGCTGTGAGGCAGGACATCACCCTTCCACAGCGTGTCTTGGCAGGGGTTCCCTTTGCTCCATCACCTGCCCTGCCTGCTCAGGCTGGTGGGACGGAGCTGCTCGGGGTTAAGCTGAGCGCTGGGGACAGCAATGGTGATCCAGGCCTCCTGCTTTGGCTGGTGTCTCTGGCTGTCCCCTGCTTGGCCTGAGTCACCACCCTTTGGCCTACCTGGGGCTGTTGGGAAAAGGTCTTTCCGAGGTGCCCCACCACCAGTGTGCCTGCCAGGTGGCTTCTGGGTGCAGCTTAAATGGCGAGGTGCCATCTCCAAAGCCCTGTGGGACCCTGCTGTGAGGCACTGCTTTTCTTCTTGCACCTCATCAGCAGTGGCTTTGCTTCTGCGCTTAGGTGGAGGGGGTGTGAGCCTGCTGCAGGCAGCGGAGTTCTGTCCCCAAAACGCTCTCCTGGTCACCAGAACTGCTCCGGTGATTTTGTGAACCTGAGTGAACTCTAACGTTTTGGTCCCTCTGGTCTTTAATTACTTGCTGGTGCTAATAAACACGTGTTTTGTAATTTGACAATGCAGCGGTGTTGCCCTCGGTGGCAAAGGAAGGAAGGAGTCGGGAGTACAGTGAAGATTTATAGTGCTGGGCTTGCCCGTGCCGCGCCGTGGGTTTGCAGTGCCTGCAGGCGGTGGTTTAGGAGAGTGCCGTGAATCGGGGAAGAAGAATGGCTTTAATCAAAGCGGGCTTCATCAGGATAAACTTTCATCAAGTATTCCTCGCAGAGTTCCTGCAACCAGGGTAATCAGTTGAGTAATCTTAATGGATAGAAATGATCTCTTTCAGTATCTCACTGTTTTCTAAGAATCTGTACATCGGTCTTTTTAAAAGCTGAGTAAAGCTTAACTTTAAAACCAGTGTTAATGAGGCCGTAATGCAGATTTTTGATTACACACGAGTAGAAAATCTGACAAATACAGGTCCAGACTTCCGCCTTACTTATACTGGGGCAAATCCTGTGGAGAGTCTGTTTAAACAGTTAGGCTTCTTTGGGATTTAGGCCAATGGAACTGAGATCAGGTCTCACATCTGGCTGCTTCTGCGCTCTTACATCTGTCCCCTTGCTCAGAATGTCTGCTCTTAAGAGTCTGCGTCTGGGCAGCATTGGGTAGTTGCACAGAGCAGTTGGCTGTAATCTGTGCAGGACCAGAGGTGAGATTGCCGTGGAAACTACAGGTGATGCTCAGTGCTGGTGAGATTAGGAATACGCTGCAAGCCCTGGTTTGGCTGTGCCTTAGTGCAGAGGTCAGGCATAAAATGGTGAAGCAGTATTGCGCTGGCTACGTTTGGCTCTTTGATACCAGTAATCGACTCTGGTGTGATATTGTGGGAAGGAATGCATTTAAACTTAGGCCTGTCCTCGGTGGACGCAACTTCCACCGAAGCCGGGTGAGCTGTTTGGTGTGGGGTCCGAGTGCTCTTCCGCAGAAGATTGCATGTTGCTGTACAAATAGTAAAATTGCCTCTTGCTGATGGCAGGTCGCAGTAAAAGTGCCGGGGGCCAGTGCGGCACCTGGGCTTCTGAGGGCGTAGGCGAGGCGAGAGGAGCCTGCTGAAATCCTAAACCCGCAGAAGCAGATGCTGGTGGTTCCTGCAGCGCGATTGCCTGCCGAAGCTGGAGTCCCGCTGGAGGCAGTGAGGGTGTCCCTGTGCATGGGTGCCACGTTCGTGGGGCGGGTAATGTCATCTTTCCAGTTGGTGGAAGAGAAGCACTGCCGGGTTAGGGTATAGCAGATCTCGTAGAGCAGAGCTTTGCTTAGGATGTGATGAATCATTTACTTTAAGCTTTTATCTTTCCAGTCGCTATAAAGAGGCTTAGATGTAAGTGTGTTAAGTTGGGTGTGATGAATCCCATCCCAAACATACCCTTACAAGTTTAAACAATTTGCATTTTCTCTAATAGTTGCCTTCAAAAATTGATATGGCCAGTTTAGCTTTGATATTGTGAGGGAATTGTATATCTAGTGCAGAATATAGACTACAAAATTTTAGGTCCATCTAGATTTTAGATGCTGGTAAACCAGCCCTTTGACTGTAAGTGCCTGTATTCCTCACAGAGTCAGTGGTGAGGGTTAGGTCTCTCTGGAGGTCTCCAAAGACAGATTGTGTCTACCTAAATTAGAATAGGAACAAAATTAGGGATGAGATCAAAGGTATGTCTTGCCAACTTAAATCTGAGGAGGATGCTTAGAAATATATCCAATCCAAATGCTTTCGAGTAATAACTTCACAGAGAGAGACAATAATGAAAAAAAAAAATTAAAGCCAAGTAGCTATTGCTTCAGTCAGCTTCCAGACACTTTTTGAATCAGTCTGTTACCTTTCCACTAGGTTATACTTTGTCATATGTAATGATTATGGTTTTATATTGATTTAATTCACCTACTGTGCATGAAGAACAGAGTTTTTAATTAAATATGCAATTAATTGTAAGAAAAGTTTGCTGTGGCAAATAACAAACTTTTCCTGGGATGACTTTGTCTCAGAATATTGTTCTGATGTATGACAGACAACATCTTTTCTATTATAATGCCCGAATAATATTTTTTTCTTTAGCAGTAGAATTTAGTGACGAGAGCATGGATGATGCAAAGCACCTTCTTCAGGCAATTTCCTCATTTACTAGAGATGCAAATGCTTATATAAAAGGACAGCTGATATGTGACCCCGTTAGAGAAGACATACTGTGGGAAAGGTAAGTGCATCCCCTGTATCTGAAAGATTCTGATTATGTGAGCAATAATTCGGTGACAGGCTTAGAGGGCTGACTGCTGTGGTGTGCTGAGTTCTGTTCAACAAGCAGGACAAGAAGGAGGACTGAGAAGCAGTCTTCCCTGCCAGCCCTTACCAAGGGCAGGTTCTTTTAGTTCTTTGTCTAGCCAGCTGCTTTTCCTCATGCTACACTTAGTTGACTGTATTTTTAAAATCCATGTTATTGATCTAGCATGCCTGTCCCAGCTCTTGCATCTTTGCCCCTTTTGAGTGATGTAGAAGGCAAAGCTGTGACTGAAGTTGTGAGGCTGTTCAGTTTGTAAGTAGAACTGTGTGTTAGCGATTGAATAAGAAAGAGGACGACTGGGAAGTAACATGCCTTGGTCATGTGAGCGTGTAATCAAGCTGGCTGGCACCATGCCATGCAGCAGAGGAGAGAAGAAACTAAGAAACTGGGCAAGATGGAGATGTCACAGGAAAAGAAGAAAATATTGTTGCTGCCACCCTGACAGTGATGAGGAGAATCCTCTTTGGAGTCCCTCAGGAAAAAACAGATCATCTTCCAGGAGATAGAGGTGTGCTGCGTGTTGGGTGCGAAGCTGAGAAGACAAGTGCAGTGCTCTGGAGGTGGGGCAGGAGGGGCGTTGAGCGCCCCGAAACAACGTACGTGTGGGCAGCTGCGGGACATCGGATCAGAGGGGAAACAGCCTGTGGTGCAGAAGTGAGAGGCGGCTCCCTTGTGGCGTGGGCACTGCACGGTTGGGGAGCTGGCGGCTGCACCGACTGAGGCTCACAAGGGGCACTGGGACGTGTTACAGGGAAGGGGAGTTGAATTAACTGGT
>NW_009650084.1:2184195-2191709 GCF_000708025.1 Charadrius vociferus
TCAGCAGGAGGCTGATGGAGACCTGTTGGTGAGAGTGAAGGCTGAGAGACGTGAGGCACATGGGGAGGTTGAAATGGATTGCCAGTGGGGGGATGTGTGGGAGGGAAAAACTTGTGTATCGCTAGGTGTAGAAACAACCATGATGAAACAGAGCTCTTGATTAGGAAAGCGGTAGATGTTCAATGGAGAAGGGGGCATTTGCAGGGAAGAGCACTGGGAGGAACGGATTAGGGCAGCAATCATCCGATATCTGAGGGAAGGCAGGCAAAACCACTCAGAAACAGGCACAGCAGGGTTAAGGAGAGCCCCAAAGGTGCTAGGATAGCTTGAGGTTCCCCAGGTAACCCTGCTCCCTGAGTTTCATTGTGAGATGGCATCCTTGGGTCAGCGCTATTGAGGTCCAATTTGCCTGGCTGCATACAAGAGCGCACTGCCAGCAGCTCTTAGCAGCTCGCCTTTTATTCCCCCTGCTGTCCTCGTCCTCCTGCTCACAGCGGCTGCAGCGGGTGGCACTGGTCCTGTGGCAATGAGCACTGGTTGCCCAGTGGCTGGTGCTGTTACACGAACAGTCCCACCAGACCTTTCCATCTGGGCCAAGCCGAGTGGAGTCCGGGGGCTGGGATTGGGCTCACCTGGGAAATGAGGAATCGTCGCCCACGTCCGAGCAGGACTCCTGGCCGACCCCGAGCCAGCTCTCTTGCCAGGCACTGGAGTGATGCACGTGACCTGGCTTTGGTAGAGAAACATGCCATTAGCATGAAAAATGGGCTGCTGGAAAAAAAAAACCAACAACTTAGCAAAATCGTTAACATGCTTAATATCAACCTCATTTTCCATCTGGTTTTAAGCCTTGCTCTGCTGTTGTTGGTTCCTGTGATTAACCATGTATTTATTGAATGGATGTCGCACTCCGGATTTTGATGCGCGTCAAGTTTTTTCCCTTTGCAGCTGAAAGATGTATTCTCCCTGATCAGCGTAGCATCGCCCATCACAGGACAGCTAGGAAGGAAACGACAGTGTCCTTTCGATGACTCCCTCTGGCTGAATAGCTGATGAATTCTGTGTACTGCTGGCATCTTGTTTGTCTTATCTTAAAAGTTACCTTTTCTTCTCGAAGGCTAGCCAACACAAAAGTAACGGTGAAGGCTGCGTTTGCAGATGACTTTGACACCTCCAGGGCTGTTGCAGCAATTATGGACCTCATTCACCATGGCAACAGACAGCTTAAGGCTGTTACTAAGGTAACCCATTAGGATACAGAGATCAGAAAATGACAGCTGTCCACTGTCCTACTGCTTAATGCAGACAGATTAGTTTATTGTTCACATACGAAACCAGCAGAAACAAAGCTCCATAAATTGTTGACCTTAACGGTGCCCATTTGTCCTGACCGTATCGCAGGAATTGTGTACGGTTATTGTTTTGTGCTTCGCTGTGTCCAAAGGATGTTTCTTTCCCGCTGCCTTATATTATTTATACCTAAGGTTTTTGAAAGGCCTGAAGCCGTTGCGGCATGCTGCTAATTTAAGTGCTGGTTTTATGTTCTTACCCGGCTTCTTTGCTTAATACCCATGCACAGAAATCAACCTAAATTGGGAAACGGGGGGTGGTGGTTGCTGCGGGGGCTTTGGCAGGCAGTCCCAGGTGCACGGGGCAGTTGTGGTGTTGAGTTCAGCTTTGGGGACTGAGCGGCTTCTGCTGTTGGCAAATTGTAACTGTGGCCTCAGCGTGCCTGTGTGAGTCTGTCTTCAGGGGCATTTTGGCAAACTGAGACCCTGTTAAGATCTCTCAATGCTGACACAAAGGAGGCGTCTGGGAAGGACAAGACCTGAGCAGTAACCACAGTCTGGAGCACTTGTGGGTCTCCTTTTACCAACAGCTCCCTTTCTCGCTCACGGCAAGCAGCTCAGCCTTGTTGCTGTGCTCCTTGGTTGCTGGTATCACCACGTCCACCACGTTTGTGCCGTGAAGGAAATGTTGATTACATAGTAAAAACTGATTTTAAGAGAGAATTTGCCCATTGGTTTAGAAATCCTGCCTCCTCCTGGTCCTGTTTTGGCGCTGACTTTAAATTCTGTCCTTAGCCTTGTCTTGACAAAATCACTCTCTGAGCAAATCCCTGACCCGAACCATTTTGCAGCGGGGATCTGTAGCCTCATTTTGCTAGTCGTTGCTCGTTTTCCCCTGAATTCCTTCTATCAATCGTTTTGTTGAGAATTGGGTGAAGTATTTGTGGGGCAGCTGACTTGGATCTCTGGTTGCGGTGGTGGAGCTTTCCTGGGCGCAGCCCAGCTGTCTGAGCCTTACCTCGTACCGACTGTGTGTGTAGTTTTTCTCCTTAAGAACTGTGAGTATATTCACATAAACATAAGTACTCATTCCTCTCTTTAACCTCCTCGCTGTTTTTACCTTAGTTGGCACAGTCCTGTTTCTTTCCCTCAGCAATCCACTTCAGCTCCTTCCAGCTTAGGTCTTTTGCAAATTTTAGGTTATGGCTTATCTCAGGCCCTAATGGAGATGTCAGATAAGATCCAGTACCAGCTGCTAATTTGGTTGTGTATGTCATCACTCTTTTTTTTTTTTTTAGGAAAGGGTTAAGCCCTTAAATTGCTTCTCACCCTATCATTTAATTTTGATTTTATTTTTTTTTTGTGAAACAAATATGGAGGAAAGAAATACATATGTTCTTAAAAATACTATTCTATCACTGCTGCTGGTTGTTGCTGGTGCTGCCGCGGCATGACAAAATGCCGTAAGCTATCTCAAAGCAACCTTCACATTGTTTAAATCAATAAGGCACTCAAAAAAGGATTTGAGGGGTTTTTTTTAATCATTTATTTTATAGGTGCCCTTGAAGCTGGGATTTTGTTCTTTTGTTTTGTTTTCATGCACACAGCCCTTTCATGCCCAGAAGTGCTATTTTTAGGTCTAATTTACTGTGTGCGTGTAATGCATGGCAGCTCCACGCATTTCTTTTCCTCGTCACGCATTCTGGTAATACACTCTTCCCCTCCCCTGGTTACTTAAATCTTTTCCCTTTGTGTTGTGAGGTGCTTTTATATCTCTCTAAAAGTTCCCTTCTGGGCAGGTGTTTCCTGGTGAAGGTAGATCTATATAATTAGTGATAGTTTTCCCTTGTGGACCAGGCTACAGAGGGATGCTGAGTTCTGTAATATGTATTGACTGGACAATCTCTTTTGAGTGTATTTTAAACAGGATGCTGGATCTCCTAGAAGCTCCGTTGTGTATGGAAGCATTATTTCCTACATAGAAGGCTTTTTTAATGCCCTTGGGATGTCCTTCGGAGAAAGACAGGTACGAAACATCTCTTCCATGTGTACTAGTATGTGGTAGCAGCACCAGCATTATGTTTTATAGAAAGCTTTCCGAAAGCGTCAGATGTAACAGTTATTTATGGTTTTAGTAAACCTTTCTGCACTGCTTGCAGTTGCTGCTGGGATGCCTTAGGAGAGCATGTGAGCAGGTAGAACAGGAGAAAGCAAATTGTGGGATTTTTTTTCTTCTCTGAGGTACTCCTGGGTGACTTCTGCAGCAATTGTGCTGGGGAAATGAAAGTCTGAGGAATGAAATGAGAAAAAGTTAGCACTGGAGGCCTTTTCAGTTGGTCCTGTTGAGTCACAGGCTTTTCCCTGGCTCTTCCTCTTCTTTCTGGTGGTTGCACCCAGGCTGACTTGGATAGCCGTACGAATATTTGTGGTTGTGACCTCCCTGCACAGCAGGAGCCGGGGTCCAGCCCCTCTGCGGAAAGCCAGGGCGCGGGGAAAGGGGTTGCTCTGCCTTGAGCGGTGGTGGGGTGCGGGGAGGGGAGGGCAGCAGTGAGGGGCTGTCATTGGAAATACCTTACATAATTTTTAGTGCTTGGAAAGGTATGAATGGGGAAGGGGAAAAAAGGAGAGGAAAAACTCAAAGCGAAGTACTGCACAGGGAAGAGAGTGATAAATATGGAGGTGATATCCCGATGTACGGAAGGGGGGCATTTAAAATGACACAGGGTGTTGGAGACTAGCAGGTGGTTCTGTGCTCCTCTCCTGCACGCATCTGGAGCTTGAATACCAAGAAGTTGAAAACTTTCTTTAGAGAAACTGTTCTGCAAAAATTTCTTTTGAAGAGTGGGAGAAGAGGATAAGAAAATGTGAATAACCTTATTCATCCTTTGAAAGTCAGGTAGCGTAGCAATAAATGCATTTATTTACTTTTTCTCTTTGTGGCTTTTTCCACAAAATTTCTTTCAAAACAGCGGTTGGATGCGATTTGGCTGTGTGTTACTAAACACTTAGATTTGTCTGTAAGTTGGATGGCAGAGACATTCCTCCAGATTCTGGGCTGTCTGTGTGCTGGTGCCTGCTGCACCTACATTTTTGCTGAAACAAGTGTCCGAATGCTTTTCTTTTTTGTATGTTGTGCTGGTTTCTCTGGGGCAGCAGGGTCAGCAGAAGACGTTGGTGCGAGGTGGGCAGGAAGGAAGGAGCAGCACGGCAGGCTCTTCGCTGTCCCTCTGCCCTTTCAGCTTCCAGTAAATGAATCAATCAAAATTTTCATCAGAAAGGTCCGTGGGCTGCCGCAAGCTAGTAAATAAAATAGTGCGGGGATTGTTCTCTGACCTCGAGACCAGCCACAACAGCTCAGCATCCAACCTTTCTTGCCCCTTAGCTGGGTGGCCCCGGGCATGTGGCTTGCCGGGAGCGGTCCCAGACCACCGCGGGTCCCTGGCGGTGGGTTGTCTGGGAGAGGGCTAGCTGGCCGGCCCACCGCTGCGCTAGCAATTTAATGTACAGGCTACTGGGTCCGATGTTTGGGCTCTCTTCATTTGGATGTTCGCATATAGCCTGTGGGTCTGTCTTGCTCTTAGGATGGGATTCATCTCTGCTAATTGGCCTTAATGTCGCTGCCTGTGCTTCTGCAGTAGTTGGTGGAGAAAGAGACACCACTAAGGGACAGTTCATCTTAGTCTGGTGGCTGTATAAAATAGGGCTGCCTGTCGCTCTCTCTGCACTGGCAAGAGAAAGAACCTGGGCAGCCACAGGCAGGTAAGATGAACCCATCTGAAAAGATGATGGGTGGAAACCATTGTGCCTGTTTTAGAGCTGGGGAGCAAAAGTGAGGATTTTTGCTCTGCCGAGGAGTGCTGTGTTGCGGCTGCAGCCAGGGACAAATAGGTGATCATCTGTGGAGCAGGCAAGAGCCAAATTTCCATATAGTGTCGTACGAGCTCTGGATTGGTTGGTACCACAGGAGAAGACATTAGAGATCAGCCCTGAGAGGCTGCACAGTGTTTTACGTGGAAATTGGATCGGTTCGTCTCCTAAAGCTGGCCCTCCTTTTGGAGGATCTTGCCTTGTGTCACGAAGTAGGTACTTGGTTTGAACTTCGGCAGCGGTGTTTGTAGAGACGTGTTTCTTGCTCCCCTCATCATTTGTCTTTCCTCCCCCTTCTGTATTTAAGCATTTATCCTGCTCTTTTACCTGCCCCGGGTTACAATGGAGCATTTCTGGCACTTAGTTTTATTGCCTTCTTCTGTCTTATAAACTACTTCTTTAGTATGTTTACACGTTTTGAAAGTTTGAGGAATTTGCTGCCTTTTATGATTGTGAAGAGCACTGAGCATCTCACATTCTGTCTTTGATAGCTTCCCCCTCACCTCCTTCTCCTTCTCTTTGTTTGCTTCAGCCGGTGACCTCTGAAACTACTCCCTTTCATTTCCATCCTGCTGTTCGGTGACTAAATACAGTCCCCTCTGGCTTTAATTACTCAGCTGCTCTTCTGCTCCCAGTCGAGCGTCACTGCCAGCAACTTCGCCCCCCGGCCTTGGTGTGCTTTACATTTCACTGCTCTCTTGTCTGCTCCCCCTCTTGTGTCTTAGCGATAAAATAACACCATGGCGTTTCCTTGTTTGTTGGAGGTCTGTCCTTTTCCTCCCACTTAGGAGTTTGCCTCTAATGAGAAACAGGGATGGTTTCTCCGCCCGGAGTGAGAGCGGGAGCCTGGCTGTGCCTGTGCCGAGGAGTGGCCTCCCTCTTCTGCTGGCACCTGGGCTCCCATCCCTGGAGCCGTCAGAGCGGGACCCTCTAGGAGGAGCGAGGCCATTCCCTTCCCGAGTCATTGACCAGCGAGACTTCAGCCAAGCCAGAGGAGGCCGAGGAAGCTCGGAGCTGGCTGAGGGCAGGAGGGGGCCAGGCGGCAGCTGGAAAACCCCCACTGCGTGCAGTGGCTGCTGCTCGGTCAGGTCTTTTTGGGTGGCTGAAACTGTGGATAAGGTGGATCAGATAAAAGTTCTGTGGATTTGGGGAGGTTCTCTGGGTGCCAGGAGAAAGGGTAGTCTAGAGAGTTAAAGCCAAAATACCTAATTTTCCTGGTTTGTGATTCTTGAAGAGGGTTTGGAGCTCAAAGGCAGAGTAAGGGGCTGGTGCTGCTGTAGCTCTGCAGATGTTTACAGCCGAGGGACTGTCTGAGCTGGCGGCCGGGCTTCCCTTGCTGTTGCCAGGCCTTTCTTCCATTGATTTCACTAATCCCTTTTTAATTTATGCACGCTTCTGGCATCTTGGAGGTTTCCTGTGGCGATGAGTTCCATAGTTGGGTTATGCAGCATATTATGTTCACATGAGAGCCCTCTGCTCCAAGATAGACACTTTCCTGTACAGGAATACACTGAACTACTTCCATGTGTGCCTGTACTGTAACTTTTGTCCAGCATTAGTGAGATTGCGATGTTTTAATTGTACCAACACAATGGAAGATGCAAAACCAAGAGAGGTGACAAGACCTCAGCGTGTGCTACTCAGTTGGGGTTGATTTTTAAATCGTTCTCAGCTATTTGTAAAGCAACCTGTTTGATTTCTAGGTGGCTGTGGGAGGAGACAACTCTGCTGTGCTCTCTAACATCATTGATGAGCTTGTCAGGTTCCGTGCGAAGGTCCGTCATTATGCACTCGCTCTGCCAGAAGAAGCAGAAGACGCTGTGCCACTGGAGGGTGCCGCAAAAGCCAAAGGACCAAAACAAGAACAGAAGGAAAAGAGGCAGCAGTTGATGCGGGAGAGAAAACCCCTCCTGGAGGCTTGTGACAGTCTACGTGGAGACCTTGCTGCCTTTGGAATCCATATAAAGGTAGAAGACAGTAACCTTATTTGTGAGACCGGTAGTAATCTTTTAAGACAACAGTTATTTTTGCCCTTTGTGCCCCTTTGGCAGCTTTCGGTGTTGTGCCCTGCTCCCTGTATGACTGCAGAGGCAGGAGGCTGAAGTTGAGCCGTTGCCTGGTTGTACAGCCTCCTCTTCTGCTCCCCATCAGCCTCGGGTCTCCATGCAAGCGGTACCTACTTCTACAGTTACTAAGGGTGTGCTATTTAGCCACTGAAAATCCTGTAATATTCAGAAACCCCTAAGTTGCCCAAGTCCAATCCAGAAGGAAAGGTATGCGTAAAGTGTGCAATCTTTAAAAAGATTGCAGAGGAACTGGATAGTAAGCTGAGACAACTTCTGAAAATAATGCCTTCCC
>NW_009650084.1:2191730-2202651 GCF_000708025.1 Charadrius vociferus
CCTCAGGAGAAGGCCTCTTCTGTCTTCAGCAGTTCCATTCCCAACTGTTCCTGAGCCATAACTAGTTTGCCTGATTCCTGTACCACTCTTCTCTCCACCCTGCTTTCTACTTTTAGCCTGTACCTAATCTTTTCCATTACCCCAATGGTGTCTTCTGCTCAAGAGAAATCCCTTCACTGGCTTACTGTCATCTGCTGGTTTCAAAGCGTTATATTACTTCTTTAACGGGTGCCGCTTCTTCCAGTTCCTCTTGCTTCACTGGCCTTCTCACCTTGTTGGGTCAGTGTTGCGCCTCACATGCAGAATAATCCTCCACTTCCTCTCCAGCATCTTCCTCCCTCCCTCCAGTTCACACATTTTTCCCCTGCTCGGGAACTGCGCCTTGCATAGTCTCTTTGCGCCATTTTACCAACGGGAGGATATAAAGCACAATGACATTAGGGAGTGACGGCATACATCCTCTTTAATTGCCGAACCTGAGAGCTGTCATTTGTCAACACACCTATTAAAACCAAATACGAAGTATGGTCGGCTGTCTCATGATCTCAGATGCAAACGAGGGTGCTGATACAAACTGGGGTGAGGGCCAAAGCGCAGCGGCAGTGAGCTACAGCTGTGAAAGCAAAGGAAGACTGTGGGAAGTTGGAACATCTGCTTCCGTAACTTGTTTGTACATAGCTAAATCCTCGCTCCACTTATCTGTCAAGAAAGTCTGCAAATCCAAACAACTGCGCAGAGAACAACTTCTTGGAGAAGAAGACTCCCTTTTGATCTCTTTGGCAAAACAGATGCAGCCCCACCTCCACCCTTTTGAAGATTTGTTTTTAAAGAGATTTACGGGCATTTTATAACCTCCTAGAAATCGGCCTTAGCCAGGATTCAGCCCATTCCATTTATTTCTTTTTTTTTTTTTTTTTTTTAATAACCTGAAGCTCAGCATAATCTGTCTCCTGCTTGTCCCAGAATAGTTTGCTTCTGAAGATGAAGCACACATATGCCCATGTGAGCACGGGCAGCACGCATCCAAAGCTGAACTCTTGCTTTTTTTTTTGCTGATGCTTTGGAAGTTTCTGAAGGTGTGCTATGAAGGTTGCCCGTATCTTGCCTTTGCAAATCCCAGAAGAGTCCTGCAATCCGAGCGACGCAGCTCTGCAGTCCCTCACACAGGCTCACCGCAGCACGTGTGCGACAAGACGTGGCCCTACCCAAAGCGGGGCTCTCGTCCCCCTCGCGTCTGCTCGGCTGGGCTGGTTGGCCGCCCTGGGTTGGCTGGTGCCAAAAATGGCACGGTGACACAGCGCCTAGCAGCTGGCTCCTGCATACCTAATAAGTGCTTGAAGAAGTCATTTGAATTTCTCTTGTCTACCCAGCCTCCCACTTCCATGAAACTTTTACGAGCCCCACGATACGCACGCGGTAATACGTCCGTTAACGCGCTCTCCCTCTTTCAGGTGCGGCTGAAGTCAGCCAGCAGCTTCTCAAGGCCACGTGCAGGAGGAAAAGCAGCAGAGCAGATGAAGCAGATGAGCCTCATCTCCACCCAGTGCAGCTGAGGAAGCCCTGGTCTGGGGCTGGGCAAGGAGGGGTTGGCCACTCTAGAGCGCGAGCGGCAGCTTAGGGAATGCTAGCAACTTGATTCCCTTAAAAATCAGCTTTGAAGAAAGGCTAATTTCTCCCTCAGCTTCTAAGTTTGTGGTTTCTGTACACCGGTTTCTTCTCTCCTGCTGCTCAGTGCGGATGATGTTGTTTGCCTGAAGTTACCGAACTTGCAACAAACTGATTAAAATATCCACCGGTCTTTCCATGTCAGGATAGTGTGCTGGAAGTGCATGCTAATCTGTGCTATTAAGTGAAATGTAGTAATTAGCTATTTATGCATCAAAACCAGTTTTCGCTTTAAGGTAAAGACAATTCCACATTGTATTCCAGCCTCTCTCATGAGTCAGAGCTCATGGAACATTGTCATGTTTCAATATTCAGAGTAACTTTTGGGTTATTTGCAACAATTGCAGTCAAACAGCTAGATCTTAACAGTCAGAAAGGCTCAGTTTGACTGTAATATTCGCTTTCAAAAATATGACAGTATTGCATTACTGGTACTTATGGCAATGAGCTACTATTCTAAAATGCAGAAGATCAGGTATGTTAGGCAATATATTCTCATGTATTGGCCGTAAGAAGAGCTGCTCTCCATGTACATGAGCCATTTAAACACGAAAATGTGATTGCCTGCCTGAGTTTAATAGAAGTTACTCATATGAGAGAGACTACACACTGCTGCGGCATCCCACACTAAAGAATTTACATTTCTATCGTGGTGGATTATTTTTCTTTTCCTTTTTCACTGGGAAGAATTGTCTGTGTTATACAGCTTCTGAGCAGCAGTAACAATGGCATTCCTATGAGATGGTAACTGGATGAATAGCTTTGCTGTAAGGTCAAAACCTGTGCCTCCAAATACCTACAGATGGATATGAATGGTACTCGCGTGGTCCAGACAGCTGGGACTGACCATTTTTGCTTCTTCTTACAGGACAGAGCTGCTGTTTCAACCTGGGAAATGGTGGAAGGAGGGCAAGCAGAGCAGCAGCAGACTGAGAAAAAAAGCTGATCCTTCACCCTTGGACTTTTTTTTTTTTATTTCAGCTGCTTTGGCAACAGTTGTAAATACTAATACTTTTCCAATAAAATCTTTGGAACAGAAAGGCCAACAAAGATATAATACAATCTGAGCAAGAGTGCTGCCACTGCTACTAGGTAAATAAATCCAGGACTCGCAGCAGCTCTGGATGGGGCACAGGTGGTGGAAGCATCCAAAACACGGGGCAGCAGCCGTGTTGCGTGACACAGGTCTCGGTGCATTCTACTGCGGGGAATGCCCCAGCCCCAGCCGCTACGGGATCTGCACTCGCAGCCTGTTTTGCTGAGATGGCACTGAGAATTAAAACATAACGAAGACAGAGGCACGAACTTAGGGCTGTCTTTGAGCGTGAAAAGTTTTATGCCCGCTGGCTTCAACAATTCTGGTTTTCTCAGGCACAGAAGGAGGTGACGCTTTTAGCCTTGAAGTGTTTCCTTATTGCAGCGTTGCTGGTTTGGTCCTGAGCAATCTTTAACCGTAATATGATGGTATCCAGTTACCTGTAAGGCTGGGTATCTTTCCAGTTTGCTTTTGCACAGAATACACGGAGACATTTCCCTCATGCTGGGAATACAGCACGCTCAGGCTCTCTCCATCAGAATTGGGAAGATAAAATTTAGTATCTTTAAGTTATTACTTTGCAGGGGATTAATAAGTGAACAGGTAAGTTTCCTGCACAAATTTCAGGATCAGTATTAAGTGTCACGATGGAGGCGTGCCTTACACGTGAGGTGACCCATGTTCTAGTGGCTGAGTTTACATGGGGCTTGTACTACTTACCCACTGGCATACTTCCTTTAAATCAACGTATGACAAGATGACAAAAATAAGATCGTGGATTCATATATGAAGAATTTCATTTGAAAATACAATTCACACAAGTAATCTGTTCAAAAGGCCAAAGGCTTTCTTTTCTATTGCAAAGCACAGAATAAAACGTGCAGCTGTTTTTCTGCTCCCTTTCTGGTTATCAGTACTCCTAGAGAAGATGGGGTGGTGGTATCTTCATTAGCACTTTGACAGATGCTTATTTGCCACTATTGGTATTTTAGATTTGCTAGTGGCTGTGTTGCTCTAGTAAACTAGAATGAGTGGCAAACAGTCAGCGCAGCTTTGGCACACACCAAATAAAGTACACACAATTCATTTGCTATTATTTTTATTTCCTACCAAAAGAAACTGCTACATTTCCAGAATGTTTAAAAATTGTAACAATTTGTATACATTAGTGAGTAACAGAGTTACAGCGTCTGTGTAGCTTTAAAACCAACAGGGCAGGTTGAAACCTGTACTGAGCTCTGGTAATCGATTGACTTCGCCTACAAATGCCATTTAGATTATAATACCACTGATGTTCTAAATACAAAAAAAAAAAAATAAATGCTCATTTTAAAGGAAATCCAGTAGCTGTTCTAAAATCAGTTTTAATTCTGATTTTATTTAAAAGGAGTTGGGCATCTCAAATAGTTTTGGGGGGAAAAACAGTAGTAGCGTAGTTCCCCCCAAATTGTACAAAACTGCTTAAATTGAACACCAAAAACCCATCTCCTATGAGTAGATGTTGCTCTAATCTAAAAAGTCTATGAACCCTCGTAGACCAACATGAGCAAACATTTAAAAAACCTATTTTAAAGATAGGTAACTGGTTTAAAAAGAAAAACACAAATGCATCAGGGTGAGGTAGTAGTCACAGTGCATCCAGAAATACCGACTATAAGGGCAGAAGGGAAATAGTCGGAGCAGCCTTTCTGATTCCAGGTGCTTTCTGTGGGCAGCTATTGCAAGGTAGGAGAACGCAATCTGACCAGTGTGCATGACACTGTCTTCCAATCTAGAGCTAGATCACGGGAAAAAGAGTGGCTGTAATGAATATATAACATCTATTGCAATAACTAGACACATTATATGCTTGTTCCTGCGCTTTAATGACTATATACACTTGGAGCTAGATTGTGGGTTTAAGGGCAGCACCTGCTTCCAGAGCTTACGGGAAGTTTTGTAAATGTACTCTGCGTGAACTTGCCTCTCTCTCCATATTGCTTCAATCCCTACAAGCTTTGACCGAATTTCCAAAAATTTAAGAAATGATACTGTGCAAAAATCCCACGCAACTTCCCCTTTATACCCAACGCTCGTCTGCTCTGCCAACGAGCCGGACAGATGCGGCCCTGACAGCAGAGGTCCTGTCTGTCTTGAAAAGGACAGAGCAAACAGCCCCTACACCCAGCTGCGGCACTCGCAGCTCCGACACCCACCACCACTTTTCTATTCCTGCCTTTGACTTGCGGCGTACGGCTGCCTGCACAGCGCTGAGAGGGGACAGACAGGTGCTGCTGTCTGCCTTCTGGTTTTTCGTTTGTTTGCCTTCAATTCACATTCCTGCCGGTTAATAGAGAGCCACCTATGTATCTGTACGCTGATCTTCTCACAGCTCTAACCCAGCAGGCAATTTCAGTTTTAAAAGCACCTCACTCCTCCATGATCACTGAGAGTCTGACCAGTTCAGTCAGGTACCACTGAGTTTGTTACCCTGCCTTGTACCTCTCCAAATGATAATTTCACAAAGTTCATCCTACCGAGTTCTAGATGAGTCAAGGTCAGCTAAAGGAATAGAAAATAATAATTATTTTTTTTAAAGGTAAAAGCAGAATTATTGTTTAATGCTAAGATACCTACAGTATATCCTTATTCTGCAATGGGGGAGCCTTTTCCAAAAAAACCAAGGTGTTGCAGGAAGGGGTGTACTGTCGAAATGAACACTGCCTCTGGGACTGGGAATGGGAAAAGGCAACTAATTACATTCAAAATCTACAGCAACTCTCATGCATTCCCTTTCCAAAGAGGCTTACTTTTTGCTTCTCAATATACTAGCATGGCAAAAAATGAAATGCAATAGCTAATTCTAGACAGAGGGTCTAAGAATGAAAACATGACAACCTTGGTGCAATCCAAGGAATTCAGTTGAGCTGGTGGAAGAATTTTATCTAAGTATCAAGTGCATTTTTTTTTTTTTTGCTGTTCACACTTTAGTTATTGCTCAATAACTATCAAAAAGAACAGAGGAATATTTTCAGTTTAGTTTTATTATATTATAACAGATCTGCAACTACAGCTTATTTCAGCCAAAACATTTTCATATTCCAAACTCTTAAAAAATATCTACATTAATCATATTTTTCTATTCTTAAAAATAAAAAAAATCTACCTAGCATACCAATGCTGCTACAGCACTTGAAAGGGTGCATTACTTATGTAAATTCTACGGTAAATGTAATTACTCTTGCAGTCATTGTTCTTCCTTTTCTTCTTCTCTGCTGCTTTGACTTCAGGTTTCAAAAAGTTTGTTAAAAGCTGTTCCAACTTCTGAAACCATGTCAGAGGCAGTCATTGAACGTCCGAATTTTTGAAAGGCTTGGTGGTTGGACTGCCGCGTAAGAGAGCAAGCTCCAAATGCAGCCACTAGAAAGGGATTTTGACTAAAAGAAAGAAAAAAAAAACACAAACAAAACCAAACAACATTATAAACAAAACCTGAACAGTCTTGTGTAATTCAAAAGGTGGTGGAGGTAATCTTTGTACCCACAGATGTTTGTCCGCATTGTTGGGAAGGCCTCTTAAGCAAACACCTGTGTTTCTCAGACTCTTGCAGAGCACCTTTGGCTGAATGTTTTTCGTTAACAAATACTTCCCTTCCCGTGGCACAGCGTGTGACTGAGTGAGAAACACCACCGGGGCTGAAGCGTGCAAAAGGAAAACATGCTTAAGAAGTGGGTAAGAAGGTGTTCCATGTCTAGTTTTATGGATGTGAGACTTCATCGGTCATGTGGAAGACCACAGTCTCACCTGGCAGCCTTTTTACTCCCCTTCCTCCCCACTCGCTGGGTAACTCAGTTTAGTTTTGTATGGCAGGGGGTGAGGGAAGGACGTGGGGATGCGGAGAAGAGACAATTTTTAACAGGGCCATAGTCACTGCTCTGGGGCCTTCATTAGATCAGCTTAACAGGGGTACAGTGGGATCTGTAGACCACAACAGAAATTAAGGCACACATCTCTTCATGCCTCCTACACGTTTACGGACTGCCTAAGAGTGTACTCAGCCTCAGTCCTCAAGTGCTGAACATCCCCTGGAGAAGGCAGCACAGACCTGCCATCTCCAGAGCACCTTCTCACAGCCTGGGCCACGGGAGCCACTTCTGCTGCCTTTACAGCACCAGAGCAGAGGAAAACAACCACAGAATAATTTAGCAGCCAGCCCTGGGCTCCAGTTGCTGGCTGGTTAAAAACCTGACAAAGCTCAGCCGTGGCTGGGACGTAGCTGCCCATAGATCTCTAAGGACCTGCTGACTCCTGTGCCAAGTAAAAGTTTTGTGAAGGATCACGATACAAAGCACAGCCAAAGCAGAAAGTGAGTTCATGATTAGGTGGTACCAGGGCAATTTCGAATACCTTTTCCTTGAAAACAGCAACTTCATGCACTCATCGAGGTGCGGGGGTGAGTATTTAAGCTACCGTGAGAGTCAATCCTGGATTCCCAAATCCTGCCCTGAAACGAGAGCTGTGCAGCACAGGCTTCTGGGGTCAAGATGACTAAAGCATCTATTTTCTAAGGTACCAGTTTGATACACACCATACCCCAAAGATATCACCTTAGCATCCTGTCTACTTAACAGGAGAATCCTACCTACTATACCATTAGCACCATGAAAGCCAGTGCAATCTTAATGTTTCAAAATCCTGCTCTGCACAGACCCGTTTTGAAAAAAGAGAGCCCCGGCACAAGTGTGGAAGGACTGGCTGGACTGCCTGAAGTGCAGCCTACGAGCTGATGCCCTCAGTCACTGAACCCAAAGAGCTCCTCCTTTCCTGAAACACAGGAGATAAACAGGACTGGTACAGCAGGTGTTTGAGAAGGTTCAC
Organism: Charadrius vociferus; assembly: GCF_000708025.1. Taxonomy (NCBI): domain Eukaryota; kingdom Metazoa; phylum Chordata; class Aves; order Charadriiformes; family Charadriidae; genus Charadrius; species Charadrius vociferus. The sequence continues at coordinate 2,199,289 of NW_009650084.1, forward strand.
TTTAACACCACCACAGGAGAGACCATCTATTGCTGATGGCAATTATAGTCTCCCACTTTTCCTTCATCTGTAAAATAAAGGAGTTTCTGAGTGAGCTGTTTGGAAAAGCCACAGGAGCCCAAGTCAGGAGGAGCCTGGAGAACACATGCTGCATTTGCTAATCTCTCCAACAATTTAATACTGATGTGTTGTACACCACACAAAAATGAAGCCATTCTTTAATGAGGCAAACCAAAATTCCTCCTTTAGTGGCAGCTGCAACTTCAGATACACAAACAACCTTGGTTTCATTTTTCATTCTGGCTATGATAAGATTTCAGAATTTTAAAGCCTGATTCAACTGGTCCCTCATTCCTCCTGGGGGACCTAGTGCAGTGCTCTCACAGTAATGCAAGCACAGACCAGTTAACTCCCATGGACATCTAACTGTGTGCATCTGCATGTAGCAGCCAAAAGACCACAAAACATCTCCCCTCCTAAAGCTTTGATAGCTCTTTACTTATTGGGAAGAGGGACTGCTATTCCCTAACTGCTTGTGTCAGGGCCCCTTTCAACTTTATTTAAAGCAGCTACTTTCACAGAAAGACTACGTGACTATATAGATCAACTAGTCGGACAAGAATGGACATGAGTTAACAAAAAAGTCACCAGTCAGTTGCAGCTGCATGGCTGCTTTATGTGCGACCAAACTGGACTGGCATTTGGCCTTTAAATGGTTTTGAAATTGTATTTTATTTGCAAGTTTCAACTTACCTGCCCCACTGAATTACTTAGGTACAATGCAAGAGGATTCCCCAAATTACAAAACCAAAGCTACATAACATGTTTCTTGAATTATCAAGATGTTACTGCCGGTGACTACCCCTTATTTATTCTTCCTACTTTCTGCCTGCATTCAATTGCTTTGAAAACACATACCTTATACATAAATGTCCTTGGGAATCGATCCAGGTTCACACTCTTGTGCCTCAAACTTGGGAGATGTCAGATTACCGGAGAGTTTGTCATATTACAATTGTAACTATTATGTAGACTGACCTAGAACACCCTTACATTTTTTAAAAGTACATGGATACCTTAGTCCCAATGACTCCAATTTCATTTGGAAATTTCTATAGCAGGTCTACGACAGTTGCCATAGGAGAACACAGACGCACAAGAATTAGGAAGCTATTAATTAATGTTCATACCCATTTGTTTTTTCTGCTCCAGCAAGAAATGCCCAGTGCGCTAAGACTCCAAGAGAACCAGAAAGGAGGTCCCCCTGTCCACCACATCTCCGGCTGCTTCCTTCGTGACTGCATACAAGTACTATGAACAGACAAACCAAAAACAAAGTCATGTGCGTTTCTTCTTCTATTTGCAATGATGTCATTGTAGCTGTGAGGGTTAACCTCTGAGACACACAGAGACAAGGCAAGAGATTAATCACAGGCAGCAGCGTGTGCTGAAATACGCTATTCTTAAACAAAAAATAATAATGCATTAACGTGTAAAAAATACTTTTCTAATTACTTTTCAATCCTTTACAAATAACATCACACAACGTACACACTTTCTCCACTCAGCCCGTACAGAGGATTTGGTCACTAATGAGTTCAGTGATTCACGTGAACGGATGCTGCCACGATGAGCGATCACCCCAAATTAAACCGGGTCCCTCCACACAGCCATTGCACAAACGCAGCCCTCCAGAGTCTCTGACCTTCAGAGTTTACAAATGTAAACCAAGGTGTTTTACAGACAGCAAATACAAAATAAAACTAAAAACTCATGTCTTCTGCCATGCCCATCAGAAAGCTATTTTACTGAAAACAGCTTTTTCCTTAGGCTTTGCAAAAACCACAGGCAAAGAAATCTCTCTACCAGTCAACGGCGTCCTCAGCATCTGTGTATGTTTCTGTCAGCAGGTCACTGCTCTGTCAGAATATCAGATGTTACATTTCTATTTTAAATATACAAAGGACCTTGGTCAAACTGATCTCTTTGTGGAGCTCTAAACTATGAAGAACACGCAAATGGTTTCACTAAATTTAACTCCTTTCTTCTCCACTCTCATCAAGCCCAAGCAGGACGCCTGAAGGATACATAAGGCACACAAAAAGAAAACAGCATCAATTCTGTTCCCCTTCTCCAAATTCTCTTGTAGGAAAACTATCCTTAGTTTTCCTTCTCACTAGGCTCTGAAAAAAAAAACAACCAAACACAAAACCAGGAAAAATTTATTTTCCTCTCCTAGAACGGAAAAGCTGGCAGAATCATTGGTGGCCAAGTAATGATCCTTAGCATCTCCAGTCAGCTCCTGCAGAGCTACTCAGGTTCAGGAGTATACACACAATCGTTTGTGAGCTCCTGAGCGTGCCAAATACACCAGCAAAATATAAAGCAAGACATCGTTTGGACAATAGCTCTTACCTCAATTTTCTCAAGTCACCTGGGCTGGGTTTCTCCAAGGTGTATGAACAGAGCAGCTCAGGTGTTTTAGAGGGAGTACTATTCATATTTTTAAAAGGAATTTTTCTCTTACAAAATAATGGAAAAAATCTGCACAAAATTGAAGGACTTGCAGGTAAACCTTCTTAAATAGCAAGAGATAAAAAAAATACTTAACACAAATAAACCCTTTCCAGTTCATTAGCATAGTTCATTTCTGCTTTTTGTTACTCAGTGCAGCAAAGAATTGCACTTCACTTCCATTTCCCACTGATTCTTCCAGCAGTAATTGCTGGGCTCATGAGGCCAGGCAGTAGTGCATTTTTCCTGCCACTGAGAGGGCAAAGATTCATTAGTCACCACGAACACAGCAGACACCGCTGCAGCATTGCCAGCAGTTAATTTTCCCAATCACTCCTCTACCCTTCCCCCCTCTCCCACAAATTAAGATTCTGGATGTGTTTCTCAGTGAGCAGTAGTTAATGTCACATTTCACAAGTGCAATGCTCTTCTGAGTTAGCTATTTGAAGAAGGTATGCCCTTTAAGGTGGCGTGGTTTATTTAAAAAAAATAATAAAACACAGTGCTTTGGAGAAATTACCTCTAATTCTGCTACTTTGAAGATGGTATCTCACAGGATTTTCACTTTGAGGGCTTGAACTCCTGGCAGGAGGCAGGATGGAAATCCTCTGTTCAAAAGCTTTGGGGCCTTCTGACTGACAGCTGAGCACAAGCCCCTGCTTATTAGCTGTATGTCACCATCTGCCACTATTCTGTAGCCCCACAACCTTCCAGTCAGTTTTCAGCTGTACAGGAAAGCTCTCCTCAAACTAGGCCAATTATAATACCCCGCTACAAAAAAAAAAAAAAAAAAAAAAGGGGGCTTTTGTTTTTGACTTTTTAAAAAAAAAATCTCAAATATGGGCAAAC
>NW_009650084.1:2202685-2232703 GCF_000708025.1 Charadrius vociferus
AAAAAAAAAAAAAAAAAAAAAAAAGTGGTCTTTTGTTTGTGACTTTTTAAAAAGTAAGTCTCAAATATGTGCAGACTACCTCACAGGCAACAACAAAAGCAGACCTTTGTACTCTGCACACAGATGCTGGAAAACAAATCCATGCAATACCTTCAAAGAAGCAGAACTACAGGAAATTCACTCAAATGAGAGGGGAAAGGTATAATGCTCGGGCAATTCTTGCACAGAGGCCGGATTCCTCAAAGAACATCGCAAAATAAAAGGATGATGAACATTCCAACAGGCAATGGGAAAAGGAATGAAAAACTCCTCTGAACTACAGTCACCATTAAGAGCTTTTAAAATAAAAGGAGGAATCCCACACTGCCATCAAGACAAACTGGCATACTACCAAATCCACAAAGGACAAAGTCTTCCTGATGCTTTTCCCAGCCTTCTCCTAGAATAACAAAAATAAAACTGCTGTCTTCCCACTCCCCCAATCCAACATCCCCCACTAAATATCCGCGACCTGCTGCGAAGACAGCTTGAGCAGTTCTTTAAGACCACGGGGGTGCCGTCCTTATATGCTGCACTGAGCAGTGACAACCAGTGGCAACGTTACAAGACCTCAATTAGATGGACATGGCTGAATAGTCAGCGATGACGCTGAGAAGGTGGGAAGTTCTATTCCCTGGAGAGATGCAGAAGCACGTATTTACATGAGGGTGAAGTATTTTTTGATCCGTTGCTCAGTGAGGCTATACCATATTCAACTAGGAATGAAGGTGTACATCAGAAAGCCTAGAAAACGCGGTACTCGGAACAGCTGAGCAGACCAAGAGGACTGGATGCTGGACAACAGGGAAACTGCAAACACTGAAATCACCACAATGTGTCAATGTTGAAAGGCAGCAATCGGGCCACTTAAGGTCAATTAGTCTGACACCAGTCCCAATCAAAATAACGGAGAGGTTCATCTATAGTTCAACTGACAGACCTTAAGAGAGAGAAACACACAACCACTCTGCTGCTGGGCCGAGGTGTCTTGTTTTATTTTTAATAGGTCTGGGCAACCAAATCTGATGTTGTTATTTCACAGGGTGATGAATGAAAAAAACCTCACCTCAGTGTAATTAATAAACAGTCTTTTAATGAAAACTGATTTATCCTAAGTAACTTTCTGAAAAAAAACCCAGCTCCCTAACACTTGCCCATGGAGCATACGTATATTGTGATAAGAAAAGGCTAGATGAAATGCAAATGTTATCATTGAAGAAATCGCTGAACAAAGTATGGCAAGGAGACCTGCTGGAGTCAGAACAACCACAGCCCTATCAAACAGTTTCAACATAATCTCAGGGACTAAACAGCGCATAAATATTGCCAGAGTTGTACACAGCAAATACAAGACATCCCTCACATACAGTCACCCGGACTTCTTGCTTACCTAAGTCCATTGAAACAGTTTGCACTGAAATATGAGTGCAACAGAAACAAAAAAAAATGAAGGCTGTCATACTGACAGGATATTGGAAAGTAGAAATTCAAGAGTTTTAGGTTCCACACAATTCAAAATTCTGCCCCAGACTTCCTGGGTAACTATGGCCAAGTCATTTAGTAGCTCTATGCTTAATATATTTCAGGCCAAAAAATAAATTACCATTACTCCCTTTTCAGCAGCCCTTGAAGGCAAGATAAACATTAGCATTTGGGGCGCATTCAGACCATGGCGTCATGCTTAACTATACCATCGCCAGCAAGTTTTAAGCTGAAGAAAATCCCAGTCCTAACTGCGCTGGCAGATCAAAGCCCAGAAGAATGACCCATTTATGGGTATTGTATGCTTAATTAAAAAAACAGCCTGTTATGTAACTGAAAATAGCTGCCCTCTCTTTGAAGGAAAAGAATTAGAATTTAATACTTTTGCTGAGATCAAGCACTACGAGTTAACTGGGAAGCTCAAATTTTGATATGGCTGTACACAGGCAGCCCTACTTACAACACTAGCTCCTAGACACGTTACAGTTAGAAAACCAAGGGCTGTGTAATCTAAAAAGTAATGTATGTCTGTGTGCTCTCAATTTACAACGTTCACAATAGTGGAAAAAAAACCCAAAAAACCAGGGGTTCGTTTTTGATGTTTTTGTTTAGAGCACAGAATGTGAAATATGGTATAGCTGAAGGTTAAACACGTAATACTGATGGTGATAAAGAAAGCTAAAGAGCCTACGTGAAACATCGCACTTACTGAGGCTGCAGACCAAAAGACAGCCTGGAGATTACAATTAAATTCTTGCACCTCGAATGTCCTGAACAAGTTGTCTGCACTTGTTTTCCTCTTACAAAGCAGAAGTATTACACTTATCCTAGCGTGCTCAAGGATCTGCGCAAGAAAAGTATGACCATTCTGACTTCTGTTATGATTCAACTGGATTAGATCAGCTAACATCAGCTACCCCACAGAAAAACAAACACTTTTGTTTAATTAAAAGGTTTAAGATTTCCATTTGCTATGCAAAATAATGTAGCTGTCAAAGACCATTTTGCTCCATCAAATGCAAGACTTGGGTTTAGACCATTATCAGATTTGAGTAAAATCTTTCACCAATATACATTTCTGACCTGGCAGATATTCATACTAGTAAGAATTTTGTCTTTTTCCTTTTGCAAGTTAGTTCACAAAAGTACATAGCCGGAGATTATGGACTCTCAGAAACATGTCCCAGAGTGCATACAGACAGGGAAACCAATATTGATGATTTGGGCTGGAGAAATCACTCAACTGATGTGGAAAATGTAAGTTGGCTTTTATATAAAGGGTGCTTATACTTTTATATTCCCTAATCACACTTTTAAAACTTAGATAGGTCCTTGAGTGTGAGCGACTAGGCAATTTAAGTTAAAAGAAAATAATCCAAATTTTATATTACGTTTCCTGGATAGGTGCAGGAGCTAGGGGACAGACGTCATGGCAGATGAGCAGTGCCAGGGAGACAGCAGGCAGGGCTGCGTGGGCAACGGAGAGAGCACAGTGGCACAGTGGACAGGAACCATGCCACCCTGTTTTGCTCCCTCTGCAGAAACAGGACTAGAGACGAAGGTGCTGCCTCTCCAGGCAAAATCTGCTGGGCAGCTGGACACCGTAAGAGCTTTTAGTTGAACGAGCCAGGGACTGACAAGCACTGAATAAGCTCCCTTTCCGGCTGTCCAAGGAATGAATGGTGAAAATTACTGTACTGCTTGGGAATTTATGGCAAGAGCTGGCTTTTTACCCCAAATTCAGTACTCAGCACTCCCTCTCACATGCTTCTTTGCTTCTCTTGACCGTAGCTGGAGCTGAGCAACTGGAGAGAAACAATGTTTGGCTACTGGCTCCAGGTAAAAGTAGTCACAGGTACTTAGTCACTAGCAGTAGGCTAGTTACCCATAAAGTCTGCCTTTTGGAAAGGAGGAGAGGACAAACACGGGTGCTGGGGAAAATACAGAAAAACTCAACATTTAAAAACAAAAATCCAATTCCTCTACTTCAAGGACCTAACCAAATTTTAAACATGTTAGGAACTAAGACTGGTATAACCACACTTTATTATTGACCAGTTCTCCAAAGAATAATAAAAAGAAAACCTTAGAGAGCTGTGCCATAGTGAATAAAAGCTGACTTACCTTTTACCCACAGGCTGAGTACTCATTCCTACCCTGGTCAGTGATGGCACTGATATCACCTACCAAGAGCATGGTGAAGCTCATCTTTGTAGAGCAGGGAATCAACAACTGTAGACCAAGCTATAACGTGAAATTGCAAAAGGAAAGAGAAAAAGAGTATATAAAACTTAATTTAAAATCTCGGTGATTACGTTTACAGGGCAGTTGGCAGCTCATAACTGAAATGGAGACAAATTTGAGAAAAACCTCCTTTATAGTGGAGGACCTGTACTGATTTCAGAGAGGCCATGTACATGATTCAGTACTGATTTTATGGCCGTACAGAATCACCTGCATCACCTAATCTGATCTGTAAAAACAAACCTCAAAGGTGTCCAGACACTTCACAATTTGGCAATCTATCAAAACTCTAGGTATGTTGTCATAGCTGATTTCTTTGTCTGTTAATAAAATCTGCCTTACCTTTAATCTGAATTTAAGCTTCCGCTTCCAATTAGAATTTATTGTGCCTGTCTGCTTAGATTACAGAGCTATCTGCTAACAGTAATCCTTCACCAGCCCTTGTACTTCCAGCTCACTATCAAATCACCTGATAACCTTTTTTGCCTTCAACTAACAGAAGTAAACTGTCTGCTGAACTTCCTACAGACTCGTGAATAAAAGTATTGTGAAAATAACCACTACTATCACTCTAAGCTGTAAAGTATTCACCACAGCAGTCTTCCCTGCTGCAGAATTCGGCATCTTCAAAAAGCCTTCCTTCCCCAACAGCCAAGCACAGAACACTACAGCAACATTGTTAAGTTTGCAACTTCTGCTTTTCCTGGAGACCATTGAGACTTACTTTTTTTTTTTTTTCTTTTTTTTTTTTTTTTTTTTTCCCCAGAAAGCATGCATGCAGTATATTCCCAAGGAGAAATTTTAAAAGTGATATATGGAAACTACAGCATCAGTGTGCTAAGCACATGAGCTCAAGCAGGAAATGCCCCAAAACAGTTACGGTTTAAGCACTACAAACGGATGATGACGTGAAAAATAAAAGGCAAGGGTAGTACACAGATCTTTTAATAATATTTGATTGTTCTCAGAGGACATTGGCCTGATCCAATGATCTGGATTTCCCTCACACTGGAATCATGATGTATGTTGTCTTAGCTGAAAAAAAAATGACATCAGATCAAAAGAACAGACAGATGAAAAAAGAAGTTAAGAGTGAAAAACCTGGGAGAGAATTCAAGGTGAGTGACATGACAACATGTTCTGTGTTGTGGCACAGAGCAGACAGTAGAATCTCCTTTCTCAATGCAATTTTGCGTTTGAGAAGCTTTTAAAAAATTGGCCGACAGTAACTCCCAGACTCAAAGAACATTCTTGTTAAAAGGAAGCTGAAGTCTATAGCTTCTGCAAAATTCTCAGGAACTTTCCTGCAAGCAATACAAACCCTAAAAACAGTGTTTGTAACAGCCATTATAACCTGTATTAAACCTGACAACTGCTTTCTTACAGCTCAGCTGTAATGTCTGTAATCCAGGAAGGAGAAAGCATCAGTGATAGAAACAAGGTAAGAACAAGAAAGCAGCCTATAGTTGGACATTAAACAACTGCTATAAAGGCACGGAGCTGTTTTTATTTCAAATCAAAAAGCCAATTACCCAAGAGAAAAAAAATATCGGAACGCAACAGAGACAAAGAACAAGGTGGGAAAAAAGATAAAACCAATGAAAAGCCCCAAAACCACACAAGACATACACCAAACTTGCACCACACTCGAACATTCAAAATTGAAATCGGAAAGTGTTTCAGTTGCTTCCTGGTTTCTTGAATCCTGCATGACAAGAGACAATGAAGATGGAGTGTCCCATCTCCAGAAATGGGAGATCTCAAACACTGATCTCAAGAATAACAGCTCAAATGGGTGTACACTGATCTCAAGAATAACAGCTCAAAACAAGAACAGAGATATACCAGGTAATGTGCTCAATCTAAAGCACTCATCCAGTTTTCCTGACATTCATTAAGAAAACCACAATCTTACATAAAAAGAATGTTGTTGACATAAAAACAGAGAAAGAAGATAGGCTACGGTGCTCTACAGCTCTCTAGCTGGCATAAACTGGAGCCAGGATATTTTATCCTCTGGCAGAGTTCATCCTCCCTTAAGCCTGTCCTGACTGCCCAAGGTTACAAATCAAGCCTGCTATGGGTGCAAATATAACAGCAGACTTCATGCAGCACAACTTGGGTACTATATAACCAAAGTCCTTCATCACATAGGCATAACTATACTGCTTCCAGATCCCAGCTTGCTTCACAGTCTGCTAAAGTATCTGTACTAATGGGGGTATGTGGAAGGTGGCTCTGCACAAACCAGTTGTCATATTACATCTGTTTTTCTGTTATAAAAGACTCCCGTGGCTCCCAATAATGAGAAATTGACTGTATGTACAAACCAGTTCTGAAGAGGCATAAACATTTACCAGAGATTAGCATTTCAAGTAATTAGAGGCAGAGCTGCTGCTTGTTATGTATATGAAATAAGACTATGTAGTCAAAATGTGATGAAGGCACTCATGAATTAATTTTATACTGATCACAGTAAATGATCAGTTTAAAAAGCATCAGACAGGCAGCTAATTTTATTAAGTATACTTTAACCATATTAGTAATTGACTGTTTTAAAAAAGTTGCAATGGTAATCTAGAGTTAATTTTTTTGTTTGTTTTTTGTGAGGGCTAATGTACAAGTTATATATTTACATGCTAATCTACAGCATGGTGTACAGTATCAAGGAACTGAACAGCTCATGAACCTCATGATGTATTCATTTTGCAGACACACCAATATATGGTGAAACAACAATATTATTCTGCAGAAATTTAGCAAGGACATCTGCACTTATATAGACCATCGCAGCTAAGGATTCTAAAACAGTTCACAAAGAATAAAAAATTAATTTCTCAATACCTGTGTCATGTAAAACATGTTACAGCCCTTGAAATGAGAAATAAGATCAGCAACTTTTTTTCAGCAAATAAATTAAGTTGCACTCTTTTAAAACATCAATTTACACAAATCATCTAAAAGGTGATCTGCAAAGACAGCCATCCTTCCCCTTCAATCTTCAGGGGAATACAGTCAACCAATTACTATATGTAGTCCAACCACTGGACTACAACTGAAAGAAAACAAACAAAAAAAATCACATTGCTAAAAGCAAAAGGCTTCACTTACCTTTCTCTCCATCTGAAATAAGGTCTCTTTCTCCCTTTTGAACAATTGTCAAATTCCCCATGGCTTGGCTGAGTCTTAACACACATCCATGATGATCACTACTGTCTACGGGGTCTCTAAGCTACAACACAAGAATTCCATACACAGTACATATTTTACTACTAGAACAATATATTCTAACACGTGCTACTTCAGCATATGTATGGGAGGGGGAAAAAAGAAAGAGCATCATCAGTCTTTCCAGGTATTTGTTTCTACACCCACTGCAGTGCCAAAAAATGCATAAGAATGGGTCATCTTTAAAAACGAGCTCTGTTTAAGAATATGCATTATTGTGGCAATTATCCCATGGAATAAAACCCCAGAGAATACTTCTCGCAGATAAGAAACAGCACGTAATGTTCAAGCCAGTAATAAGTTGTTTATTTTTAAAACGAAAAGACTAAACTTGCACATACTTAAATATCAAAAAGGAAAACAGCTCACCATGGCTTCATACAGTCTACTAAACTCCATGTAGTTTGGAGTAAGAATAGCTCGCTGGTAGCCTTGAATAAGAGAAGGCTGCTGGGAAATGAGCCACAGTCCATCCTGCAAAAACCAGTAAGAAGAACATTTACTGAATAGATTCTTAAATGTCAAACCACTGACTGAATCAAGAAAATACTTACAGCATCAATAATGATAGGAATTCCTTTCACTTTCGATTTTTCTATAATACCCTGCAAAAATATGCAGATAACTTTAGGATGCTTGCTAATTTAAATCCCATAAGATGCAAAACAAATTCATACAATAAATCTGATCGTGTAAGTTTCTTTTCAAAGTAAGATAGAAAACAATCTGTTATGTTCTGCAAACTACTGTAAGACATTTTCATATCAACTGGTTATTTTAGTTACATTGTTCTCTTCCTGGTTCAAGTATAATCAACAGGGTTTCCACAACTGACGCCTTGGTGTTGATATGCAAACAAGCAAGCAATTGCACTCCCTCTCCCTGCTGTAGGAGGCGTGCAATGCCAACTAAGTCACACAGAGTACACATGCATCTCCAATTAAAAAAAAAAAAAGACATATTCAAATGAGTACTGCCATGATAGAAATTTATCATTAACATTAACTTTAGTTGCCTTTGTGACGATAGCCCCATTTCAGTATTTGAGTTTATGTCCCAGGACAAGCAGTGCATAAGACATGTCACTTCAACTCATGGTCCTGGAGGTTTTATGCTTCCAAAGCAAAACCTACAAGACCATTTCCAAAAGTGTTTTCCAGCAAGCGGTATCTACCAGCAGACTGTCTGCCCTTGATCTCTCTCCTAACCGAGCAGTGGCAATGACTGATACTCAAGCTTTTTTAATGAGCAATGGCTGACCGTCAAGTGTTTTTGAATGTTGGTCATTACCAACTTATCTTTGAAGCTGGAAAGTTTATCTTTCTCCTGTACAAGATAACAGAGGATGGTATCTATCCCAAAGTCTAATTATTTTTGAATGTTCTTAAGCTCTTCAGATTAGCTATCATATGGCATTGAGCTCCATAGGTTAGCAAGACATTACGTAAGGAATAAGGAAGCCATTTTTAATTAATGTTCAGGGTACTGAATGCACCTCTGTTCTTGTATTGTGGTCAAAATAAACACCACCCATCTTGCTTCCTGTAAATTGTTAATTATGGCATATACATACTGTCACTAACTCATTCCTACCTGATTCTGATTTTTCCAACACCAGTAGAAATATTTCCCTTCTATTTTTAGATGGATGATCAGAATTTAGCAGTATGCTTCAACTCGACACTGCTTTTGCTTGTTTGGGCACTGCTTGCATGCCATAAGCGTGAGACTGAAACACTACTCACTGCTCCAAGCCCTAGGACTTGTCTCAACATACAGCTGCAGCTCCATTAGAAGCCTTTATAGAATAAAAACCTTTCCATGACATACACACGCTTGCACGGGTCTCGGCTTGGGCTGTGTCACAGACTGCCAGGTGCCCACCCTCCTTGGGATCCTAGGGGAACACCACAAGTCTTCTCTTATATTCAGCTACTGAAATAATTTTGAACCAACAGCAAGTTTTACACAACCCGTACCATTCAGCTACTACTAAATTATTCAAATTTATGAATAAGTATATTTAATAGCTGTACAAGGATGGAATCTTAAAACGTACCTAGACTTAGTTGTGGCATACTGAAAAGCAGAGTGCCTTACTTTCAAAGCTTTTGAGAAATTTACGAGACAGAGTCATTTCTTTATTCATTAATGCTAATCTGCACAGATGCACGCAGCTCAGTTTTCCTTCACAGAAACTGTACTGCTTTGACCCTGCTGTGTTAAGTTCATTAACAATTACGTTTAATTTGACTCACTTGGTTATAATAAAATAAGGCTGCGGATCTAGCAACCAGGTTTATGGGCTGGATTTTTTCTGTATAAATGAATGTTAAACATCCAACAGTCCAATTATTTTTGAACCATACTAAGCTCTTCTGATAGGTATCATATGGCACTGAGTCCCAGAGGTTCACAAGATATTATGTAAGAGAGCACTCAGACCATCTTCCCCCAATTTTTGAAGATACAAATACCATTTCCTGCAACCTCGTTTTCTAAGTGGTTTTAATTAGAATATTTTTGTACATTAGCAGCTTCACCAAACTCCTTCGGTACACTTAAAATGATTACTTCTCAACTTCCCACTAATATGAATCACCAATTTATTCTAGTATGTCAACTTTGGTAAGCCAGTCTTTCATGACACTTCATTTTTAAAACCAAAAAAGATTTCCCCAACAAATTCCATAAGGAAGTCTGAAGAAAGACACTAGGTCTCAGAAGTCCTTGTCCCTCCAAAGTATTCTCTTAAATTCATTATGAGCAATCCACGGAACCAATTTTGGCGAAGTTCGGTTCCCAAAACACTTAAGGTTTGGCTGCTGCTGTTATTGTTTGGCCCCTTTTCACACTTCCTCAAAAGCGTCATCTGACTACCGGGTAGAACCTCTCTTTTTGTCTATATATATATATATCTAACAACAGGCTGAATCAAGAATCCTGAAGATCCATTGTCCACCAAAAGCACGTAAGTATAAGAAAAAAGATAATGTGGAAGTTACAAAGGATGAAAGTATACGGACAGGTAAATAGCTTCTGGAAGGCTGGGACACTGGTACACCCCAGAGAAATAAAGACATTTCTTCCGAATAATAATCTGAGTTCCTACCTCTCTAGCACGTCCTCCACAATCCTGAGACATTTGACCTCTGCTCTGAAGAGAAATTTCATCTTGCTAAGTAAAACCTATTGGCCAAGCAACTTTTATTGTGTACCAAGTCTCTGAGGTATCAGTTTCTAATCTAACATACTGAGTGATCTTTGCTTTTTCTTTCTCCCCTTATAAAACAAATAATCAGGGGATACAAAGTCCTTTGTCTTATTTAGAAAGCTCATTTTTGATTTTTTTTTTTTAAAACAACAACAAAACCAAACCTCAAACAAAAAACTACCCTAATTATTTTCCTTTCCCCCTTCTTCCCTAAAGCCAGAAAGAAACTGCTTGAAGACAGACAAGGAACCTCAGAGAGGAAGTTCTGGGGAAGGAGGGGGTAACCTTGCAACTGTAATAAAGCAGTAACAGAGATAAGAAACCCCCCCATAAGACAAACACCAGTTTGAAGGACACGACATTCATCGGAGAACCTCTGCTTCCTATTGATTGTGGACAGGACCTATCTCATCTGCTGCCATTTAAAGGTGAAATGGCTCACCACTGGAGAGCAATTCATCCTATCTGGCTTAGACACTGCATTTAGGGTGGGATGAATCACTAACACACATACTTGTCTCTCCTCAGCTATCACAGACACCTTACTGCTTTATTTTTAGACACAAAGAATTAGGTGAGATGAAGCCCACTTTTAAATGCTCTATTACTGAAGATATGGTCTAAAAAAATATTTGTGTAAGAGCTGTTTACAGCAGTAATGGCTGTACAGAGTATTTTGTCCCTGGAAGCAAAAATCAATTTTCAGCTGAATCTGTATCTCCATATTTGGCATGGACTTTCCTGTTTTAATACTCGTAGCGTATAGAAGACCCTTTACTGTTAATTGCACAATTAATACAGCTCAGACTACCTCTACTTTCACCCCCAAACCTATTTAATGGTTTCTGACAGAACTCTACGTATGAGCAGGAACCACCTGTTCAGTTTTGTCCCATGTAACAATTATTTATATGGGAAAGGATCTAGAAGAGAACACTGCTAATTAAAAATACTAAGAAATGTTACTAAGAAAAGACTTGAAATCCAAACACCAATCACACAAGTGAACAGCAACACATACAGGTATCAATGACAAAACCAAGACATCACCCCTTCCCTTCAAACAGCATTTTGTTTATTATGATTTTGGAGATTCTAGCTCCAAGATCTCCCAATGGACTACCTTTCTTTGCACAGAATATATTATACCACAACAGCAGTGGTTCAGCTTGGTGCAGAACAAGGCAGAAGCAATTCCTTCACTCAATTCCTAAGTGCTCGAGGACATCCAGAAATTAAGGGCTGGACTCACAGGGCAACCTTGGCACTAGTCACGAAGCAGAGAAGAGAACGAGGAGGAGGAGAGAGTGACACGCTGCTGCCATCCAACCTCATGACCTACAGCCACACTGGTTAACTAAGATACCAAAGACTGAAATTCGGACCCTTCCTCTGCAATATTCACAGCCAGGCCCAAATTTCAGTCTCCTTATCTTTCATGTAGAGAGTCCTAATAACAGGGGTTTGGGCAGTCTCTTGCTAGAGATACTCTGCTTTGCATTAGTTAGCCGAATACTCAGTGACTCTCCAAAACAGTGATTCTACAGCCCACAACATTTGAATAAGAAAAGGGAAACAGGTTCCAGCCCGCTGTGATTAAAATCAGCAATAATGAACTGTATTACAAGACACAATACTCGCACTAGAACTAATCTGTAACAAGAGCTTCCTCTCGGGGATTCACACATCCCATGAAGGTGCTGTATAGAACAACTTCCCCCACAGTTCTCATTTCTTAGCGGCACCAAATACTCGACATTTAGGAATGCCCCAAAATAATATTCCAGTGATTGCAATTTTTGGTGGAGGTGGCTGAGGGGAGAAGAGCCAGAGGGGGTAAAATTAACCTGAATCTACTCCCACTCTACTCTTGAAATACACAATTTCCTGAAAAATCTTTGTTCTGTGACTGGGTACCCAGGACTTGTAAGGAAGCAACCTACTCAGTAAGAACTGAAAAAGAAGTGGTGTCACAGTAGAAACCAGTGCTCTATCTGGGTAAAGGTAACCCTTTACTGTAATTGGGAAAATTAACAAAGTAGGAGCAAAGAATTTATGTGTTTTAACTAATTATTTTTTTTTATTATCATGGAAGCTTTTCCCTGAAATGCAGTGCATTCATTTTAGTAGAAATCTGTGTTCTGTGTCCCGATTTTCACATGGGAATTATAAAATAGATTCCCAAAACCAAATTCCAATCTTTTGTTGGAAAACAACTCCAACAAGCCCACCAAACAACCAAACCCCAACACACTGAAAACAAGAACACCACACACAGAAGATCAGAATCAGTCAGGCTGGAAAGGACCTCAGGAGGAAGAAGCTTGAAGGAACGGATGGACAGACTACTGCTGAAAGAGCACAGCAATGCAGAAAATCATGATGCTATTTATCCAGTTGCTAGCCTGCTGCTGTGCTATGAAACACAATATTCACTTGCACTGCACTAACACGGACACCCAGGACCCTTGCACACTTCCACAATTATTATGGAAAAAGGGAACGGGCCAAGATGAGCCAGTGCAAGACACTGGCTGCGAAAAACAGCTAGGAGGGGAAGGGAGGGAACATGGAGGGATAAATTGCTATGGAGCTGCTACGTACAAAGGATATCTAATCAGCCACGGAAGCCTTCATAGAGCAGCCACCCTGAGGCACCAGGAGCAGACAGCAGGTAGTGCACTCATAGTGAGCACACGCAGCTTCTTGCAAAACTCTGCAGTCCATCCGGACTTCTCCACCCGAGTCCACAAGCCAGCAATAGCACACATACCCTATCTACTCTGCCTGCCTACAACAGCATACAAGCTCGTTTTCCATGGCTCCTTGGAAGAGAGAGCTATGTACTGTTTTGCCCACACCTGGCTTAAATGTACTCTTCAGCTTTTTTAATTAGATGTGGATTGGCAGCAGAATGTCTGCAATGATTTTTAATATATTATTAGTCATATCACTACTTGTGTTTTTCCTGATGAACTGGTTTAGCTACACAATAACTTTGGCATTCGGTGCTTGCAAAGGGAAGAATCAGGAAATTAGAGCCAGTGGTTTTAATAAAAGATTGAATTTTAATGAAATAAACAGAAAACCACAATAGCAGCATATAAAGCAACATCTATCCCACAAGAGTAATTAATTTTCCCTAAGGATGCATCATGCTGTCATCTTTCGACCTTGCAAAGGAAAGATACTGCGGGCAAGGTTTCCTTTACTGACACCAGCTATGAACACTGTATTTCCCAGTTCCCTTCAAGAGTCATGTCGTGGCCTACTCTTGGCAAAATTCCTTACCCATGTGCTCAAAAAGAAGTTCAAGCTTCAGCATGCCATAATAATGGATAGCATTCACCACGATGACATCCAAACATTTTAGGAAGTAGTATAACCTTGCCTTCAGCCCACCGAAAGTGCATTCTACTGCAACCTGCAAGTGCCAAGTATGTAACTAAATCTTCTGCTAGATGTTCCAAAGTAAAGTTAAAATATCTTAGGAGAGCAGCTAAGCAGGTGAGGTCCTTTAAACAAGAGTTTGCACCCATGCAACTTGTTAATAACTGGATTTCTAAGAGAGAGTAATACCCTCGCTTGTCCAAACAGGAAACCGCCAGACCTCCTTGGCATCTGGGCAGTATGTGCCTTGCCAGGGAAATGCCGTGCCTGCGTTCACGCATCTAAAACTCCAGTCAGCTGAGGTCTGCAGAGCGAGTCAATGCTATCCCACACTGTACTCCTCTGGCAGGGTAGTCGAAGGCCTGCCCACAAACCAGAGGTTGAAAGACCCATTCACTAAACGCTCAAACACTACCTTCTGGAATGCTGGTTACATTAAGGTGATTGAAAGCACAGTTTAGCTCCACTGCTCCTGTCTGTGCTACTGATTTGAGAACACTGAACTGACCCAGGCTCCTGGCTGACTAAGCTGGAGTCACCAGACTCAAGGCAGCAAAAGTGACTAGCTTCTGGTTTGGTAGAGACATGCAAACGTGCATAACCTGGCACTTAAATGAACAAAAAGGAGCTGCAGCCCCTTTTACAAAGAACCCTCTACTGAAAGCTAGGATCAGAAACTGCTGTTAAAATGCCACTATAATTGCTTGTATTTTCCGCATGGATGCTGCTCCCATCCAACAATCCCGAAGCCATGGTTTTGTCTGGAACAGAGAGATAAAAGGGAAGAAATAGCCAGAAATTTCACTGTAAATGCTGCAGCTGGAAGCATTTCTGCACACCCCCCTCCCCAAGGTGCCCGGGAGGAACAAACAAGTTCAATCCCACCACGCTGCAAACCAATTCCTACAAATAGGCACAGAAAAGCCTACGAAGCATTTCTGCGTTCCTTGCTTCAAGCCTGGATAAATGCAGAGTTAGCAGGGACTCAGCTGCATAGAGGTCAGGATGCAGCTCTGTGGTGGAGATGCTTGGAAAATGGGCTTGGCAAGCAGACGTTTGTAATCTTGCACAGCTAGAGGTAGGCAAATATCCCAAGCTCAGGCTGTGCTCAAGGCTACAGTCAGGGTTGGCAGGGGGGAGAAGCTTCCCTAAATAGCATATATTCGATACAGGAGGTCTTGAAAAACGCTAAAAAAGGTGTTGCACTGTTTGAGAGTCTTCACATTAGAGCCATATTTTCAGTAACTTGTTTTGGTTTTTTATTTACCCACTGGTAGAAACATGCAGTTAACACTGAAACTTGCTTTCATTAGTTCCCACAAACTGATCCAAGAATTCATCCCCCTTTCACAGCTCAGCCATGTCAATCAAAATCTCACTTTGTGAACAAGATTTATATAAATCACCTTTAACTAGTCTAATTGCCTCAGTTTTACTTTATATATTCCTGTATGCATAACCATCACTAGCTCATTAATCACTCCACTAAGCTCTCAAGCCTCTCATAAGAAATGATTAACTACTGACCACCATTGGTACTACTTGAATGAAGAGTCACATAACAGAGACGAATATCCTTTCTTTGAAACAAATAGCTTCTTTATCTCATGGTTTATGCTCCATTCAATTTAACTGGGTCTTTTGTCTTTTAACTGTAGTACCACATGCTAGGCCCTATTTTCCAAAACAGATTTTCACTTGCACAGGAAAATACTTCATTTAAGCCAAGCAGAGGGTTATAAGGCCTCTAAAGAGTACCCCACTACATCATCAAGCTCATTAAGTGCTTTGGGAAATATTAAAAGCTGTTGTTACAACTAACAAAGCTGAAGACGCTGTAAATCACAGCTAATCAAAACTGTTCTATTCTACGTCAAAAAAAAAAAGATGAGAATGATCCACTCGTTGATTCCTTCTTTGAATTCAAAGTAGATTACCTGCTGTCAAACTTGGAGTAAAACTGCAGCTGTTTCTTCATATCTACCTCAATCACATGCAAGATTCTTAAAGAAGTGACATAATTGAAAGTAATGCCTAAATATAAGGAACACTACAAAACAAAATAAAAGCCTCTGAAATACTGTCCTAGTTATGCAAAAAAAAGAGAGCACTCCTTTTTAGCTATCCCCCCCAAATTCATAATCAACCAGACACCATTTGAGAAGCTCGTTTACACACTTCCATCCCTAAATACACCCCAATCCAGTTTAAACAATAATCCTGTTTACTCCAATTCAAAGTAAAAAAATCTAAATCAGAATAAATAAAGGCACTAAATTTTGTCATGCTGTCTCATCCACTGAACGTTTGCACTCACAAAGCAAACTCCACCAGGTTTCCAATTTATGGTTGATTATGTTAATGGTAGATTTGGCTTAAGATATTCATGGTCAGCTGTTGGCATTTTGTCTTAAAATAAAACAAATAAACATAAACTTAAAATGAACTCTGGAATTTATCACTGCCAATTTTTTTTAGGGTTTCTAGCTGAATGATGCTCAGAAAGAGCTGAAAACATATCCAATTCCAGTGTTTTGCTTACAAATGCCTGTAAGTATCGAACAACAATATAAGCCTATGCACAGAAAGCAAATAAACATCCCACTTCACTGTGAATGACTTTCAACAAGATCCATTCCATATATTAGAAAACACATTTTGCTTGCAAGCTGCATAAACCTGTATTTAAAGACCTGTTAGCAAAGTTTCAAACACTGTTTCCCTAATGAAGACATTTGCAAGGAAGCCACAGAATACTAACAGTTCTTAGCACAAGCAGCAATAGTTCTTAGCGTAACCAAGAGGATCTCTCTGCCTTGAACTGCTGCTCCCAAGCTTTATCCGCACAACCACCACCATCACAGAGAAGGAACTGCATCCTATCCCAGCAACTGCTTATCTTAGGTGAAGAGGTCCACAAATGCTGCATCTCATCAGGCTGTTTGAAAGCAATGAGGCTTGGCTAGTAAGAAAATAGTTTTTCACTGGATACTACTTGTGGTACACGCATCAATCTTGGAGGTTGGGCAGGGGCTGAAATAAATACAGTTCTCCTACACATTCTCAGGGTGGGTGCACATACATGCCTTCTGGTTTTTGCCTCTGCAGTGTCACAGGCACAAGATCCTATCCACCTCACCTCCTCCTAACTGAAGGCTGAGAACAGAAGGTGGCATGTCCTCGCTGCTACTCCAGTTCTCTGTGAACTGCTGAATCCCCACAGCACATAAACAGGGTGGGAAGTAAATGCACACGCGACACAGTGAAGAATTAAGTTTCTGGTAAATAATTTTTTCTGCTAACTTGAGTCAACGTGAGTAGTGATTCCAAAGAGTTAACATATCCTGTTGTTCATGTTCATACATGGTGGCAGGTACCACAGACAATACTACTATCTATTAACTGCAGCATTAGCCTGGCATGCTTCTCAGATGTCTTACACCTGGTACAAATGGAACCCAGGGGGCTACTCAGGAGCAAGAGGAAAATGCTTCTCAAAGCCCATAGCAGCAAATTTAGCTTTAACGGACTGCTTATGACAACAAAAGGTGGCTCTGTATTCTGTAGTCCATTTAAGCTTGCAAAAACTAGTGCAGATAGTGTAGTAAAGCACCTGGTCCCATTCTCTCAATTTATTAAGGCTGTGAAGTGTTGCCTAAATTCTGAAGGCATGAGGCTTGAAGGGAGGAAATTAATCCAACTAACCAAAACCAAACACAGAAAGGCTGAGGTATGAGTTGAGGTGGAACTGAGAATCCATCTGAAAGAGAAAATTTCAAATGAGCTGTCTCTGGGCACACTCGATGGAGGTGATCCACGACAAGCTCTCTCTCTCACCAAAGGTCTCCCACCCTTTGCTAGACATTAACTACAGCCAAGATATTTCCACACAACCTTAAGATGATGTCACTAGGAGTGGATAATGACATTTCTGAAATTTATATCCCAACAGATAGCGAAGATCTTCAAGGGCAAACAACTGGCTGAGGGTGGCGTTTGCAGGCTGAGGGGGGCAGAAATGGCAGCTAGGCAGGGTGTCGGCCAAACGAAGAGCTCAGGCTGGTATTCAGGACATTTTCTTAGAGCTAAAACAAAGACTGAGAACTGGGCAAGAGGAGCAAGTATGCAGTTTGAGAACACAGTCCATTTTACCATGTAATCTGAGTTACACAGAGCCATTCTTGCTATTAATTACTACCTCTCTTACAGGAAGGAAGCAAGCATGCACTGCTGAAAACACCAATCTAACTTTGCTGCCGCAAGACAAAACATGGCAAGACTGGAGTGACCAAGTCCAGGATTCGGTGCTACCACTTCAGGGAGAGAGGCAAGAAACCCAGTGATGACTTCAACGTCAAAGTCTTACTTATGTTAAGGATAGGGCTCTTCATATGGATGAATGCCTTTTTCCACCCGATCCCAATACTAACTACTCTTCCACCAACAATTCTCTATCAGTCCATTTGACCACAAAGCCAGTAAAGTACCCAATAAAGATTCACCAAACTCAGAAGCAGAAAATTTGACAGGAGCATCCCACCCATGCCAGAAGGAGCTGGAGGAGAAAGGAGATAGATGAGAAGAGGTTGGAAACTGATACAGGACACAGCTAAGCCTATAACTGCCTAACTGTTGGGCAGCATCAGAATGCAGAACACCCTGGCGCACCAGGCAGCATCAGCTCCTCTCCCAGAGGGCTATGCAAAGAATGTAATATTTTTTCCAAAGTCCTCTTGGGAGCTATACGCATCACCCTGCAGGAGAGGAACTTGGTTCTCTCACAAACCCGAGGAACAGTTCTTGATGGTACAGACAGGAATTCCCCTACTTCCAAGCCTCAGGCTGGAAGAAAAAACAGATCAGACTAATACCAGAAGTGCAAACATCCCTGGAACGGCCAAATGAAGAACGCTGTGGTGGATGTATATGATAGGGACATAGTTTGCTGCTGTGTGAAAAAAGGAGAATATCCAGTAGCTTTTGAAACATGCTGCTTCTAAGCATTGACAGAAGACAGTTGTAGGAACCTTGGCCTTGCTTCCATGTGGCAGCTAAACTCTTTCTCAGCAGAGTCTAAACCACCACCAGTGGCATACTAACTGAGATGAAATCGGGGAAGTAACAGTACTGTCATCTCTGGCCCGAATCAATCACGGACACTGAAGGGAAAAACAAATGGCCTGATGTTGCCTACAAGGAAGCTGGCTGTGGTGGTCAAGTTCCACACCAGATGTGGTAATGGCATTTTGGAAGCCTGAAGCAGAACAGGGAGCAGAGGTGCTTCAGTCTGCACAGTCCAGAACTGAGAAGTGGAGCAGAAACATGTTTTCGTTCCTTTTTCTTGAAGAGAAATAGGTTGGACTGCTTATTAAGACTAGGATTGCCACATCTGCATGGGATCCAGCTGCACAGCTATTAGGACACAACAAATGCTTTCTTTAGGAGATTTTTCTGAAGTTGCAGCTTGTGCAAACCCATGGCTAGAAAGCTCTGTCAGAGCATCAGCCCTCACTCAGGCAACTGAGAACCAGCATGTGAGGGTTTTGGTACAGACGCACAGAAGCAGCATATGAGAAAAGGATATAACTTGTAGAGTAGCTTCTTGTAACAGGACTTGTTAAAGGAATTACAACCAAACCCAGACAATCACAGGAAGCCAGTAAGTATGTAATCAAAGAATATCACTATGCTTCCAAGAAAAAAAGAAATTAAAAAAAAATAATCAAAGGAAACTGATCACAAGGTGCTGCTCTTCCATCAGACTGTTAAAAAAGGAGCTGAAATGCCACAATGCATGCACTGCAGGCATTAAGCATGAGGGAGGTACGTGATATAGTAAAGATACAGAGGAAGCATTTGCTGGTCTGGAGAGAGAAGATGTACCACCTGGTCAACAAGTACTCAGGCTATTCCACAATAGAACACTGCCCATGGGCCCTACACCAGAAATTGCAGGTTACTGCATGAGTATCGTAATTTCTCAACGCTCAGAAGAGAGAAGCAGAGGAAACACATGACTTTGGACAAGCACAGTAATTGGCAATGTGCTGGCACAATACTGACAAGAACCAACATAAAAACAGCATCAGAGAGGTGACAGACCACTACGCCTCAGCATTTTAATGGGGCAGAAGGAGGAAGAGGAGAAGCTCTCTCCTATTGTCACTGCCACTCCGATAGAAAACCCTGACCAGAAGACAGACATTAATCGACATCTCAGCCCTGCATTCATGTGACAGCATGCTGAGGTAAGCTTAAAGGGAACACAGAAAATTACATACCAAGCCAGGCTCCTATAAAAGTTTAAAATAGCAATGCTATCATCACTTGCTTTTTTTTTTCTTGAAGGTGAAGAGTGATATAAAGCTTAAAATTCACTGTTGAAGCAAGAGGGAAACTCAGCCTTTCTTCAGCACAGAGAAGCACCAGTCTTCCTCAAGCAGGCAACAAGGGTTCTCTTGTCCCCAGTTACATGCACTTATTAAAGCTTTTGGCCAAACAAAGAATTTAGAAGATTATGGTAGCAGGATTAAAAAAGCAACACTAGGTAACAGTTACATAATTACAGTGATGACAAAGAACTTGAGCTTTAATGTGACTTGAAATTAATAAGGTCAGATCCACAGCTCATATGAACATGGCCTGAGATTTTAGCCTGAAGTAACTTCCAAATGCCTTGTCTTCATTGGCTGGGTTTGTTTCTTTAACTTTAAGCTAGCTCACACAGGACAGCCAGGCTGAAGTAAAAGTATGCTTGTAATTCACAAAGAAAGCAAAATTATTTTTAGCAACGATGAAAAAAAAAAAATACAATCAAGGAATCTTCCAGATACAGATAAGCACAGTGATGGATAAAAACCCAGATGGAATTCTGATATAAAAGAAGCTTGTTACATATCTTAGATATTCTAAATGAATTCTTATTTTATTTTGTTTAAAGTTTTTTCCTTTAGAAAAAACCTTGAAATTTTTTTAGGAACCAAAAAATCATTGCCCAAAATTTTCCATAAAAATAATTATGAAAAAACGTTTTCAAAAAAGAATAAAATCTCTTTTGAAATTTTTCATTCAGAATAGAATTTGATTTACTGATCAGCTGTAATAAATTTCTTTTTTCTTTCTTTCTGAATTCATGTTCTTTATTAGTTTTGCACCTCTATATCATAAAGCAAACATTTTTGGAAGCAAAAGGAGAATTAAAGAAAAGAAGAACTCCAATAGCAGCTTTCTCTAACAAAAGCCTAGCAAAACCATCCTCCACAGCTCTCAAGGTACTCTAAACTACTTGGGATAGTGTGGTCTCCAGTCTCTTGCCTCCCCTGTTTTGCAATTTCACTGTGTAACTGTCAGGAATTCTGTAAATAAATGTAAAATTGATTCCACTTGTTAGTACCACTGATTAATTCAGTAATATTTCTCATGAAAGAAAATAAATTAAAATTGTACAAAATTAGATTGACCTTAGCCTGCATGATATACTTTGAACATATAAAGGTATGTTGACAGTAATACAAGACATCATCTAGAAGACTGTGTAAGTACATATTATTTAGAGTACAGAACTATCTTAAGCTCCTGTTTTCAGTTCTCCATGAAGGCTTGACAGAAAATAGAATTATCTCTTTATCCAGAGTAGAAATCTGCAACATTTTATAATTAAGAGTATTATTTCTTATTGCTACGTTCTTTGCTACCTCTCCTGACACAAGTTGTCAAATACAGTTCAGAAAATTAGGAACTCAAATTCATATTTATGCTCTTATAGTACAGGTGCTTTGTACCTAAGAAAACGCAGAGCCCTTTATCTAGAGATGCCAACATTTATTTCTTAATTAGCAACTTTCACAATCAAAACAAAAGCAAATCAAAATAACCATATGGGTGCCTAAAATTCAGCGTGATACTTACAATTTAAAAATGAAGGCCATGACTAACAGCTGGAATTTTCAGTCAACAATATTTTATTCATTTTTTTATTTAATAAACCTAATCAAAAACATTTGTGTAATCATGTAAAAGATAGGAAGTTGGTTAATAAAATTCAACATAAAGACACAGAATAAAACATCAGCATGCACATTACCTTAGCGTTCTCAAGTAGAACTTCATCTCTACCTAAGCCAGGTCCTATGACAACTGAGTGCAGTCGTGGTAACCACTTTTCCACCTCATGAACAGCATTGGGACTATCACTAAATGGAATCGGGGGAAAAAAAAGACAAGTTTAGAAAGGCTCTGTTTTAGTATTCTCAGAATCTGAGTTCCAGATGCAAGACAGAGATATTTCCCATTTTAAGTGTCAGGCAATTTTATTCTCCAAACTACCAAAAACCTGTGACCCAGGAAATATTGAATGGTTTTCCAAATAGTTAAAATGAAACACTTCTCTTGATTAATTCCTTAGGAGATACCACATAAAAATGTGGAGGTAATAGCAAGTATCCACTACGGTTGTTACAAAATAAGAAAATAAAACCCAAGCAGGAACCCAACAGTTCCTACAGTCAGTCACAATTCCCAATTTAATGCTTCTTTGCAAAGATTACATCTTGGAGAGAGATCCACCATCTTGCAGATATATTCTGCAGCTCGCTGCAAATGATGCAATTATTTATTACCCTGCATGGCAAAATGATAAATCTACTCATACGCTTTTTTGTCAGTTGCTTCATAAGCATTTGTTCCAACTGAATTACGGCCAAACTGTCCCCTTTCCCCAAAAGGCAACAGGAGAATCAAGCTATTCAGTAAGGGTATTATCTGCTTGTAATACTTTAGATTTCTGCAGCGTTCAGGTTTTGTCTACATTGGAAAAATGATGAGAAAATCCACTGCCACATATAGTTGCCACAATACAGCATTCAGCTGCTGACCAGAACTGTTTATTTTGTTCTGATCAGTTTTGTTGTGTAAATAGGTCAGAATATTTTCAAAGCAGTGCCCAACAATGTCAGTTAATCCTTACTGACAGTATGGAGGGAAAATTTAGCCTCCCTCTCTCCCTGCCTCTGACATACGCAACAACAATAAATGAACATTTTAACTGAAGCACAGGGGGGAAAAAAACTCCCTATAGGCTAAGCAAGGAGGTACCGTACGATAGTATTACTCAGAATATTTTGAGCTTGCAATACTTCAACAAAGCTCTATTATAACGGATGAAAGCCCTTGCATGTTTTTCATAACCAACAGCTGTACTGATGGGACACACCACTTGGGAACAAGTGCTTAGCTCGCGTCTGGCAGAATCAGCAAATTCCACGATTTCTGCAAGTGCCAGGCAGGAGCCCAAAGCTTTTGCAGCTGCACCGAGCGAGGCGTCCTGCTCAAGGCCGCAGGGATGCAGTGCCTCGCTCCTGGCCGCAGCCCAGTGGCCCCTCCACTGACAATAGCTGCTTCAGAAATCCCCAGCTGCAGCAGCGCCGGCTCCCCAAAGACGCCCTGTGCTGACACCACAGAACAGCTCTGTCAAAACAAGGCTGCCGGGTTGGAAGCGATGACCCGCTTGCAAGGGCAAGGGAGACAACGAACCACGTGAGGACATCGGTGTCCCTGAAGCAGTCCCTCGCTTAGCAAGCTGAAGTTGAATTTCCATTTGAACGATGCAGCTCCCTCCCTTCTCTAACTCGCAAGGAAACAGGAGTAGCTTGAGAATTGACAAATGGCTCGCTTCCCTCCATTCCCTACAACAACGTGTTCCTTTATGATGTAGATACAGGCTGGAGATAAAAATGATTCAAGAAATATTTAAAGCACTATTAAAAAAAAAAAGCGCCAGTTCTTTTATATGTGGTAGGTCGAACATGTGAAAAATCATCTGTGAACCAAACTTTAATAAAACATCACCATTTCTGAATGCAGACCACTTCTTTATTTACATGCAGAAACTGATTTTATCTCTAGAAGAGCAATATATATCTCAAATATATATATTTCTCAAATAAATATCTCAGAAATCTATATATCATACAGATATAAGAATACTGCTATATATATAAGGAAGTTTGAATGGATTGGATGCAAAATACCTTTGGATAGTAGAAGCCAAATACATTAAAAAATGTTCCATTAAACGTAAGCTAAGAACAGAGCCATAGATACATAGATACATAACTACTCTGCTCTTTTACAAATATCTCATGCAAATAATCTCAAGGTAGAAAGTTTGCCAATTTATTTATATTCTGGATTGAAATAAGATAATTCTGTCTCCAACTCAATTGATAATGCGCACTCTTCAAAACAAAGCCATCTCTTGGGAAATGAACAGTCCAACATTAAGCCACTCCTGCTCACATTGCCTCTAGTAATAATAAAAACCTACTGTAGAGCTTTTCATCTTCAAAGCATTTTACAAACATTACGTTCACATAACTCCTTTGCAACTTCACATCAAGAAGCAACCCAAGGCATATGAAGGGCCAAGAGATTTAAAATGGTGATAATGACTATTACATCACAAAATCAGCTATAAAAACATGCTGAAAAATAACTGATGGATTATGATTCTTCATAAAGAAAGCAGAACCAATACTGCCTCCGAGAAGCATCATGCCACTTTCACTTTAAGATACTGGATATTCACAAGAGTTGTGGTTCTGCAGCTAAGGACACCTTACAAATATCCTGTACCTACAGCCTCTCTGGAAGCAGAAGCGCTATTGTATCATCTTGGAGTTTATTCCCACACACAGACATCACAGTAGTAGCACTTTAAAGATGACAGCCTACAAACGATCAACATGTAACTTTCTTCAGAAAGGGGTGTCACCTTGAATGTTCCTGACCATGGGATTTCGCACAAAGACAGAAACTCTACTAGCTCTTAACAGCTACAGTCTATACACAACATTAAAACACGCCCAGAAGAGTTCTCTGACACTAAGGTCAGCTGGCCTCTACACCCTCAGGCTTCAGAGCAGGTAACACTCAAGCTGCCTATGAGCCACAGTCCCTGAACCGTGGTGGTTCCTCACCAGTGGAAGAAGTTGTTGGGAGAGGCTAGTTGGTACCGGCCAAAAACCTTGCCAAGGATCATTTGGAGAATTTGCCCCTACAGATAATCATGTTCGGCTACCTGGGAATAAATATTCCTTGGTAGTGTTTAGTTACTTACTACAGAAAAAGCCAGTGTGTATTCTTGTTCGCCCGTGGATCAAAACCAGAAAAAAACCCAACAAAATACTTCAGAGGCACCAGCATAGAATGCAAGCCAGGTCCCCAGCTGTTCACCGTGTACTATGCTCACACAAATAATGTTAACTTCCTTTGTCCCTTCATGCCAATTTCTCAGCCTGATTACTAACCTGATTTCAAACCTTTCCATTTAATTATCACCTCCACTGCCCAAGACATGCATGCACAATTGAAATTAGCACTGTACTTTAAAAGAAAAAAAAGTATCTGAAAAGGTATGAGGTATGAAGAAGATGCCCCCCTGATCAAAGAGATGCAATCTTCAGGCTTTGACAGAATGCGATCAAGTAAGCAAGAATCAGTGTTGCCTTTAGAGGTGCAGAGCCATACAATTCGTGACTTAGCTTTTCTCCAAAATGGGAATCACAAATACAATACCCCTGCTCTAAAGCATAAAGCTAACACTAATATAAACAGGAGTCAGAAAAACTCTTGCAAGGCCATGAGAAAACAGCATTTGGATTTCTGAAAAGAGGGCAGAAACCTTTGAGAGAGACTTTGATTAACCAAAACTGAGGGATTTCCCAAATAAAGGAAGCTTTTTTTGAAGGTGATGGGGCAAGCGACTAGGAAACAGTCCGGCTTTCCTGTAATTTGAAAATATAAACTCTGCACCATGGACATGCACAACAGAAATAATTTGGGAAGCTGAATCCAAGCAGCAACACCTGTAAACATGGAGAGTGAATTACCATACCATTGTGCAGATATGTGCAATTAAAGATTCTGGTGACAGACCACAGCTGTAGATTTGCAGGGAATGTTCAAACAGCTACTTAATTTCCAGCTAACCTCTACACTGTTATGTGACCTGTTATCAGATGCCATTCTGCTGAAAATCTAGATTACAACAGCTCACTGTTGTTCAATCAAGCAACCAAACAACACCCCTCCAAATCCCAAACGCTTCCTCAAAGTCTTAGCTTGTCTGGACAGCTACTGATAAAGCTCTGACCACATACAGAAAAGAACTACCACAGGATAAACATGTAAATAACAACTACAAGACAGCAGGATCATTAATAAAAAAAACTGAAGGAGCTTCTATAATCTGTCTCATTCCCGTGAAGCCTAGTAGGTAAGGAAAAGTCCAAAGCTAATGTGAAATAACAGAAAAATATCCTCCCATCAACATCAACTTTACACACTGTCCATTAGACAAAGCAGACCTAAAGAAATAAGCAAGCATACAGAGTGTCTCACAGTGGGCAGACTATGGAAAAGGACCCCACAGACATTTACCTGATCAACTTTCCTTAGCTATTAGCAAGAGGTGAAAGAGAGACACAAAGCTTCACTCAACAGAGGTGAAGACTGTGGATCTCTTGGGAAGATAGATACAACAGCTTTGTCATTTGCCTTCCTTGAAGCCCCCATGTAGGTAGGGCAAAGATACGGTGTTCAGCATCTTACGTGTTTACCTTTTTGCTCTTTTCTCTGCCTCCAAAATATACTGAGAAAAGTACTTTCCACGGCAAATTCTACAAAGATTCTTCAAATTAAACAGCACCTAGTCTCTGAAATCATAAGGATAAATTTTCTTCGTGAATTATTGGTAGCTTTAGATAACTTCTGCCAAACTAAAATCAACACACCATGAAAAAAATTCCTGGTCTTGCCACCTCAATTATCTTTGCATACAAGAACAGCACTGGTTTGGTTATGGTACTTACGACGGGAACTGCTGGATTTAGTACTGGACAGTGTCATTTGTTGCTTCTTATGCTAATGCACAACCTCACAGCCTCTTATAATACCTTTTAGGTTTGAAAAGCTAATAAAGAAAATAAAAAAACTTTTAAGTCAAGCTGTTTGCTCTTCAGGACTCTTCTGTATATCACTATCACACAATAAAAATTTGACATAAACCACAGTTCTGTAGATCATCTTGGTAAAAGCTTGATGTAATAACCTTTCCAAAAAGGTTGAAAAATACGGTGGCTACTGCCCTAAGATCACTCACAGTTCCTAAAAATCTTTCAGAGCAGTTTGGAACAGATATTTGACAGGTGCCGTCTGCTTGAAAGTCTGCTCTAGGCTGGTCACTGCCCAGAGTGGTAGGACACTTGGACAGGGCCAGAAAAGCAACTCCCATCCCCAGCCCCTCAAAAGAAGAAAATGTTGCTGTACACTGCATTTTATTCAAAGTCTAGCTTTCACCAAATGATCAAAAGTCACCAAGGCAATAGCTTTAAATTATCACAGAAAGCTCTAACCACATCAGCTTTCCTCATCCAGCATGAATGACAGCTACTGTCATTGCCTTCTAGAAGAGGGAAAGGAACAACAGTGATAAGGTGCAGCCTTGTCAAATTTTACATGGAAACAAGAAAATGTGAAGCGAAGTCAGCATGGGTGTAACTGGGAGCTAAAGAAAGAGTAGATAAGCATGAATGACAGCGCAGACAGGAGGCAGCAGGACCACAGTTCTTCACATGTGTTTTAGGCAGAGCTGGAACCACCTTAGTAATCAGAGATATGGTTTGGACATCACAAAACGCCAATCAGCAGGACCTCCCGCTAGAGAAGGACAGGGGGACAAGCAACTATATGGCTCCTCACTGGAGAGCATATTTGTCAAATTTTGCTCGTTATCTGTGCACAATTGGTGTGACTGATGTAACTCCAAATGCATTAAAATGTACCCCTGCAAAAGCCTGTTATGTAAACTCAGACAAAGCCACTTTAAGTGGGCAGTTTCAAAAGCCAACGTAGAGTCTTATCTTCAAAGATGGGGAAAAGTCTCTGATCCGAGGATGAAAGAGTTTCGGTTTTGTTTGTCCAAACACTGCAGGTAATTATATTAATGTGAATCAAATGTTAGACCCGCTGACATTTAGATCCTGTCATGTTATACAGCACATCAAAAGAGTGAAAGACGGGACATAATGTGTACCTCTAGAATTTAAGCAGTTATCTCAGAAAGCTAATTATTAACTATTGTGGTAAACCCTGGGTGAGGTCATTATTGGAAACTGCGTAAAGAAGATAGGTAGAGAGATTATTCTGGAAAGGTTAGGCCAAAGGAATTAAAGGCAAAACCAAACAGTTACAAAAAAATGTTTGAGCACAAAATTAAACTAATTCCATATTCCAAGAGTAGCTATATTTGTCAATGTTTAAATCATTATTCTTGTAAATTAACTCCAAATCTCCAGAAGCCCAAGGGCTTGAGGCAGCGTCTTTTGGCCCCATGAACAGAACTGGAAATAACAACCTATTTTAGAGAAGCTCATTGATCCCATTATCAACTCATGGGTGTCTCACCAAGCACCTCAAATCAGGTAGAGCAAATCTCAGTGACAACACAGTGGCATGAAGTTGGCAAGATGCAATTAGACACCAAAGAGAGACATAATTAGTAAATTAAGATTAGTATACTAAAACGTCCTCCAATAAGCTTAGAAGACGAAATGGTCATTTTCAAATACCAGGCCATTGAAAGATCTTTCAGTAGTGTTTAATCTGCAAATGCTGGGTAGACAATAACTATTTTCCTGCTACAAACTGATTAAATGACAAGTAGGAAAAATGAAAGAAAAACGAAGACCCTAATAAGAGGGGGATTGAGATGACTGAGAAATCTAATGATTGAGAAATTAGATGTTCCTTCTCAGCCATTGAACAAGTTAATTTAGACACCAGAAGTGAACCTGGTAGGCTTTGTCTGAATATTAACAACACAGCAGCAAGAACAGCAACCCATCACCCAGGAGAAGCACTGGTGTTACAAGTTCATAGCAAGAGACTGCTCTTAATATGCAGATACCACAGCCTTTACTTGCTCCATATTCTACGTTCAGGTATCAGATCTTCTGTTTCACTAAGAATTGGGTTGTCAACACACTACAGGCATCAAAGCCAACAAGCACCTCTTTAATAATGAACCCAAATGCATTATACAAGTGGTGTCACCTCTCTTATGCTGAGCAGAGCCTTTCACATCCTGTGAGAAAGAGCCCCAAAGGAGAAGAAGGCATTGCTTCACTCTATTTTCTTACATTTCTCACACAGACATGACAACAGCCCTCAAGGTCAACCTTATCTAGCCTTGTAATGATACCACAGGTATCAACACAATCATTTTACAACCTGCATTTAGGTATATCCAAATATTTAAAGCAGTTGTAGTATGTTTTGATCTCAATCACATTACCAATGCGCGTTACAACAATCCCCCCAAAAGTATTATGATAACCAAATGTCTTGACCTCATATTTTCACAGTTCATGGAAGCAGTTTTGACCTATTAACATTTCCTGTAAACTGACTTGATAAGTAGAATCTGTCAAATATTCTTCCACATGGACTGCAATCAACCAAAACCCGCGACTTTAAAAGTGACAGAATGAAGTTAAGGTGACATTTCCCTCAGAATGAAACGGACTTAAAATGTCCCTAGAAAAACTAATGCACTTTCTTTTTTTTTTTAAATGTTAAAACCAGTAACTAAAGTGACAAGCCTTTATCACATTGGTATCCTTCTCTAGTTTACATTCAACTCTTAAGGCACAAATTATAGCTGATTTAATACCCAGAAGGCTAGAGTACTTCAAATTGGGTATGGACACATGAGAAGAGAGAACAAGTCTCAGTCTAAATATCTGCTTTGCTGATTGTCACGTGGAAAAAAAACCCCAACAGAATAAGACCCTAAAACCTCCTCCTAATAATAATAATAATAACAACAACAACAATAATAATAATAAAATATGCAAAAACAAATCCAAGGCATGCCTGCCTTCACTCAAACTCAAGAAAGATTAAATACCAAAGAAACCTAATCCTGGTGTCAAATCACAGCAACACGGCGAGTGCTCAGCAGGATGAATTTGGCCAGGCTCTAACTGGAGTAAAACATTCCTACACATATATACATCTCTTTCTGACGTATCAGAAAGCAGCAAGAAGAGCAGCACTCCCTGCAGTGATGTTAAAAATCTTTGGCTTCCTCTTGCATTTAGAGGAGGTAGAAAAACCCTGGTTAGCATCACCTGGGATAAGGACCTCTGCAACAATGTGGAGGGAAGAAGGGACTATAGTATGGGATGTATACACCTCCCGTCCTTTATTCACTCTGCAGCATCCACCAAAGCAGCAGCAGCTTTTTGCCGAGAAAGCTGGACACAGGAAACAGGTCCATAGACAAGTTTTGTCTATGGCACTGCACAACAGGATTAGAAACAGTTTAAGTATACTTCTCTGAGTCAACACATACAAATTGT
>NW_009650084.1:2232752-2245657 GCF_000708025.1 Charadrius vociferus
TCATGTGATTCCTAGCCAGGCTGCTGTCTAAATGAGGTTTGGGAGAAAGATCGCAAAGTTTATAGCTGTATCTTCTCTGCAGGTATAATAGGGATTCAGCAGCCAAGTCACTTGGGAGACATCATTTCGGTAATTGGAGCAATCTCTGCTTTCTCCTTGACTTTTCCCGGTGACAAGAATTCTTGCACTTCTTCCAGCAGTAGTGCTCCCACAAAGGACCAATGTTTTTTAATCTCCTCTCCACATAATGAATTAGAAAGGGCCAAAAATCTTATGAGTGTTCCTGGGCTTTCTTTAAGAGACTTGGCACTGGTTAAAAGCGCTCAAATAACTTATCAGGAGCTCTCTGTCTATGAGTCACTTTCATGATTTTTTCAAATCATTGAAACATAGACAAAATCCAGTAAAACTAGGTAAAATATGTTCTAGCAACCCTGATCTAAGCAAAGCTGCTTCATTAACGGTAACTGGCCTCAACACATGCCAGCTTCATAAAAGCTTTCTCCCCAATTATTTTTATTTCAAACTGAAAAGAATAATCTTTTTCAAAATCCAACCAAAACTTGAACTCCGCAATTAACGATTAAGACTTTCAGTAATTCTAGCAATCTTTCCTAGTCCATACAGACTCATAGATACAACCAGCTGGGAGGAAGGTATTCATTCTAAATCCATATGTAGTTCAAGCATGACTTTTTTGGAGATAATGGAAAAAATACACAACTTCTTCAGGACCACAAGAAGTTAATGACCTGACATCTCATTCTACTTCTCTGATAAAACTCTGGAGATCAAGGAGTGTATCAACTGTTGACTTTACAAATTGCCTGACAATCAGGTTACAAGTGGGCTACTCAGTAGTATCTCGATCTTTCCTGGCCTACAGAGAAAGAAAAACTCTGAAGATTATGAAAAAGTCCTTGCAAGAGGGGAATCTAACACAATAGATTTATTCTCTCTTCTTTTAAAATATAACCAGCTGGCTTCACGTACTTCATTTGACTCTGTGATCATTCACCTATCAAGACAGCACAAGCTAACCGAACACAGGTATTCAAAAAGTCTATTCAACCTGACCTGAGCCAGGGAATTACCCTGGGGAATATAAAAAAAGCCCCTGAAAACTGTTCTCTAGAAAGTTACCAACACTAATGCAAGAAGGTACACACACATCTACAGCAGAAATCCACACAGAAAACCCCTGCAATAAAACTTAATAAGATGCAAAAGCTAAGTTTCATCTTGTTTGTATTTGTGTAGAGTTTACAGTAGAAGCACGTTAGCTAAGACAACAGAAAAATGTAGCACAAACACAGGGGGTAGTGGTGACAAGAGCAAGGCAGCTGTGACCAAGACTCGGTATACTCCACTATTCATAAGACCTTGACCTCTGCAATACATACTTTTCACTTCTCCACAGGAAAGCAAAAAGTCAGTCAGCAAAAATACTGAACTGGTCAGCTGGTCAGTTTTTAATTAATATTTTCATTAATACCAAGTTGTCGTGGAAGGGGCCATAATGCATTTCACAGAATCCTTGAATAAAAAGGAAAAGGCGATTATTTATAATATTGACTATTCAGGGCCCCTAGACACCTAGCTATCATTATTCAGCTCAGGTGGTGAGGACACACAGAGGCAGATGTTGAAGATTTGTCTTTCCAGATTCCAGACTGCTATGTGCGGTCCCAACTCTCTTACCTTCACTCACAAGAACAGGGAATGAAGTCACGAGACAAAAAACCCCAAGAAAGTTGTGTTATGGGTGTCCCCAGCACAGGACGTTACACCAAAAGGAATCCCAGGATGGTCTGCAGCTGGGGCCACATGGAATTGCCCTGGCAATGCTGCAAGATGGATCTCCGTTTTCCTAACCCTCCTTCTGCAATCCTACTCAATCTTGCTCACATAACATTCCTTGCATCCTTGAAGTGACAGACATTTGCCAAGGACCTAAAACGCAACAGTGCAACTTCTAGCTCTCACATACCTTTGCTAGTCATGCCGTCAAAGATCCGCAACGGCAGCTCTAACGAGCCTGAAGAGCCCTCGCGTTCAGGGGGCAGCAGTAAAAAAATAGCATGTTCTTCCCTTGAGGTGATCCCCTGAAAAGTGAAGCCAGTAGGAAAAGGTAGCGGCAGCCAAGTCGCAGAGGAGATGATAAAATGTCAGACTCCTGGCAGTACAAAATGGCAGCTGAACCCTGGCAAAATGCCAAGCTGTTCAAACAGTGAATTGAGGAGTACATGGGGCCATAATTATGATTAGCATAATAAGAGAGTGGTACAACAGCTACCTAGTTACTCTGAAGGGTCATGGAGAAATCATAACAAAGCAAAGTTTTAAGGAAAGACACAAAAGAAAACAATGATGGAGCTGCTCGGTGGGTTTTACCCGGAGGTTCTTCCATGCGTGAAGTGCGGCCCGGGAGAAAGTACAAAGACTTTTAAGAGATCAGTCTCTGCATCAAGAGCGGCCAGCCGTGCCTGCGGAACTCAAACGGCTCCACAACGTATAAAAGATCATATGAAAAGTGTGACACTGAAGACAAAGGATCTTATGAGAAAAATAGGCTGTTTGTGTAAATTTGAATAAAACCTGGGCTCAATAGAGTCAGTCAACATTTCTTCCTTTCTAACCAGAAAAGACTGTTTTCTCTTTTCTTCAAATGAAGCAGAAAAGAACAGATAAAAATATGAGAAAATTTAACAAACAAAATCTGAATGTTCTGATATTTGCATTTTTTCATTTTGAATGTCATATAAACAATATTTACAGACCCATTGCTTCATGCAATTAGCCAGCTGTCTGAGTGAAATTAATCAGTTGTAATAAAAGTATTAAACATTGAGTTTCAGACTTAAAGCTATATGGATATGAAAATTCCTGGAGCCACTGTACTTTGTACATCTGGAAGAACTTATAGACAGAGCTGAAGTTTAAAATCAAAAGATCTCTTTGTGAATAGAAAGATCAGAGTTTTCACTGAGACCTGAATTCCACAGAAGACACTGAGAATCTGCACATAAAAAAACCTACCCTTATTTAGTAGGCACAATCTAGTCCTCCACGAACAGAAATTTTACCATTTACACATTGTCACCTCCCTTTTTGTCTATGCTGCTTATGTTTCCCCTATTAACCTTTTCCATTACCACAGACATCAAGAACCCTGTGTATATGAGAAATGCTTCTCCCAAGGCAAGGTCAACTCCTTCCCATACAAGACAACCATGTGCTGTATCCCAAGTGTCATCCATTAAGACAACCTAAGTTACAAGTGAATACTGCCATTAAGATTCTCCATCTCATTTGTTATGGTATGATATCAGACTGAACAGCAACTGAGGATGTGCCTTTTGTATTTTAGAAGCTAATGCAGTTGGACTGGTAAAAACTCTGCCCTTGTATCTTCTCCTTGCTTTCAAACACCATTTTTT
Source organism: Charadrius vociferus (assembly GCF_000708025.1). NCBI lineage: Eukaryota > Metazoa > Chordata > Aves > Charadriiformes > Charadriidae > Charadrius > Charadrius vociferus. The sequence continues at coordinate 2,236,193 of NW_009650084.1, forward strand.
CCCTGTCTAAAATCCACAGTGTCATGGGTTTCTTCTATCTTTGAAAAAAACCCACCAAACAACCAAACCTCAACAAACCACAACCCTTGATATCTGTAAGTTTAACTGACTTCTTTCTAAGCACCTCTTTCCACACCAACAGGAGTGAAACCCACTTTTAGAATGTAATAAACTTATGGCTTCCAACCACAGGCATCCCCGTAAGGCAGATCATATTCTTCTTCTCAGACATGAAAATATTCCTTCTGTCATAAATCCTTCCTGACAGCAATATCTGACAAACACGATTTTACATTATGCTCTGTCTAGCTTAATCACAACTTTGCTATGTACACCAACACACTTTGACACACACTGGTGCAAGCTAAGCTCAGGGACATACACCTAAGGCACACATCTTAATTCTCGTTTGCAGTGTTCATTGTAAACCATCATAACACCTAATTGAAACAATGGATCCTGCCAAAGTTCACCAATCAGTAACATATTTCAGAACACAAATTCATGGAAGCGCACACTGATTTTCCCAATTAGGACAGCTGCTGATTAAACTTTTTATCTTCCTGTTAACAAACCCTCTGGTTTAGATCATTTTAGAACATCAATTTATTTCCAGGAACAGGTGTGCATCTAACGCAACATACTTATTAAGAAAAATGAGAATCAGCATCTCCCTTGCCCAGTGATTTTGCGTAAATTACTATATACACAGCAACGAGAGGAAAAAAAATACTGTTAGGACTGAAGAAGCAAGAGAACATACTCTATTTGACTTTCAAAAACAGATTCTAAAATGCTGACTTGCAGTGATTCTTAGTTCTGGATTTTGCTACTCTTCACAGTTAAATGCATTACAATCACAGAACATGTCAGAAAGTAGCGAAAAGCAAGATCTTTGCTTTTTAAAAAATTGTACTTTGACAATGAAAAAAAATCGCAACTGTTTGTTCTTTATTAAATACCTAACTGTTTGTAATGGAAGGACAAACCCAGGAGGTTTTGTAACCTCCAGCTCACCCATCCTGTAACTCAGAAAAAGAAATAACCCAAACTAATCAACTGTCAGACTGAAATGTTCAAACTGGTAATCCTGACTCGCTCATTTAAACAAAATATAGGTCACTTACAGAACTGGATGAACAATCAGCTCTGGACTATATGATTTGATTACTGTTGCTGCATCTTTGGTACAAAACACGTGGGATAAATCTGCACCCTGAAAAAGAAAATTTCCAAACAGAATTAGCAAATTAATATTTAATAATAACTTTATCACTCCAAAGTTTACTCAGTGAATAATTCACCTGAATTCTTACTTCTCAGTAGTTGAAGTAAACTTTATTATTTTTTTCAATTTTGCTTTATACTACCGTTCAATGTTTTAGAGAACTTTTTTGTATCTAACTTCCAATATAATTTTTTTTTCCTGTTTCTCACTGATAGGATGACTGAAAACGCAGATCTTGAACCTTTACTCGAGAAATGTTTCTCATTTGGAGATGAGCAAAGATTAAAATGTTACACGTACAATAAGAAAAAAAGCAAAAGAACACAGTTGAACAAGAGACAAGCTGCATTAAAGAAGAAAAATAATACTGTAACATACTTGCAAAATATAGCTATGGCAATCCATGAGGACATTTCTAGTCCTACCATTTTTACTTAGTGGGCCAAATCCATATCAGATAAAGGCTGGCACAACTTCAGCAACACCCCCTTAAGTTAAATAAACATTAAAGCTGAGGAATTTAGCCTCAAGCTTCTGTTATCAACTCAACAAATCAGACGTACACATAAAAATTACATAAGCGGTGACCAGAAAGCCTGATCTTGTATCTATCTTGCACATTGAAATTTCCCACAGTTAAGTGTCTCCCCTGCTTTACTACTATACATTTAACATTTCAAGCTACTAAGCAATGCAGAGATTTGATCCTACAACTCTATATGCAGATGTAATGATCTGAGGCAAAGTGACTTCAGTGGTGGACCTCCCAGTATGCTACTCTAGTTGCACATGGTGAACAGAAAGCTGAGTGGCCTTAATATCTTATACAAGATCATTAAATAATATTATTTCAGTTTTAAATCCTTGAGGGACTGCATCCAGCAAGGTGGTGGGCGTGGAAGTACCTGGATTGTTTACCTACTTATTGAAACAGATCTTCAAAAAGAAAAACATACACAATGAACTAAAAGTTCTGACACGCTATATAGAAAAGTATATGTATTACGCAAGCGTGATTTGTTTACACTTAAATAATCACCACTGTATTTACATAGTCTGCAGTTTTTAACCAGTTAATATGTCACTAAAATAAGAAAGTTCACATTTCTAGGGGAAAAAAAGCTTAGAAAATACTTCTGCTAAGGATTATAATGTAATTAAAATGTGCTATTAATAATTACATTAAATTCAACCAACAATCTTTAAAGTTACAGCACATAAGAATTTTATTAGCCTAAAGCTCTAAGTTTTGAAAGAAAATTATTTCATTCAACACACTTGGCAGGTCCAGAAAATATTTCTGAAGAACCGACTGCAGCATCGAAAACACAACTTTAAACATGAATCTGTATTTTATTGTTCACTTCTGGAGAAAATATTTCATCAACTTTTGAAATTTCCTATCCAAGTCTCTGATAAAACAGATGTCCCTCTGAAATTTTCGGTTTTTTGACCTATGTCTAACTTTACCTTATAGAGATAAAATATTCACAGAAAACATAGCAAATAACACACATTTACAAAATATTTCTACAAATAGGGGACTAAGGATTTTCTTTGGTAAACAGAAGACCTTTTAGAACTCAAATTTCATGTGCAGCACAGAATGAATGCTTTTAAAAAATGGCGCTTAGCCAATATAAATGATGGAAAGTTCATTTCGGATTAGTATAGAAGAACACATACCACTTTGAGAGCTGTAATTGCAGCAAAATATGGTGCTCCAGTGTATCTAGAATGAAATACAGTTTAGGTTAGGAAACACAGTCGTGAGATTAGATAATCTGGAAATCAGCCTGCCATAATGAAGTCCCAAATTCAAGAGCAAATTCTAAAAGCAGCTTTCTTGTTTGCTGTAAAGACAGACAAAATCTTGCTACACTGAGGCCAATCTCACACCTTGCATTGATTTCAAAGGCACAGGATTTCACCTTAGCCACCTCATCCTTTCACAGAAATATTTATAAAGATCTTGCCATAAAAAAAAAGCAAACTCTTCTCAAACAACCAACTTAGAAGTTTAGAGACAAACAAAACAAAACAAGAGTCCAGCACTGTTTGCAAGCCAAATCTGGGATCTGTGACCTGGATCAATCCCATCTGGTTTTAGATGCTTAACTGAAGTGCCTAAACTGTGATTTCAGTTGCCCTAAATTCTCTTTATGAAGACTGAAGGGAGAGATATGGACAGAAACACCCTCCAGAGGTGCCTACTTCTGCCAAGAGGTAAGAACATGGGCCCATTAGACCAACAGAAAACTAACTCCTGGCTAATCAACCCAGCTTATGTAAGACAGCACCTTTTTGCTCTTTATAGAATGTTTATTAATGGCAGATGTCCAACAGCAGATCTCTTTTACAGAAGAAAGATGCCATTCCTATTTCAAAAGGGGAAAACAAAAAATAGGAAGGTGTAGTGGTTCATTTAAAGTACTGTGCAGATTACTGAACATGGCCAAGAAAAGAATAAGAGCTTGTTTTATTTCTAGGTCAGTACAGCATTTAACTGATTTATGCTGAATCTCTTTTTTCCCTGAAACATGCTATTTCTATTGCTCCTGAACATAAAACAAGGTATTGACAGAGTCTAGTAAATACCACAATCTATCAAAATAAAAAGCGCGCAGAAAGAAAACATTCTATTCTTGATTTAAAAGACCCAGTTCCCAAGACATCAAAATATAAAAAAACCCAGATGTGCCTTACTCTAATCTACTTATTCTTCATAATGCAATGGGAAAAGACTAATGCTGAAAGCAGAGAGAGTTTCGTGGTCAAAAAAGACAAGGAAGGTAGACACAGACACAAACAGCATTCTAAGTTTCAACCACATTCACTACCAAAATTTCACAACACAGCTACAGGAAAACGTTTTCTTTCATAAGTATGCATGGTCATGATGATGGACTAGTAAAGCTCTCTGGAAAATACTCATGTTTTAAACGCAAAGTGAGTGTGAATGGCTTCTACAAGTACTTATGACATCCTAAAACTCTCTCAGAAATAAAAATCATATTTCTGTTTAACTTACTCTTGACATCCTCCAACAATGCCTATACGTCCATCTTGACCTTTATGCCTTTTCCCTGTGAGAGGAGGGATAACATTGCGCACCAGTTGAAAAATATTCTCCATATCCTTTAGAGAGTGTGTTCTGTGCAGTGAAAAAGATCTCTCTATAACTGAAAAGAAGAAAATAAGTGTTAAAGTATGTTCTTTCTTAAACTACCATCGGCATTTCTTTTAAGCACTCATAAATGCTAATAAAATCACTCTAAGATATACAAAGTGACATACTTCTGAACACCAAATGCTTCGTCACTTAAAGGCTTTTAAATCAGTGAGTAACTAGGAAAGGTGATCAACTTAAAAATTAATTTGGGGTCTGATGCAGAGAATATTCCCACTGACCGGTCACAGTCCTAATTTAGGGCTCAGGTACAGAAAGAAACAACAGCCTAGAATAGTTATACGAACATTTTGTAACTAGAAATATCTTCTTCGTTCAGCCTGAAATCACTTCCATAATTAAGCTCAACTGAAACGGGTACACTTGGTAAGGACTAAACACATCCAGACACAGAGCAAGCACAGAGCAACTGAAACCACATTTTAAATGTACACCCTACCTTATTTTTTGCTTCCCCTTAGACTTCCACCTCTTAGAAGAATCAGGGCCTATCTCACTGCTTTTTATTTTGGCAGGTGGTTACAAAGCTTTATGAAAGTCTTTCTGCAAAACTATAATCCAACGCACTAGACGCAAACATTTCAAATGTCACACAAAGATGTTTAGCTATAATACAACTGCAGATCCCTGATGCAAAGCTACATGTCAAGCTACATATTAAAAGAACTGCACACTCAGAAGGCTACATATTCAAATAACTGTTTCAAAAGACTACAAAACTGAGAAGAAAAAAGTGTTTCAACAATTACAACTAAAGAGAATTACAGTTTCCCTAACATGGGACAAATTTGAAGATCAGTACTTCTAGCAACAACGTGTTAACTACAAATTGCAATAAATACATTAAAAGAACAAGTTCTTAAATTTCAACAAAGCTCCTCATTAACTGTACAATTCTGTTCAGAAGAGTGGCTTATTTGAACGTTAATAGTAGTCCCCTAGACTGTAGCTATGCTTACTCTCTTTTATACAATCTTCTAAAAAGCTTTCAAGGAACTGCTATGTAGTAATACATATTATTTAAAAAATAACTCCCACAACATTCCTTATTTTCAGCTATATAACACTTAGTAATTCCACCCCCCAACTCCAAACATACAGGAGAAAAAAAACCAAACCAAAAACAAACAACAAAGAGAAAACTGTTCCAGAAATGCTGGACATAATGGGGAAAAAGTATAATAAACAAGAAAAGTCTGCATCTGTGCACTATCAGCAGAAAGCATCTTTTCCTCTGTCTTCCATAGAATCTAAACCTAAACCAGACTCGCTAATCTTCAGTAATAAAATGCTTTAGCATTCAATAATGATAAATACTCCTGGCTGATTTTTTGCTTTTAAAACCCTTCTATAATACAGGCATCCCGCTCCTATCAAGATTAAAATAAAATAAAAAAAAAAAAAAAAGGAAAAAACCACCCTGTTTTGGATTATGGCCAAAATAGCATTGCAGTGACCCAGAGGAGAACAAAACGCTCATCTCCTCTGGAAATAGGGCAGATTATTTTCTTTAAATCACACTTCATGCACTGACTAGTTTTCAACCACACTTATCATATATCTTGTAACCCTTAAAGTGCAATGTTGTTAAGAAGGTCCTCTGTTTCTTTGTTGCTGTTTTTTGTTTACATGTAAATATAAAGTGATTGCATAATAAATGGCGAGAAAATGGAGAATTATGCAAAAAGCAGTTCTTAATAGAGCCCCACTAAAGAGAAACACTAAGACATATTTGGCTGTAAACAAGCGAAATCTTAATTCCTTAAAAGAGGTGCTGCCTAAAGCGTCATTTTCACATTGTATTATAAACACTTTGTTACACCTTTACCAATTAAAAGATTAGAATCCCGTGTTGATCTTGCTACAGTTAAATACATATCTAATGTATTTTTGCACAGTGTAATATGATTGTACACTTATATGACGAAATCCAGCAAGAAAAACTGAACTTTAGTTTCAAGTCTTTACAGATAATGAAACTCTTTCAGCAAAAAACCTTTCAGAAGTAATGGTAAGGCCTTGTAGGTACCATCACCCCAGTCTAGAACCTCAAATGACTTCCTAAAGGATTTTCTAAAGTACTTCAAGTTTCCTTCTGATTTAAAAGTGAAAACAACATTTAAAACATGGAATCCACATGTACACCGTGATTTATCTATGAAAATCTGCTGCCATCAAGGAATGCTACAGACTGACTATCCAGTCAAGAAGAAACACAGCCAAGTCAGCCAGCCTAAACCCTCAACAGGCCTAACCATCCACTCCCCCATGCACTTCACAGGGAAACGCAGTACGTAACCTAGAACTGAAAAGGCTCCGAGATCCTCTCGGGAATCAGAGAACGCCCTTTATGATCTGGCATGCCAGATTATTATTCAATACCGAGGCTGGGTGGCTTTTTCTCCTTTTCAAACCACGCTTTTTTCTTCCGAGCAGTGTGAAATTCAAAACTAAAACAGAACGAGACTTGTTTCGTTTCCACGCGGCAGGCTACAACCACCAAGCCCCAAGCTGACTCTGGTTTCAGCACTGACAAGAGTATCCCCGTTTTCTTTCTGCCCACACAGTCTACCTCCACGTACAAAGAGACTACGATAAAGATAAATGGCACGGAGCCACAGATCCCGAGAAGTCTGTTAATGAATGCTAATATCTGATTATCAGCTTCTGGCCCACACATAAAGTACGGAAGGGAAAGTCTGTGCATAAATACTAATTCTAGAGTTATTGCTTTGCCTTTTTCTAAATGAACTGGTGGAGAATAAAAATATATGCCAATATTGTCATCTGCTATTATGCCTACTACAGTAATACAATATTTAATTAAAAGATAAGATTCAGAATTTGGATTTAAAGAAATTTATTTTAAAGAAGATGGATTTTAACATTTGACTTACTTCAGCGTAGGCAAAATTCCACTCTTTTCCCAACCCTGAAAAAACATATGCACAGCCTTAACTTCACATACTGGGTTTAGGCCTGTTAACTTCAACAGCAGCAGAATTTCCACTACAAGGTATCTAGTGTTTCCAGACAGCTTTCAGCAAATGTGCTACTTTCCCTTTATGTAAAAAACTTCTCCTGACTTCACTTTACAGAGACTTGAAGGTGGAAAGAAGTCCCCAATGTTTATAGGGTTCGAAAAGTGTGATTTCACTCATTAAAATTTGTTATAACCAATGTATCTATATGAAATAATCAGTACAATGGTACGAATAACGTTTTAATTTCATTTTACATCAGACAGACACCTTCACCACAATATTAAATAATTCCAACTAGCTTTTATTTTCAAAAGCTGCTTACTACCAGTGCTTTCACACAGAAGTTTAAAAAAAACAAGCTTTTGTTTATGCTATAGAAAGAAGTACCTATCGGCGGAGAAAGTGCTGCTGTCATAGCATTATAATTAAAGTTATCCCCATATGAACGATGGTTTGCTCTCTGAGGTGGACTCGCTGGTATAGACTGTGACCTTTGTGATACCGAAGAAGAAATTCCTGCCAACATCTGTCCCAACATCTGTAACATCTGGAGCTCTCGAGCATGCTCAGCTTCCCGACGCTTGTCCTCAATTTTGAGCCTCTGCTCTTCGTATCTGTAAAATTTCTCTTCTGTATCCACGCTCTGCTGCAGGAATTTTTCCATCATTTTATCCAACGTTAAATTTGCATGGCGTTTTTTTGATCTTTTGGGCTGATTCAGAGGTGGGGTAATAGTTGGAGCATTGATTTCTTTAAAGCCTGAAACAAGAAGAGAGACAATTATTTTTCTGGAGAAAAATAATTTTCTAATAAGAAAGCAGCAAAAAATCTCCCTATGAGATGCAGACCTAACGTGTCACCAAGTTGTTATTCTTTTTTGATTTAATTGTACTTATGTCAGATATTTTTAACTCAGAGTAACAAAGCAAAACCAAAGGCTTCTACAAAGTTGTAAAGGTAACATGAAAATCACACAGAGGCATATTTTAATTGTTGTAGTACTAAACTTCAACAATAGGAGTCTTTTTGATCTTCTAAAAAGGTTTAAGTGAAGGCTATTAAATAGTATAGCCTCATTTGTGTATTGCAGGTAATTACATTAATCTAAATTGAGTTTCAGTCTGTTGGCATTCTGGATTTGCATTTCAAAAGAACATTAGTGTAAACAACTCTTTGATGAGGTTTATGTGTAAAAAGAAGGTTGGTTAAACGTCAACCAATTGGCTGATTCCTCAGTGATGTCAACTTCTGAAGACAGGTTCATGTTTGTATTAAAACCACTGCATTAATCTAGATTTAAAACAAACAAATAACGCTGCCCTCCCCACCTCCACAACACAAACAAGGAGCTGCGGGTAAAGAACGAGCAAGGAAGGGACAGACTTTATCTAAGGGCTGCTTCTGTCCGCAAGCCGGCTAAAGTTAGCAGTGTTTCTGAAACAACTCAAGCCATTAATTACATAAAAGCTCTCCCTTAGCTTTCTGGCCCATCTGCAACAATAAGCAGATTTTTTCAGGTATTATCGTCATCATCGTTTTAATACCGATTAACAAAACTGCACACATTCTGCAGGGAACGGGAGAATCCTCCTGCGAGAAGGACCCTATTTTCTTGTACAGCACTACCTGCCACTGTCTTGATAATCTGTGCGCTAGTTTTCCACCGTTTCCCCATTGATAAACACCGATAAAAACTCACTACGGGCTCCGTCCCCCAGTACTTACCCCTACCCGCTTTGCAGCATTTCCCGCCCCCCGCAGCAGCCCGCTCCCGTTCCAGGCGGCGTTCCCAGGGGAGGGAGGGAGGGGGGGTGGGGGCGAAGCTCTTGGGGACGAGCAAGGTGCAGGGGAGGGGGTGGACGGGGACATGGGCGGATTTCGGAGCGTAGAGGACGGGGCGGGAGGGAGCGGGGTAAGGCAGAAGCCACTAGAAGCACGCTAGCCGGAGAGAGGCGCCGGTAGTCGGGCTGCGAGAGCCCGGGGGGGCACAGACGGACGCGCTGCCCGCGGGGTGAGGGGAGGACACCCGGCTGCGGGAGCCCGCCCGCGACACACCGCCGCCG
>NW_009650084.1:2248083-2250453 GCF_000708025.1 Charadrius vociferus
GGGGGGGGGCGCGCAAGGTGTGGCCCTGCCGTGTGGCCGGGAGAGGTAGAGCCGGGAGCGCCCGGGCCGGCCCTGACGGTGCTTTGGGGCAGCCCTTTCCCAGCCCTTTTAATTGTCAGCAATTAAAACCTCTGAGGAATTACCATTTATTGCTCCCAGCGTTTAAAAGCTCTTCATGTCCCTCACCTCTCTAGACGTTTTTGAGCGCACCCCTGATTTACAGGTGTGATTCATTGCTAAGCTGCTATTTCTAGCTTGGATATGTCATTTTAGAGCAGTATTCTTGTAATATTTCCTTTTATTCTAAAACACAGCAGAGCCGGTGGAAATACCAGCTGATGTTCACCTCTGGTCCTACAGCACTTACTTGAATCTAGACAATAAATCAAAATACAGTGTCACCCAGGAAAAACTAACGCAATTATACGCATGAGAAATCTGAAACATTAAAGCTTGAAACAGCTGTAATTTCGGCTCTCGGGTATTTCAAGCAAGAGTGTCGTTATTAACTCCAAAGCTTCTGGCGTAACTACAGCAGTAAAATGTCAATGTTTCAATTGATTAATATTTTGAAAGGGTGAAGATGGACAACATTTGCCTTTACAGTTTTTTTGTGGTTAAACAGACCTGCTGGTTTTACCTGGACCAAGCCCCAAGCAGGAGAGATTTGTGTCCTTCAGCTTCAGAAGCATCACTTGAAAAACAGCTGTGCTATCTGCAAACTGCAAGACCGGCGGCCTGAGCTTTTAGTAACCCAGATTGAACAGTAACCCGGGTACCGGAGCAGGGACTTGGATACCTGACAAGTTCACTGTCAGGTATTAACTTGTTTATGCAAAAGTTACTCTTCTTATAGGTCCTGGTACCTGGTACGATTTTAAAGCCAATACCGGGTCAGTAAAATTTGCCCTGTATTTAGTCAGCACAAGTAATGCTTTTTACCCTTTGATTATCTGACTGTGTGGCAACCCAAAAGATAGATTCAATGGCCGATCACGTTTAGTTTTCACCTGAGTTTTAGCCCAGAAAAAAAAAGGTTATCGGGTTGTTGAACACCACATTTCTTACACTTGTGTTTTGATTCCACCTGGAAGGATGAAGACCATGCAGATTTCTTGTAACTCCAGCACTGGTTTAATGTCTGGAAGAGGGGGAAAAAGGAATATGTGGATGTTTCTTTCATCCCATCAAGTATCGCTGGACTCTTCAAAAACAGGTCTTGTGCCCAACAAAAGAGAGGAAGAAAGATAGAATTGTAATGTTGTTTTTCACTGGGTTCCCTGGTTTCCTTCATAGCAGAGATGAAGTTCTGGTGCTGCAGGACCCTCAGAAGTTGTTTGTGGAATCAGGGAAGTTCCCAGGACCCAATTCTCAATTCGTGTGCAGAAGAAAACCTAGGAGGATCTATGGGCTTCCTCTATGCCAAAGTTGTTCAGCCTGTTGTTACACACAATCTTGACATCAACTAAACCAGTCTGGCTGCTCTTATTAGCCAACATGAGTGTAAAAGCTTTGAGCAAAGCACATTGCCGCTCCTCAAACATTCTACTGCTCTGCACCTACTTCAAGTTACCTTCTTTTGGCCTAGTACTGGCTGCCATCTCCATGCCGTGTACAGTATAAATCCATGACTGCTAGTGCCACCTCTGAGCCCAGCATCAGCGATGTTACTTAACCAGGGGATGAGGCAGGGCAAAAGAGCCATTTACAGAACTACAGAAGGCAAAAGGTGGATGAGGCAAAAGTTCGCACGCCCATCAGAGAGTCACAGAAAAAGCAACCGCAAGAGGCACTTATTTCTTTAGGTATATACTATGCCTTCTGTGCTTATTGAGCTTCCTGTTCTGATCATCCTGTGTCTGCTTGTCTGTCTGCTTGTCTCTGTCTCTTACATGGAGGGAGGAATGACCCTGCAGAGTTCCCTTTCATGCTTTGGGCAAAATCCTTCTGGCTTCATTGCTTGTTGCTCCATTGCTGGCCCATGCCTCTTTCTCAGAGTCTCACCCCTCCTTCCCTAGCTCTTCACCTCAGCTTTCAGTTCCAGCATTTTAACCCTTTTCTAGCTGTGCTGTTACCACAACATATCCTCCTCATTAATGGAATAATTACTGCAACCTCTTCCTCCCCTGCTACACAAAGAAAGGCTAGCCACCAGTGGCTGACCTGAGACTGTCCGACCACTGTCAAGGCAGGCAAGAGCTTGGAGGTTTCACTTAGTGGTAGATGGCAGCAGTGACTGATGGCTGATGCTTGCTGGGAACAGAACGTATATACATAGTTGGGATGTGGTATGGACTGTAAGCTAGATGTCCCTAGATAAAGACCCCACTATAGTGTCCACTCTGGACCATTCTGTGGTCACTTCTGCAG
>NW_009650084.1:2250492-2252871 GCF_000708025.1 Charadrius vociferus
ATCGCTTTGTACCCATACTCAGCACTTAAGTTTGAGTCCTTGCCATCCGTTTGGTAACTGTTGTGCAACCCGGCCTACCCAAGCCATTCCAAGGTGAACGTGGACAGCAGGTGGCAATAGCAGAGCTTGCAACATCCTTTGATTGCGTTCTCTCCACTCCCAATAATTGTCAGCCTGTACTGGAATCGCCGCTTAATATCATAAATATTATAAGCATATCTGTGTTAACATATCTGTGTTAATAACTGCAACAAGAAGTTTAAGCATTCATGTGGAGTGAGGGAATGGAAGAACTTGGAAGTAATAAATAGCTTTAATTGAAACTGCCCCTAAAATATGACCAAAGATTTCTTTGTTGTTAAAATGGGAGTCTGGAAACGCTTTTTATCGTGAAAGAGATGAAAAAGTGGAAAGCCTTAACTTCATTTGAATGGTTACCTAGCTAAATTGTAGGAGTTAGAATTGATAGTGGTAATAGAGAAGGCAGGAATGGTAGATGTGCTAAGGTAAAAAGGGGGCGAATCCTGCGGGTGTTATTAGCAGTACTATGTACTGCCATCAAAGTGAGTAGAACGAGCATGTTTTACACCAAATATTATGTTTCTCTTAGTACAGGACAAAATGTGTTTTGTGTGTGTTTGTTAATTTTGATGTCTCTCTAGGCTCCAAAGAAACTAAAAACAGAATAAGAAGACCTGAAGCTATAATAATTATTCCTGTCACTACACTTTGGTGCATTTTTATATTCAAGAGAAAGGATAGCAGCAAGCAATTAACAAAAAGCCATTACAGAAACACATCAACATGCTTTAGTTTACCTATAAAGTTTACTAAACAGGAATGTCACATAGGCTGAAGAAGGGAAAGGAAACTGTAAATGAGAAGAAATATACCCACATCCAATTAAATACGGTGTAATAAGTTAGTCTGTACAGCTTCTGTAATTCTTCATACTTTTACCCGGGCAGTACAGATACTCTCACTTCTAGACATGCTCATTATAATAATATTTGTCAAGCTCCATGCTTCACTAGATAATTTTTGTTTTATCCAAAGTGAACAGTAAGATTTTTTTTTCCTTTTTTGCTAAGTGTTAATGGTGATAAAAACAGGTATCAAGAAAACAATAAAGAGAACGTTTCTGGTTTGTGCTCTTAGAGCAGGTGATAAGAATGATCTATGTACTGCAATAAAAGTGAAGAGGGTTCTTTTGGGCTCACCTAACTTCTTCTAACAAGTCCCTGATACCTGGTGCAAACAAACATATATAAACTTGCCCACCTATTAAGTAACATCCAAAAAGTTAAAACAAATGGTTTCTTTTTCAGTATGGAATAATGAGAATACTGTGGTGTTATACAGTTTTCCATAGAGCTGCTTTTGCTCTGTCCTTTGGTGGCAGAAGGTAACATTTGCCAAATCCATTAACTTAACACAATTTAGAACACTGATATTGTTATGAATTATACTACTTATTTATATCACTTTTTTACTGTTCAATAGCTACATGAAGTTTTATTTTAGTTGTATTGTAGCTGAGCCTGGAGGCTTTGCTTGGGTATTGTCTTTTCCATTGTACATACACAAAAGTTAACCCTTTGCTCAAAACTCAACTTTATGTGTTTTTAAGAGAGACACAGATACTCCGAATGCTGGAAAGATTTGTAAAGGATAAATTGGATTTACCTTAAGTGACACAGTTCAGTTCAGTCCTGGAAACACATAGTGTATATTGAACATGACTGCTAGAAGAAGACTACATGCTATATCCACAAAGGGATTTGAATGCTGAAAGGTTCCTCTTTCAGGTACCTTGCTTCCCTTTTCTTTCTGTAATATGTTGCTACTCATCTCGCAGATCTAGCATATCAACTTTAGTAGTTGTGTCCCCCAGGTGTTTCTGGAGACTTTGTAGTTGCTTTCCCCACAGCCCCCTAAGCCTTGCATTTGTAATCTGTCTCAGATTGCTGTAATGCCACAGGTGATAGCTCTGCCTCCGGTTGCTTCGGGAGTTGTGCATAATTCTGTTGCCCAAAGGAAAAAGCTGTAGTTCTCTTTCCTCCTTGTGAGAGTTGTTCACGTTACATATTCCTGAAATCTCATATATGGAAAACATACTCTAGTCCTCAGTATCCCTGCTCTTCAATATACAGGTGTTAAAATTTGACACACATACCTGAGTTTGATTACAGCATCCTCTACTTGAAAGTCAGCATACGTGCATGTATATTATTTCTTCCTGTTGTTGCCACAGCTGTATAAGTGTATGGGCAGCAACAATTCATTTTCTTCATGCCAAGGCCAGCTCTGCAAGTTTTACTGGTATAATTAATCCCATTGGGGGAGGAGAAGGTCATTTAGAAATAAAAGCCAAAATAG
>NW_009650084.1:2252906-2282567 GCF_000708025.1 Charadrius vociferus
AGAATGGTGATTTTCCTTGCTGTATGGGAATAGCTATCTCAGTATAAAACACCTTTATACAAATATAACTATAGACTTGTTAAGTAGTTGAGATAATAGGGAAATTGTACTGCTTTAGCTCTATCAGATAATTAAAATGGTACTTATTTTTGACAGACAAGCCTCAAATAACCTATGGCAATTTTAAGTTACTTCATTTGGCCGATGGTTTTCCACAAATAACCTTGTTGTTTCATGTGAAGTAAAATAAACTCTTAAGACCCACATTTCCATTTTCTATCCTTCATTATTGTTAACATCTTTCCCAGAACGGCATGCCCTGTCAATGAGTCCTGCTCTCCTAATTGCACATTTTCGTGAAGAGTAGTTAATGAAGGAGCAACAAAGATCAGGAGGGGCGGGAATTTTGGGGGGGGTTGTGGGAAGGAGAACCTTGACAGATGTTTCCCCAGAACTAGGGCTGCCAAATGTCACAGGTCAAGAAAGAGGATGTGTGGCCAGGGAGGAAGGGAGGCAGGTAGCTCTTCTGCGCCAAGCTCTAGGTTCACATCAAACAAATTCAGGCAGCCTATGCCAGGGTCACCACTCCAGACCAACCCACCCGTCCTGCACTCGGATCTCCCGCTGTCTCCCAGTGTCTTCCACCAAAACCAGATCTCATTCACAGATTAAAATAAGATTACTCTACACTACTCTGGTGAGACTCCACCTGAAGTACTGCGTCCAGCTCTGGAGCTCCCAACATAGGAAAGACATGGACTTATTGGACTGGGTCCAGAGGAGGGCCATGAAGATGATCAGAGGGCTGGAGCACCTCTCCTATGAAGACAGGCTGAGAGAGTTGTGGTTGTTCTGCCTGGAGGAGAGAAGGCTCGGGGGAGACCTTATTGCGGCCTTCCAGTACCTAAAGGGGGCCCACAGGAGAGCTGGGGAAGGACTTTTTACAAGGGCACGTAGTGATAGGACAAGGGTAATGGCTAACCAGAAGAAGGTAGATTTAGATTAGATATCAGGAAGAAATTTTTCACTATGAGGGTGGTAAGACACTGGAACAAGTTGCCCAGGGAAGCTGTGGATGCCCCATCCCTGGAAGTGTTCAAGGCCAGGTTGTATGCGGCTTTGAGCAGCCTGTTCTAGTGGAAGGCGTCCCTGCCCATGGCAGGGGGGTTGGAACTCGATGATCTTTAAGGTCCCTTCCAACCTAAACCATTCTATGATTCTATGATTCTATCTGGGTCCCTCAGGCTAGCACTCCTAACATTTGCATCCCTGTTGCTCGCTTCTTTTCTCTTGAATACCTCCCTGTCCCACTGCAGAGCAGGCTTTGGTCCCTGCTCTGTGTTTTCTATTGCAAAGACCGTCCCAGCACTATGTTGAACGTGAGGGAACACCTTGCGGTGGAGCAGGCACCATACCTGGGTGCCAAGCCTCACGCACTTTTACCGGATTGCCGTGCATTTCCATACGATATACTGTATGTGCCACAGGTCAGCAGTTTCTGCAGGTGACGGCAGAGGACCAAAGAAATAATCAGCAATCTGCTTTCAGCCCAGTTGTCAGCTGGTGAGTTACCTGCTGCAAAAAAGTCTGTTAAGGCACTGCCTTCCAAGTGGCCATGAAGGCTTCCTCCTGTTATACGGAAACCAGATTATTGCTGAACTTATTTGATCCACTCCTAGGGAGTAATAAAGTACACAGTTAGCTCAGTAAAAACTCCATCTGGTCTCTGAGATATATTGGCATGGCAAGCGTCCACCTTCCATTGCTGTCGCTCGTAGTCCCCATCCAGCCACTTATCAGTTCGTCTGTCACAAGAAGCAGAAAGATTCCCCTTGCATAGACAGAAAGTCACCTCCCCGAGGCCTCTAGTAACTGGTCCTGCCTCTATTCTGGCAACCGAAGCGGCACATTTTAAGGTTGTAACAGCCTAAAAAGGATTTAACAGGCTGCCCCTTCTGCTCAGGCATTCACAACTGTCTCTCTGCAAAGAAACTGTGTAACGGGGAGGGGAAGCATTGGGAATTAAAAATTAATCACTCTTGTGGTTTGTTTTTTTTTTTTCTGGAAGAGCTCTTTTATAGTGCTTCAGAGCAGACAGGAGTTTGCTGGTTAGGAAAATCAGCAAACTGAATGCCTTTTTTTTTTTTTTTGAGATAAAATGTGATGCCTTTCATTCGCAGCTGTGCACAGAGTCCTGTGTTTATCAGGTTCAAAAGCGCTTTTATCAAATTCACCGAGGAAAAAGAAGTGCTGCGGGTTTGGGCTTCACTATCCTTCTGATACCTTGCGGTCAGGGCTGAGACCTCAGGTCTTTCCTTTCTCAGAGGGGGGACCTGCTTCCCCCCTCTGCTTAGGCTGAGTTCAGTAAAGCTGCTGACCAGTTGCAGTTCATCGTGATTACACAAGTGACTCAGTCACCTTTTAAAACCATCGCGTTATTTCAAGACAAAAACATTACTGAGTAATATCATGATGGTAAATGTTTGATGGAAAAAAGTACTGTTTACCAGGTTTAACATATGCTTGAGGTTATTAGTTCTTCTGTCGAGTGTGTGTTTCTGCGTGTGTTTCCCAGACCCTGCTCAGAGGTGCCCTGTCTCTGTGCCCTTCTCCCTCCCTGGTTTTTGTCCTGTTGACCCAAAATCCACGAGTACAGTAATTTTCTTGAGGGCGTAAGGCTTCCCAGACTTGTTTACCAGCCATAAGGTTAATCCTAACTACTCTCCAGTGATTCTAGGATCTCAAAGATGCAAAGAACACCCATTGATACATTGACCTGTGAACATCTCACGTGTGCAGAGTCTGGAGATACAATTTTTGCTTTTTCTGGGCTTCCAAAGTCTTGTGTCTGTTACAAAAAGGCACTTAGACTATTTAGTGTGAGTAAAAAGACTCAGAGTTGGAGGTCAAAGTGACAAAGGACAAAGATGACCTAATTGTGGAGGTGTGAGAGGACTGTTTCAGAGTAGTAGAAAAAATGGAAATAAAGGAGGTCAAAGAGTTGCAGAAGAAGCTTCTGGCTGAGTATTCTTGCCAGGTCATGAGCTGTAACGGGAAATATGGAGTGTAATTCGGCTCCAGATTGTAGACATCTAAATTTAGCTATTAAATGTAGGTAACTGCCTGTGAGCCGCGTAACTAAACTTCCATTTCAAGCAATGGAGATCAAGTCCTTAGAGTTATTGGGGGGGGCCTGGAGAGCTGCTGAGCTCATCCTAAATTAGACACCTACCAGGCCAATCAATCAAGAACCCACTCCTGCTGCTGCTAGGGTACTTCTTAAACTTTGGCAAGTCTATTTGGCAAGTAGCCAGATGCCTAGGGTTCCCCGAAGCCAGAGGAACCACACACATCTCTCTGGGAACTGTGTTGCCAGGGGGAAACTACGAACCTGTTTGCCCACACAGAAACACACCAGATGGTTGGGACAGCTGAGTGTAATGCATCCTTCAGTGCAAGCCTCCCTGAATGTCCCAAAAGCTGCTCATATACTTGCTTGTTTCACATGGTAGACATGTGAAGGACGTAAACGTGGCATCAGCTGCTCCTGGGAAGCCCAAGAACTTCATCTGTTCAGAGCCTCTCTGCCAGGCTTACCAATGTGGGCATAGTCTTGACTGTGGGGCTATGGAGAGGAGCTGTAGGACTCAGGGCTCTTTGATAACAGTGGCTAGATATGTTTGCAGTAAACACTATTAATTGAAAAGACGTGGCGTGACAACCCTGGCACTTCATAGGTATGGAGTATATATGGAGCATATAGGGAAGGCCAAAACGAAATTTATGGTGCCAGCACTAACACCTATAGCTCACTCATTTACAAAAGAAAGGGCACTTTCCTCACGTATTTCTCTTTTATCTTACCCTCTACTCAATCTAAAAGGTGAAAAAAAAAAAAGCCCAAACAGACCCACAATGACATTATCAGAGCTTATTTTTATCTCTTTCTTTGCAAAGTTCAACAACAAGGTTACAATTCTTTTTGGTGTATTGCACAAGGATTACAAGAATTTAACTACTAATGAATTTTCACAGTAGAACATAAGATGAGTACAGAGCAATTCTGGAAATACAGTATGTTCATACAGTTCAACATAAGATGTGTGAACACACGAATACTTAATAGTGGATGTTAAGAACAGATACCATCGGCTAACACAGGAGGATATACGCATAGATAATTGACTTGCACTTCATGAGAAGGTTCTTGGTCCCTTGCTGTTCATTGCACACTCCCTTCACAAAGTATTCCTGGTACACGTCTGCCTCATCAGCTTTGTCTCTGCCACTGTTTCTACACAGTCATGTCCTTTCTTGCTGTCGTTAGGCTTTTGTTTGCAACCAAAGGCTGTTACTTCCATCTGCTGTGGGCAAAAATCTGCCTCTGAAAGACTCTCCCTGTCCTTTGGCAGTGCGCCACAGAAACATTTCTCTGCAAAAGCAGTAGCTGTCAGTGCTGGATTTTAGGGACTGCAGGATCACCTTCAGTGCGTAACAGTGCATCTTTAAATTAGTTATTATTAGGTCCCTCCAGAAGATGAATTTTCTGGGCCTGGACTTCTGAGCCTCTGACATTCCCCAGATGGGCAAAGTGTGTAATGTACATCCCACTGTTCCTGCAAACACGGAGCAGCCTGGCCAGTTGCAGTCCTATGAATCTTCTCCTTCCTTTTCTCACTTTTAAGCAAGAGAGCTTGAAAGAGAAGTGATTCCTCTCTTGTAACCCACACACATCACTGTGCTCTGCTGCCTACCCAAAAAAGATTTTCTCTCTCCTACGCCCTTTGTAATCATTATGGACAGCACGATTCTTCTGATTGTCAAACAGATTTATAACCTGGGCATCACCTTCAGATTGAAACTTCTCTTGGGTTCCTTGCATCCAAACTATGCTTAAATCTTGCAGGTCATTATTGCCTGCTGGTCTGAGGAATGATCCTTCCTGTTTACCCACACACCAAAAAGCCTGTCAAATACAGGCACTGCAATATTGGAAGAAGAGTGAGAACTGCTTTTTTTTTTGTCAGAATCCTTGTCTGTAATACCTGTCATGCTTAGAAGAGCTACACACTTGCACCCCGTTGCACTAGGAATTGTGTAAAGCTCGTAAAAAGGACAGGGTCCCAGAAAACTTTACAATCCAAGTATATGAGACAACGTGGGTGGATACAAACAAGCAGATAGGAAAATGCAGAGAATCAAGAAGGTCAGCGTGGTGGTGACAGTACTTCCAGCTCACCTGCGGTTTCAGGATTTTTGCCGGAAAGCTTTGAAAAGCACAATGCATTCACTGCATAAATGCTTATGGCATTCTTCTCCCATACGTGATGGCTGCATGGGAGGAAGCACCAAAGGGATGCATGGAGAAATGCAAGAGATGGCCAGTTGGTGGCTGGAATCAGCATCTTTATAGAGAATGAGGGATAACAACAGATTGTAAACATGCCAGGAATGTTCTTGAAAATAAAGACAAGGATATATTTGATGAGGGAGAAAAAAGGGCAGAGAATAAATGTGGGGTTCAAAGACAAACTGTTGGAGAGGCAATAGAAAAACTGATGGAGGGCAGAAGCTGTTATACATGGTGGTAAGGGCACAACCTTTAGCTCAGCAAGTCCCCATGCTGCTGACTATGGGAAGAAAGAGAGGAACCATATAAATGTCTAGCTTTTGGCCCATGATCTGAGCATCTCTGGGACTCCAGAGGTGATTTACAAGGAATGCGAGATAAGGTAAATACAAAGGAGAAGTCTTGCAAGTAGGGTTAGGCATTTACACTGGCAAATGTTTTGGAAATTTTGCACTGAAAAGCGATGATCTGTACGTTATTTTCCCTAAATACACTTAATGACCAAAAGTAGGGTATGAGTTCAGATGCCATGTTTTTGTTACCAGGACAGAATGAAGGTCATATCTAGGATGTGGGACTCAGCAACAGAAACTTATCTGTATTACAGCTACAAATTTCTTAGCTGTATTTGTTGTCTGGAGAAAAACTATGACGCCTGACTAGGGTACTGGTATCCAAATAAATCCAATTCATGCACAGTCCACATTAGATTATTCACAGCGTACAAAAGTGTCTCCTAAATTTATTGAGTTTTCCCTCCAACCACTCAGCACCTTTTGCACAACAACCGTTACCCCTGGAACATCTCTGCCTTCAGAGCCACTCACTCCATCTCAGCCTTTTTCCCCCCTTAATATAAAATAAAAGAAGTTTTGAACCAAGCATCACTTACAGTGAAATCCTTTTCATTTCTTGTCATTTAAAAGTTAGCCTGTTAATCTAAAAGTCAATCTCCTGATTCAGTTCTGGATGAATAAATCGAGAGTAGTTAATTTCATTCCTTAAAAATAAGCATGTATGTACATTTGCAAAGATATTATAAGTCCTTTAAGGTGGACCATCATTTTTTTCTTGAGTTTGATATGAAAACTGTGGTTCAGGTGCACTTGAAGGTAAGTCCTGTATTAATAGTCACCGATTGCCCGCATTGGGGAACCTGTTCAAGTATATCACTGTCCTCTCCTTTCTCACGTATCTAGGTCTTCCTCAGGTGGAAAAGAGCATCAAGGAAGGAAAAAGACCACAAAGATCTGTCTTTCTGCCTAGTGTGCAGTCAAGGTAGAGTCAGAGCAGGTATCTGGACCCCAATGGTCTTTGATGTATGACATATTATACCAAATAATCTATACTTATATTTGTTATGTAAGAGTAATGTGATTTTTTGAGCTGTCAGATATGGTACACAAATCTGTAACCACTTTACAAAGCAGGTCACAAAACCCAGGAAGGGGAAGAGGTTAACAGGACTGTATTCAGAGGTCTTTTGCAGGCACTTCTGTCTCTTTCCTGTATTTTTCATACTAATCTCTTGGAATTTTATGATGTTGTTCTCATATGTGTTTTTCACACTTATTACTTGAGAATACTTATATGTTATTATTGAGCTGTTTATATGTCCATGGCTGCTTTTCTCATGATGCTTCTCATTTTTAAAATGTTCATTATTACCTTGGAGGAAAAAAAAGCTGAGTGTGCAATAATCCGTAGACATAGCAAACTTCAAAAAGCTGCTCAGTTTTCTGAGCTCTCAGTTTTAATTCTGTCTGTCCCTTTAATGTCAGTTGAACACTTAATACTGATGAGAAGACAGCTGGTTGCTCAGACGTGGATATACAACATCTGCTGGCTGCTGTATAAGCATGAGACTTGGAACAGCTTCCACTCACTGTGCACCTGACTTTTTTGAAAATGGTCCAGTTTTTGTGTTTGTGAACTGATTTGGTGCCTTTATTCATCATAGATCATCTCCTCATCCCTTCTTCATCCATCCTTGAATGTGTGCCACATCATCTGAAAACAAAAGATTGAATTGGAAGGATAGCACTTGGGTTTTAGCTTTTACACAGTTCTTCCAATATTTCCTTTAGTTAAAACAAAAATAAATGATTTTTGGAGTGCCTGCAAGTCTGTGTGACTCTCCGCCTCCCTTGCCACAGGTGGCAGGAGGGAGAAAAAGGAACACCCAAATGCTCACAAGCTTGGAGTTATGGGCAAGGGGCTGCTAAGGAATCTGCGTAGGGGTGAAGAGTCTCTGGTCCTGCAGCAGCTGAACTGTGAGGTCTCGTTTCTTCAAAGAGGAACCAGGTAAAGCTTGTGATGAGTAAGCGTGGCTGAAAGATGAATTAAAACAGCAGCGCTGGAATCCACTCGCATTAAAGAAATTTGAAGAGCTTCTGGGTCCCTGATTGTACCTGGGTGAGCGTTCAGTGAGGAGAAACCTTTCCAGGGCTGTAACCCACATTCAGAATGCTTCCCGTGCTGCAGGGACCTTTCAGCAAAATATCACAAGATGTTTTGCAAGTGCTGAATATGTGCATGTATGGACAGTGGCTTTCTAATTCTGTAAAATGCTTTCTTTCCAACACGCAACACAGGCATGTCATTCTGTGCTGGTGTGGATGTGCGCATGCAGTTTGCTAAAAATGTCCTTTGCATTAAAGGCACAAATGGGGGGATGGGAACTTTATTTACTGTGAACATGAAAGTAAGAGGGGATGCATTTCACTTCCTCTCTCCGCTTCACCTTAGGTGCTTTCTCAGGGCAGGACCTGCACAGACATACGCACCTGTATAAACTCAAGTGTGCAAACTGGTTTCCAGGCTGGGGTGGGAAGGTGATGATGTGCTCAAAGTTAAGCACAAGGCTAAAAACTTGCAGACCCAAAGCTGGGAATGTAAGTTCTCCAGGGACAGGAGCACGCCTTCCTGAGCAGCTGGATATATACGTTGTCAACAGCATGCCCTCATCCAAAATTCCTGTAACCGCGTTTGCTGGCATATCACTTGAATGTCTCAGTCATGCTTAGTAGCCACAGATAGTGCTTCAAGAATGCATCTACACATGTTCTGGATTGAAGTTTTCTCCCTGGGGTGAGGGTGAGGGAATCTCACTGGGTTGGGTACTAAGTGCTATTCAGTGTCCAGCACAGCCAAGGCTTTGGGTCTTGCCCGGAACCTGCAGGTACTATTGCTATAGAAATAATACTTTTTGCCTACTTTGTCAAGATATGAGAGGATTTGCTGCTTTTTAAGAAAAAAGCAAAATTATTATTTAGGATTTCAAAGGTATCTACAAGGTATATTTTTTCTCTTCTTTGTTGGGACTCTGCATTTTTACCCCTTGCTGAACTGTGTTCACTGGATCACTTATGCTCTTTCCAAGCAGAATTTGTGAATTGTGCCAAGAAGTGTTGGTCTTTTTAGGTCTCTCACCTGCACTGGACCAAATAGCTGTGGTGATTTAGGCTATAAGCATTTCAACAGCTGCCTGCTCCTTCCCTTTGCCAGGGAGAGCAGAATTTCTTCTTTTGGCTGAGCTACAGTAATCCGTAGGTCAGGGTAGCAAACCCACTTCATCTGCTTTTTAGCTATAGTAAACTCTGAACTAGAATACTTAAAATACGTGCTTGATTATGCTGGTACTCTTCTGGGTGGGTGTGGATGGACTAAAAATTTTTTTTGTGACTATAGTGCCTTTGTCTGGTTCCTTCTACACAAATGTCCTTTGAGGAAATACGGACACACCGGTCTCCATTTTGGATTGTAGACAGAATCAGATTTTAGCTTACGCCACTGGTTGTGACAAGGCTAGAGTATATTTGCTTGTGTACATGTCCTCTTGGCGTATGCATTCCCTATGAAATTTGAAAGGGAAGGATAGAACTCATTTGCTTTAATTTAGGTGTCTGAAGGTAAAGTATTTAGCCTCAGATTGTCATGTAGACTCCTTTTATAGTCAATGACCAGGAAAATGTGCCATCAAAGATGGTATTTGTCATCCTGAAATGAATTCCTGTGAAAAGTTAGGCAACTAAGAGAGACAATTCCTCTGTTTCCTTCTGTTGTACTTAAAGAGAACATAGGGTACTAACTCCAACTGCTGTATATGACTTTCAGGCTCCTACAGATTGGTGGCAATAATTCAATGTTCACTGAACTTGGACATCCCTCCTCACAGGTAACAAAAGTAGAACACAACTATGAAGGTATACAAATAAGTGACAGAAGGACTTGAGATGACAGACATTTACAGTGGCTATCGGGACTGGATGGCTCTCCTCCAGGAATGATAGAGAATGGAACAGCTGACTTGTTAATAAATATCTACAAGTGATCATCTCACATTTATTATGCCGCACTGAGATGAAACCCTAACCCTGACTCTAACTCTAGCACTAGGAATACCAGTTAAGTTATAGATGCTTTATTTTTGCATTATCCTGAAGAACAGAAATATTGCTAACGCTAACCTCATGCTAAAGAAATTCCCAAGAAATAACAACCAGTGATCTTAGCCTCATTTACTAAGAACAGTAATTAGCAAACACAATGAGAATGACAAAATTCTGAGATGCTTACGTTTTAAGAGCAAACTATCAGCTTTCATGAGGGTAAATTCTGACTTATTTTGTGGGGGTTTTTTTTGTAGCAAATTAATAAAGAAAGGGAGAAAGAAAACCAGGCAAATAATTTACTGGCTTAATCTTCACACAACAGGCTGTAAAAGAAACTTGTAAACCACAGGGTTGTAGGAGCTGTTCTACCATGAATCAAAACCTGCAAGAGAAAGGAAGCAAAGGATAACAATGTCAGTCTGAAATGAGGTTAAATCTGAATTTTTCAAGCAACCAGTACACGGAAAGGGTTTTTCTGTACTATCATTAGCCAGAGTTAAAAAGAGAATTAGCCAATTATCATAAAATGTTCGTATAATTAATTAGGAAAATGTTACAGATCTGAAAAATTATTTCAAGTTGGAGATTAACACTTATTTTTCTCAAACTTAATTTCACCCAGCTATCCTGCAAAACCTTCCTACAGGACTATTTTATTCAAGTATCTCATAGAGTGAAGAAGGATTCAGTTTCTTCATCCAAATCCCTGGAATACATCCATTTGCTAAGTTTCAGGTTCTGCATTTTTCGGTGTCCGTGGAGCAGGGTGGGAGGGCAGCTGGTCGCAGTTGCTCATGCTTTATACCTCTTGACATATAAGAGCCTGGAAAAAAGCCGTGAACGTGTCATCGTGAGTATGTTGGCTTGAACATTTGGCCAGTGGCATACAGCATAGAAACCCTAAAGCCCAACCCCAGCACGCAAAACATGGACTCAAAGTACGGCAATACTGCCACAGAGGGAGAAGAAAGCAACCCATAAGGTAACGTTGTGTAAGAACATGTTAAAAATCTTACTCCAGACTTAAAACTTGCTGTGGACTTTTGCATAGGTTCTCCACCCAGTTATTTTTTAGGGGCTGGTGGTAACAGGAGCTCGGCAGAACCAGGCAGGAGATCTTATTCACTGACCAGTTGCACTAGCCAGGTGGTCCTGTGAGGTTGGCTGGGGACACACACGCTTCTTTTTACACTTTCTAGGAAACGTCCGGATGCAGTGAAGTGAGCCAGCAAAAAAAAATCTGTTCTTCATTCCTTGGAAAGCTGAGGTAGTACGGGAGAAATGCTTGGGGTTTTCCAGAATGCACTCCTAAAAAGGTTTGACGAAGGAGCGTGTTTTTTTCAGAGAAACACAGACAACACTGTCACATTTTTGGAGGGGTGGGGAGAGGGGGAGAACTCCTGCAGTGTGGAAACAACCCAAGGTTGATTTTTGCTGCCTTCTATGCCTTGTGACACCACGAAGGTGTCACACAATGGGAGCCCAGGGTCTGTCACCGGTAATCTTCCCACACCCTGTGGAGGCAGTTTCATTTACCTGCCCTCTGCCTCCAGACTGGCTACTGGTATTGAGGGGAGAAGGTCTCAGGGAGAGCCAGCTTGTGGTAGAAATATTTCCTTGCTTACAAGGATAAGAGCAATTGGTCTAACTTGGTTTGACACTTTCTTAACCTCATTTGAGTCCTGTTAAAGACAGGGTCTTCATTTTACCTGTTCCTTTTGCACGGTCCTGTTCTTCAGCCCTTGGAAAGACAGTGGCTTTCTGGAGGAGAATTGTTTCTGTAGCTGAGGGAGAGGTGGCTAACCAAGTAAACTGCTTCAGAACCACATTCAGCATCAATAACACACCCATTAAAGCCTGTGGAATGCCTGCAAAGTAAAATTTATGGAGTATGATTGTCATTTGCTTGTTTCCAGTGCCTCTTAGATTGTCAAATAACTTGTTGAAGATTAGGGACTCATTATCCTCTTTATTGGAGGCACGAACTGAGGGATGGAATAGGGAAGGAATATGAATAATAACAAAGAAGAAAGTCACTCCTAAGGTTTTGGCCAGGATGGCAAATTCCCAATGAGGTAATGAAACAACCCTTTTTTTTAATGCCTTCAGCTCAAAATGCCAACCGAATGAATCAAAATTAGGAGTGTTCAGCAGAGCACGAAAGACTGCAGAAGACTGCTCCCATGAAAATTAATAGAGATGTTCTGGAACCCCAGCTCAGACGCATGAATGAGTCTGTAACCTCAAACTATCAAAAATTCGTTATATATGTAGCTTTGGGGGATTTAACAAGCCATTTGAAAGATCAGAGCCAATAGGAGAAATGAAAAACAAATTAAATATGTTCGTTACAGTATCATTACTTCATTTTGCCTTCAGAAACTGGCACATATGATTTGGCTGAACAGACATGGAACAGTTTCTTTTGATCAGTATGAATTACAATGCATTTTGCCCTGCTGCCGCTCTCTGTTACTCTTTCCGTGGCTCAGATTGCACGGGGTTTGATTAATGTACATGCTTTACATGGGGTTATTTTTTCTTTTATAGCCCCACTCATAATTATATGAAAAGACAGTATCTACCCTGGATCAGAACTCCCTTGTTAGAGAAAACACACACACACACACACACACACACACACACACACACACACACACACACACACACACACACACACACACACACACACACACACACACACACACACACACTTTTTTTTCCCTTGGATTTTTCCTCTGCAGTTTTAAAGGAAAATAACTTTGAAGCTCATCATTTCTGCTCTTTGATGAACATAGTATTGGTCTAGGAAGAGAGCAAACCTGGAAATGAATAATCGGCCAATGTCTCTTACTGATCTGACAGCTACAGGCTTGGCCTGAAGGGACACCGTTTAATCAAGTCACAGAAACTAGTAACTGAAGGCACCAGCTATCTCATTGGCCCTGCCAAGACCATTTAGGGATCTAGTTTTAGGTATCCAAATAAAAACAGTTACTCTTAATGTTCTGTATTTTTGTGATTGGACTGTGTGCACTTAATTGGTAAACAAAACTTAAACCAATAGAATATTATTGTGTTAATGTGTATATACCACTGCTAAAAGACTCAGCTTGCCTCCAAGCTGAAAAAGTTCAGTTATCCCTTTTCAATATGGATAAAAGTAGATTTTTATTTTCTTTTACTTTCCCAAAAGGCTCATGCAAAATTGCATTTCACCCAGACTTCAGGCTTGGTTTTGTTCTCATATAGGTGTAACTCTACAGGTTTCAAAATGCCCCATGTAAAAGTTACTTAACTTTTAGAAGACTTGACCAATAATTTCCATTGGTGTACGAGAGTTGTTATCGCATTGAAACTATTTGGGTTGTATTAATATTTAAAATACTGCAAATGGTGTCAGACACTGGAAGCGCTACTCCCGTGCCCAGGGCTGGCAGACACTGCTCCACAGAGCCCCAGAGCCGGTGTGGAGAGCTTTTTACTCACCATGAGCAGCCACTGAAATACATTTAAGATCCACATATTATTATTAAGCTTAATTAAAAGTGAGGAGAAAAAAACCCAAACCACCTAAAACTCTCAGCACCGCAATTGGCATCAAAGGAAATCCTCAGGGTTTTTTTTGCCTCCCCCCTGCTACATTTTCTTTACTTCAACCTTTGCTATGCAAGGTGTGTACCCAGATTTGGGTTAAGAAAGTAGGATATTTAGACCACTGTTAACTCCGTATTGTTTATACAATTTCTTCTCATACAAATGACTATTTTTCATGCTGCCAGAGTACTTAGTCTGGTCAGGAGGTAATTTCTGAGGTAGGTAAGGAAGCATAACGTACAGACATTTTTTTACTATACTGACATTGTGTGTGACTATAAATCCCGATTTGGGAAGCGGGGGACATAGAGGTGAAAAGCACTGTTTGACATCTAAGAGAGTAGTTAGAAGTGGGCTTGATGACCTTCCCTCCCAGCAGCCTAATCCAGTATGCCCACTCACTCCCACAGACTGCACACCATAAGGAGGGGTGAATTCCTCTTCCCAAAGCCACAAACACCCTCGGGTAAGTCCCACAAGGTGACCCTCCCCCGTGATTCCTGCAGCCGAGGCGGTACCGGGTGTCCACCAGGACCCAGTTCTGCAGCCTGCAGGACATGTGTTTCTCTGACTGGATTTTCTGTTCTGATATGACCACTTTGCACAGCTGAGGCACTATCGGGGGGTTGCAAGCATGTCTGGAGACACCCAGCAGAGATTTCCCTCCACACAAAAGGGCTTTTCATTGGTATTAGGCGTGCAGAGCTAGCAGAGCTACGGTCTGCCCTGGCTGTGCTCCCCTGCAGTGGTTTACTGGTGCCAGGGGAAAAGGGCAGACTGGAGAAGAGGGAGTGACAGAGGTCCATGTCCATTTTCCTTTGTGCTGTCCTCCAGGGAATTCTAGAGAGCCCCAGGACGGGAGGCACTGCACACAGATCCCCTGCACCAAGACCATCACCTGCTGTTGATGGAGAACAGCAGAGTTTTGTGTATGTATTTAAGCACAGGAGGAAAAAATATCTTCCGCAGCAGCCCCAGCACAGCCAGCTGGTAACACACGACCCGAAAATTATCCAGCTGGCCACGACGGGACACCTAACATGGGTTTTATTCTAAACAAGCTGCACCACGGTACATGGCTGTATAGGAGGGAACAGAGGGACACGCCATGCCGGCACATCTAGGAGAGTGGAAGCAAGGAATATATACTGCACTTTAAAGGAAGTTATTTGTTTTCGTGTCATTAGGGGGAGGCTGTCAGTCTCTATGCCCATCAGAAACAAATAGCAAACAAGTTTTCCAGGAAAGCGAGCATGATCTTAACAGCATCTGACTGCACACGTGAACATTTTCTGAATACAATGTCATTTCTATCTCTTTTTCATATGAAGTATCCTTGGGAAGAGTACTCCAGGACAGAGGACTTACTGTAAAAGCAGAGCAGAAAAAAAGTGACTGAAGAAGGAAATCCTTCTCATTTCAGTGCCAGAAACATGGAGGTAGCTGTTCACATCTGGCTTGAAACCCAAGAGATCTTATGCACAGCACTCTTCCCATGGCATCCATTTCCAAGCAGTGTGAGGAGGGGTCTCAGGCTGGCTGGTGAATCCCCAGGCAGCCGCAGCCTCTGGGCTGTCATGACAACCACGGGGCTATGGCCACAGGCTCTGGACAGTCACACACACTGCATGGCGGTTTGGTTTGTGATTAATCCTTTACCATCAGCTGACTGTTGCCCCCTGCCAATGCCTTTCCAGTTCAGAGATCACGGTAAGTAATTTCCACTGGGCTGTTCCTTTGTATTGCTGACTTAATGGTACTTTTCTGACTAATGGTACCAGATTATTCCAGGAAATAATGTATCAAAGGATCATTTTATCAACGGTCTAAAAAATAGTATACCCTCTTTTGTCTCTTTCAGTTCAGTAGTGGCCCCTAAACCATTTCTTTCCTGGGTTCAGGGTTATTCTTGATTGCTGCAGTGGTAGACTACGGCCTGTGACAGGGAACATGAACAGCTATATCCCGAGCATGTCAGCATCTCAGCACAGTGTGACTGCAATACAAATGATTTCTGGACTCATGCTGTGACTATTCAGAGGAAGAGACTCTCCTTCTCCACCACAGTACCTTCACAGCTCTTATCAGCGGAGTTTTTCCAGAGGGTAAACAACGTGGGTGATTTCTACTGTTTGAATCATTAGTCTTTGTCAAGTATTTCTCGCTGTGATAAGCTTTCACTTTAATTTGCGGATAGGATAATTCATATTCAGAGTGGTGGTAGCAGAGCTGTATCCAAACAGGATAAATGTTGGTCTTGCAGCATTACTGCAGCTTCATGATGCTGTCATTCTCCGAATTAGAAGGAGAGGGATTGAGAGTGCCGTAGTCCTCTGCTGACACAGCGGGGATGTGTTCAAGGAAAGACATGCAGCCTGTACTCCCCTGGTCTGCACCTCAGCATCGCTGAGACCAGCGCTGAACTGCGCCAGGGCCACCGCCAGCTGTGGCCACCGCTGCCCTGGTGTGAGACCCTCTGAGCAGCTCCAGCAGTAGGAGCCCTGGCCACAGACTCTGGGCAGCTCTAGGTCTCCCTCTCCAGGAGCAAGGCTGTTGAAAAGGCATCAACTGAATCTCATCATCAGTTCCTTCGTTTGCCAGCTTCTTCAGAAGGTAAGATTGTTAATCAGTCACTGAAGAAAAGCTTTCTTATTGCAGCCACGTGACTTACGTATTTGGGCTTTCAGGTTAGGCGGTTAGAGAGCAAAGAGTAGTGAGGAAGTACTTTGAGACTGCCAATCTGCTGGGCCCTTGGTGCCAAGGGTCTTCCCCTGACTCTGAAGCTAATTTATTTATTGGCTGCCGGGGAACAGCAATAACCGTGTGTTGGTATTTACCAGAATTTGTCCCTGATACCCATTGCCACAAGAGGGGTCTGGCTTTGTAGAAGTGCCAGACCCAGGGAGTCCCCCCTCTGAAGACCAAGCGGGTCCGTGAGGGGCTGATACCCTCCCCGCAGTGATGGTGGCTCTGCCAAAGGTACTGCTACCTTTAGCATTGCAACAGACCACTTAAATGTAATAGGGTTGCAACTTAAAACACTAGAAGTAGGTTTTCCGTTAGTTATGATTCCCATTGCCACTTAATTTCCACGGGGAGCATATGCTTTGACCCCTGCGCCTATAGTGTTGACCATCTCTCTCCTTGGGTCATGGCACACACATTTCCCTTAGTTAAATGACTACGTAGCAGTCATCTGGCTTTCAGAAGAGACACCTAAACCTGGACATTTGCAGCTGGGATGGTCTGTCTCATCTCTCCGTGTTCGCTTTCCTATTAGTCCAACAGTGTCGGCACACGGGCTTGCAGGCACGGTGAAAAACTCCTCAGATTTCCAGGGGCTCTTGCAGGACAGAGACGAACGGGCTCGTCGTGAGGGACATCAGCAAGATTACAGGTGTAACCTATTTGGGACACGGTATCGTGCCGAAAAATGATTCTGTGAGGAGGAACATCAGAGAAGCGCAGGCAGCCTGGCTCTTCCCCGTCGTACCACTGTGATTTGCTATCATTGAGGCTGGAAAGAGCAGAACCCTAAAATATCTAATGGGCCACCACAGCTGAGCCCCCGGTGGAGGAGGGACCGCTGGGTATTCGCTACGGAGAACAACCCCCCCGCCCCGGTGCCAGTCCCGGTCCCGGCCGGGGGACCCGTGCTGCCACCTGCCGGCACCGATGCCCGGCAAAGCCCCGGAGGGAAACTCCGGCACCCTCCCGATATTCCTTCCACCCCTCCGGCTTTGTGCACTACACAAATTATCTTGTGTTTTTCTAACTTGTGTGGGACCATGCACATCCATGACATCCAGCATGTTTTATCCTATTTTGTAATGTCAATCATACTGCACATTTAATAGGTTTAATAGAGGAGATTTTTGAAAAATTATGTCTAAGAGAAATGGTAATAACTTTTTTTTTTTGGCGCAAGAGCTTGTTTCAGAAGCAATTCCTCCAGTTTTTGTCTGTGCCTATACTGTTGGGGCACATATACTGTACATATGTCTGCAGTCCCGATTTTCCTATTTGTCCAGATAAAGGCACCTGCCCAAGTTTGTGCCGGCCCGAGATTGCGTCTGCTCCCTCCTGTCTGAACATCAAGATTTATTTTACAAGGAAGAAAAAGGACAGCGAAAGGACAGGTATGGTGTTTCAAGCATGTTTTTAAGCATCCAGACTTGGCAACAGAAAGATGCTCCCATGCCCCATAATACAGTCACATCCTGAAAGTCCTTTTTGTTCTTGGACTAAAGTTTGTGTTTCAAGACATGACAACACAAATCCACAAAACCCTCACGTACTGTAGTATGAAACCAGACACCAACTTACATTGCAGGTTCTTCCAAGATGCCTTCCAAAAGGATATCTGTCTTCCAAATGATATCTTCTAGGGATAACCACTACAAATGCTTTGGAAATGCAAACACGGAAATTTCTTCTGAACCCTTCCATGGTTGCGAGGATGTCATTTCACATCATCACAGGGCAAGTGAGGATCACAATCACCAGACTCCCATGATTTTGGACAAAATCCGGTGAATTGTAAAGCATCTATGAGGGATGGCACGTGTGAGTGGAGAGCTCCTGCTTTGATCTTCTGCTGAAAAATGTTCTTAGTCAGAGAGAGGAAGTTGAAGCAACACATTAAAATCCTCACTTTCTTAGCCAAAATAGAAACGCCTCTACTGGTATGCCTACATTGCAGCCCAATTCACAACTACAGCTCCAAGTAGTTCAGACTATCATAATTCCCACCCATAGGCTTCTGCTGTGTTAGTGATTGTAAAGGGTAAAGATACATTGACTCAGCTTTCCTCTGTCTGGCTTAATCTGGGTCAAACTGAAAGGAATTTTTTCTTCGTTCTACTCACTGGAAAAGATGTCAAGGAGATGACCTGGAGCATTCAGCCATGAAACCATGGTATCACGTGCAAATTTTTAATTCATTCCAAACTAATATCTTAGTGTGCATTTTGAAACAAAAACCTCTGGAAGTTACAAAAGGAAACATGGAGTCTCAAAGGAAAAAATGCACAACAGACATTAAGAAAACCCTTACTATATTAGTCAGATTTGGCCCACATCTATTCAGTATTTTTGATAACCTCATATAGCCAATCTTGTTAAAGCCTTTTGAAAGTCTGGGTAAACTGTGCCAGCTTTTCTTTTTTTTTTTTTTTTTCCCTGCTTAAGAACACATTTAAAGAACTGTAATTGAAGAAGGAGATAGAATTTTTCAAGGTGACACTGCTTGATTAGGCATCAGACTGTGACAGCCAAAGCATTTTTATGGATCAAAAATATAGCTAATGAGTGGAAAACATACTAGAAATGAATACTACATTTCTTCATGACATAAACCTTATAGAGGATTGTCTCCAGTTTCTGTATTAGATATGACATGGTTTGATATGTAAAATAAAAGAAGAAAGATGAAAGGTCCATTAAAGAAGGGTAATGAATGAGGTAACTCTCACAAATACTGTGACGTGTATGGTGCATTTCTCTAACACTGGCCATTTTACCGTGCCTTATCTGAGCAGGTTGTTTCACCCCATTCTGTTTGTGAGGTGGAGTCAATTGCTGTGGTGATGTTCCCGTTTCTCCTCACGGAACACAGAGGGAACCTGGACATCCACCCTCCCTACTTGTTCACCTTTTCTTCTGGCAAGTTATCCCTCCCACCACAAGTTCTTTTGTTTACCCATGTCTGGATAAGATGGAATCACGGAATCACAGAATTTTCAGAGTTGGAAGGGACCTCTAGAGATCATCTGGTCCAACTCCCCTGCTAAAGCAGGATTGCCCAGAGCACATTACTCAGGACTGCATCCAGGCGGGTCTTGAAATCTCCAGAGAAGGGGACTCCACAACCTCCCTGGGCAGCCTGTTCCACTGCTCTGTCACCTGAACTGTAAAGAAGTTTTTCCGTGTATTTGAGCAGACATTTGACAAAGCAGAAATTCAGAGAATCTTAACTGGATTTAACTGAAGGGATAACACAATAGTAGATGAACCTCATTGTTAATAAATGAGAAATAATTCACCCTGGGGACACCTGCGTTGGCTGACAGGGTCTCCTACAGGGGGCCTTCAGAAACACCTCTCTTCATTACTGTATAGCTTTTGCCTAAACCATTTGCTCTGGGAGCTATGAGGAAGAAACATGGCTCACAGGTTGAAAGAAAGCAGCAGGCTGCTTTCAGGACAAGGTGCACCATGTACCCATGGCTCAGTTCAGATGGTAGAGAACAGAGGTCATGAGCTTAGGCAGACTGATTCATGAAGCTACTGGCAAGGTACCTACTTTGCACCTATGGTACCAGTCGGTCATATCCTTTGTGCTGTGGAAACAACAGTTTCCAATCCCACCAGTTTTGTGACAAGTTGCTTCTCACAGGATGCTTCCATGGTGGGCTGAGGTCCTCAGAGCCCACCCGCAGCCAGGATTTTTGGTTTTGTTTTCTGTAGAAAAATGGACTGTAAAGTAGGCTAGGATGCAATTCTGCTAATTCAGATAAATGATGTCAAAGCTGGCGGCTGGGCTGTTTAGCCCCCAAGGACACACTGGTGAACAGTTACTTTTACTGCTGAATTTGTTATCACATGATATTAATGCAATTAATATGCACAAACAGTAGATGCTAATCTACTCCTCTCTTAGAAGAGGCTAATATTTTTTTTTGCTGCAATCAGAAACCCAGTTTGTCAAGGTCACGAATCATCTCATTCCTCAGAAATGGCTGATCTCAGAATGTGACCAAACCAGCCCCCATTTACTGGTTAATAGTTAACAGTTTATTTCAAGTGCCTGATAAATTCTGGGTCAGATCTCCTGAAAACATTGAGGGCTCAGAGTTGATTTTTATTTTAGCAGGGTGAAAATATGAACCACTTATTTCTGTAGCCTCTTGTGATTCGATTTTATTTCCAGTATGAAACAAGTGGGGCACAAGCAGCCACCTGCCTTGCCAGGGAGACCTAATAAAAGAGCTGAACAAAAAAATCTTTCAGAAATAGAAGACCAGGTGGGAGGAAGCCACAAAGACCAGAATAATAAGTTACCACTGCTATCAGGTAGTTTGAGATAGTTTAAGGCCAAATATCTACCCTCATCTAAGTTTTGATCAAGTTCTATAGTCTTTGCAGAACGTTTTCAATCCTATAATCTCCAAACACTATCTTTACAATTGTTTGCTTAAATCCAGTATTAGATTATACCACTTCCTAAAATCCACACTACTTAATTTCTTCTTTCCTTTCAACTTGCTGGATCATGTCGTCATAAGTTTTACAATCCTTTCAGCTGATAATCGAGAGGCAACAAGGTAAATGTTTCATCTGGAGAACAAAATCCACTTCCATTCCCTGGATAGCCTAAATTCTTCCATTTTAAAAAGGACTTGAGTTTCAAGTTGTTACAGTTCTTGTCCCTTCATACAAAGATTTTTTATAAATCTTTTCTCTTTCACGATCAAAAAATGTACTTACAATGAATATAAGTATATTGTGAACATGTGTGCCTTATCCATCAAAACACGGGCTTTGACCTAAAGCTTACTGAAATGGATGGATTTTTTTCTACCTGCTCTGGAGCACACAGCTAACAAGTGTTTGCTGTGATTTCTCCATTTGGACTCTATTGGTTTTGATTTCCTCTTGTTACTATCCATTTTCTGTATGTTCAGAAGTTAGCTAATGTATAACCCTAATCAAAAACTCATAATAGAATTTAAATTCAAGCCCATCCTTCTTCACTGAAAAATTTTAGCATAGACTTCATTTAGGTAAGCTTTTAACTGTTAATAGTATTCCTAAGACATAAGAAAATACTTCAGCAACAGGCTATGAGATCACATTCCTACTTGCCATTTCACTGAGAACGGAAGTCTCTTTCTACAGTCACTGATGTCTTCCAACCAGAGTGGATCTTCCTATTTATTTTTCTTTTACCTTCTTCCGTTCTCATTTTCCAGGTATGCATTCTATAATGAAGCCTTCATTTTACACTTTGTATCCTCTCTCTTCTCTTTTGAATGAAACTCCTTTTGTTTCACCTTTTAATTTCAATTATTTCTTCCATTCAGTTTCATTTGTCTATAGTAAATTAATTTTCTCCTTTCTTCTTTTTTCTAAGAATAGCAACCTTGCTATGTTATTTTATAGTAATGTCCCCTGAGCTGTAGAGAATTACAAGCTTCTTTATTTGCATTAAATAGGAACAAGCTTACTCCAATAA
Source organism: Charadrius vociferus (assembly GCF_000708025.1). Classification (NCBI taxonomy): domain Eukaryota; kingdom Metazoa; phylum Chordata; class Aves; order Charadriiformes; family Charadriidae; genus Charadrius; species Charadrius vociferus. The sequence goes on from NW_009650084.1 coordinate 2,274,484, forward strand.
TAATATCTTATGTTAACATCTCCAATATGTTCTAAGAGTGCTCTTTACTCTTTGTTATTTTTATTCCTTAAACAGTCCAGCTTTGACACAAGCAGGTGTTTGAAGTCAATTAGATTATATCATATTAAATCTGGAATGAGTTTCACAGCACTTCTGTTTAAATTAGGGATTTAGATTAAATATCAACAAGCATTAATAATTTCTGCAACTTCCTCTATCTCACAGAAGCTGTTTTCTCAGTACGTTAAAATGATACATATAATTCACATTCTGTTAAACAAAAAAAATCTCATAATGGAGAGAAAATTTTTCCTTGAGCATTTTCTTTCTTCCACCCTTTATGGTTCTAAGTTTTTTCTCCAGTTTAAGAGTTTCTTGCCCTGGATGTGAAGGAAGGTTGGGATACACGAAACTCAAAGCTGCTGGAACCGATCAGTGATGTGTCAGGCCAAACACGGAACTGATTGGCTCCCATAAGCAATTTAAGCAATGTTTCAGTGAAGTTGGCATAACTGTAAATCAGCACAGAACATAATGTTCCATTTCTGCAGTGCTGTGAAGATGAAAATGTCATGACAAGGCTAATTATTACTGATAACTAAATAGCCAAAGAAAAGCGATCTGCAATTATGATTACCTGACACTTGGCATTTAAAACAGAAAAAAGCAAGAAAGCAATTTTCCAAATAATATTTTCAGCACTGAAGCCAGCACAGGAGGTATCAATGCAATTGCTTCAGCAACTTGCTTTTATAAAGGGAATCACCAGCAACAGGTTTCATTTCTAGGTAGCTTTCCAGGTTCTCAAGAAACACAACAGCATCTACAGCCTGGAAAAATTTCAAAACAGTAGCATGCAATTCATAGCAACTCGGAAACAAAATGCCAGAAAAACATACTGCTGTAGCCAACATTATTTGCATCAAGTTTTCCCATAACAGAACTACATAGAGGATAATCATATTAAAGCAGGAGAAAAACATTTCAGTTTCAGCTGCAAACAGTAGACACTGTTTGTCAGAGGTGATTTTAAAATATTTTTGCTCTTGAATTTAGAGCAGGATTATGTCTATATAATTAGATGGGACAATTTTTTTTGAGGTGGCTGAAAGTCAAATCCCATTGTGCTTATTTATACCTTGGCTATTAATAGTTCTATTGATCTCAATAAGACTTCCAATGGAGTACCCAAGATGAGTAATGATGAAAAACTTGGTTATTGAAAAAGAAAGGGCAAAAGCAAAAGGGAAGAGTTGCGTAAGATTCATCAACAGCAAATTTCTAAATAATGAAGTTGAGAAATGAATTCCCAGAAATACTGTGATGTAAATGGATGCACTGAGGAGTGGTGCACTTTATTTTAATCATAAATACATGGCTAATGACACAGAAAAATAAGAAATTCTGAATGCAGCATCTTTCTGTGAACTCTTTACAAGATATTACAGTATTGCAATGTTTCAAGTATCATGGTGTTACCCTTATGCTGTGTTTGGAACTATTTTAATAAACCTTAGAGTTGTTTTGTAGGCTTTAGTGCATACGTATAATGTCTAATACAGTGAAAATCCAACTAACCAGCTATCAACTCAAGTCTGAAATACTCTGTGGGTTTTTTTTGTTTTTTTTATTTTTGTGTCTTTATACAAGTTAGAAAGCAGGTAGGAAGTCCTTTTTCATATTCTAGGAAGGAACGTTTTTCCGTTACAGACATAACTGTTACTAACAAAGCCATCATAGCATCCTTTTTTCTAGTTCTAAACTAGGGCTAGAAAAGGACTTGAAAATTTTATACAGCAAGTTTCTAATTTGAAGACTACAAACTTAAGCAAAAAATTCCAGTGTTGCTGTCTGAAACATGCTGGTATCAATGATCTTTGCATATGCTAAATCCCGCTTTGGTCATCCTTTCTCCACCCCTAATCTCATCTTCACACATATAACTAAATCATTACTGTCTCTACACTCCTCATTACATTAATATTTCCTTTCCAAATAAGTTCTACTGTCCAGCAATGGCTGGTGCATCCCCCGCCCAAAGGCCAGACCTAGGTAGGTGAAGCAACAGCCCGTGACAGAGTTCCATGCTTTTGGGAAAAATCATTGTGATAAATTTAATTTCACAGTGATCAGTTTACGCTTTGAATGTCACAATGTTATCTTTCTGTAAGGGGATAAAAAGAGGACAGCTGTCCTTAACTGCCAAATTCAATCAAATTCTTTTGACCTTTAACAAGCACCGGGAAGAGAAGTACAACTTCTCTCTGTATACTGCCAGTATGGATGGGGAGGAGTTCAAAGAAGGAAAAAAGGGGATCACAATGGCTCCTCCCCCCAAGAGGTGAAATAAAAGTGTAGCAACAGGGCTAGAGGCAGGACATAGTGCAACTCCTGACTGGATGTGATTTTGCCCCAAGGCAAAGTTGTCTGTGACACTCTTCAATGGCCTTTTCTTCCTGACCAGGAATAATGCTGACAAGCTTGGCACCATGTGGATTTCTTCACAGGGAATAGCTATGGCTCACAGCCTAGAGAAATGACTTAAAATTAGGGTATAAAATGCAGTAGATACCTGATATGCATGAATGTCAATAGTGACGAGGTGGGGTCCACTGAAAACACAAGTCTATTCTTCTGTATATGTCACTTTTTTTAGTGATTCACATGATGACAGTATTGAACTTGCAAATAAAAATGAAGTTATTCCAACTGTCACAATATCACATTTAAAGGTCACAAGTTACATTTGTCTCGGTTCCTGTGTCATTATTAGTCATTAGGATTGTGCCATCTGATTCTGCCAAACCTGCACTTAGATACCCATTCATGGGCTGCCGCAGTCCATAGGACTTCTCACAGATACATGGATCTGTTTGTCATGAACAAGAATCCTGATGAGTTTATAAGAACTAAAGAAAATTCTGCCTTGCTGTCAGCTAACTTACTCCATCCCTTTCAAGATGCCGGAAAGGGTGAAAACCAAATACAACTTTTTATACACCATAATTCTGTAACTTCTTGTAGACCTCTGTACACATCCATGCACAGTGCCCTATTAAACTCCAAGAACATGATAGAATAGTAGAATAGCCTTGGGTTCTCATGTGTTGATGGAGTCTGATTAGACCTTAAAATGCTGCAGTTAGAAAAAAGAAATCTATGCAAAACTCACATTTTGGGGACTTACCACAACTTCCTGCATTGTGATCACTTTGAATCACAATTGAGTACTTTCTCATGGAGCCCCTAAATCCTATGTTTCCACGTCATTTGGTGAGTACATCCACACTAAGCACCCTGAAATTCAGGAACAAAGTCTTTCCTTTCATATAGCAGAAAGTCTGGAAAAACTAGACTTACATATGGTAAAACATATCAATCTATCTAGATAGGTACAAAATACTGGAGGAGTCGGATGATTTTGGTGAACGGGAAGTACTAGTAAGGAGAGAATCGAGCTGGCTGGTGGAGTGGACACAGCAGGCCTGCTCCCTCCACACAGTGCCGGCTGTTCACGGACTCAGATTCCTCCTGGAAGAAAGCTGATCTGAGAACTTTACTCACAGCTGATCAACGAAGGCTTAACTAACTTCCTACGGAAGACCTGAGTGGGAAGTTCCTCCTGAGCCCCTATTTTCATCTGCACCTCTAGCACCTGTGCATCAGGGAAGAGATTATTACACCTCAGTGGCTGTATCTACAGGATGGGTTGCTTCATGGTTTCTATCTAAGACCTTCTTTTCAGTTGTCTGTAACACAGGCAAATTCTAATCATCCAGGTCAGGCTTTTCCGTGATAAGGATGTCTCAAGCTGGTTGATTTACTCGTCTCATTTTCAGTGTGCTGTGATTTGGACACCTACCAGGCAATACACTTGTTCAGTCCCAGTGAAAGAAAACAGTCCTACAACTGAGGTGCTCCAAGAGCTGTGAGGTTTGGAGAGGGGGCAGAGCAGGGACATCTGCTGAGGGGAAGCAAAAGGCCCACGCACCTCGTCTGGCATGACCAACCAACGCTGCTCAGCTGAAGCCCCAGGGAACTGAAGCTCAGTGGCCCCAACCACGGGTTGCCTCATCAGCCTCCTCTGCGCTGCCTCTGTGCCAATCACAAAACCAGCAGAAAACTATTCATGGTCACTGTTGACCTAGTTTTTCGTCAGCTCTATTGGCTTGGGGGAGGGTCAAGCAGAAGCCAGTGTCAGCACAAGGAGAGGGGTGGGAAAATGAGAAGGAGAAAGGGGTGGGAAAATGAGAGGGAGAAAGGGGTGGAACTGCAACCCCAGCGAAAGCAGACCGACTCTTGATTTGAAGCGCGGGACAATTTCCCTTGATTAGGGCATCTAGGTTGTGGACTAATCTGTGGGGTTAAGAGGAAGAACCCAGTCTGTGTAAATATAAATACGTAGACAGAACAGTGGCAACGTGATTAATAGCTCTTTCAGGCTTTGTAACCTGAAAGAGAGCGCCTTGAGAATGAGCTGTATTTAGGGCTGTCTGGAAGAGGATGAGTGCAAACGTTTCTGTTTAATGAGCATGCACGCTCATTTGCTCATTTAGAAGAAAGCAGTCATAAAGGAAGGCAATAAGCAGAAACAAAACCAGAAATTGCCGTGCTTCACAACCAGCTTCACAAACCTGTTCATAGCTTTTGTGGTGACCTCATGCCTTGCAAAGAGGTGCAACAAACAAACCACTGGAGTGCCAGCACGTTTTCAGGATGAGGAATAAGCCTCCCTTATTGCCCTTCTCTTTCGTTCGTAAGGCCTTGTCTAGGATTCAGTAGATAACTGAGCTACACATCTCTCTTTTATGGATTCGTCTGTGTTTAAAAAGCAGTGTGCTTCTTTCAGCAGTTGGTACTTCCTGTATCATTACAAACAGTCCCATTGAGGTCCTCTGTGGTATCTCCAGAAAGCACTGATCTGGTCATAGAGGCTCAACATCCCAGAAGACAGAGACACTGCCAGAGAGGGAAAAAGAGAGACAGACTGAGGTGCTGAACAACAAGGCCACAGCAAACCTGTGACACGTTGGGGGCAGCAGTTAGTTGCTGGCGTGCCTTACATCTTCAACCACTTGCTCAATGTGTCTCCAAAAGAAGATCAGCTCAGCAAAAATCAACCCTGTTCTGTGACAAACATTTCACCTCATGTGAACTTACAAAATGCTGTTATCCCAGAGACCAAATGGGGCCCACAGGCAGGACAATGTATATAAATACCTGGGGAAAGCTGGCAAGGAAACAAATAAACAGGCTCTAATTTTCTCCTGCAAAACTGGGCAGCTTTCATACTGTGGGAGACTAGAAAGGTTGAGTTACCCTGACGCCAGTACAGTCATTATTGGCTCCGGTTTTTGGCTGGCACACAAGACTGACATTCCTGTTCTTGAGGGGCTTTTACTGTAGCACAGAAATTGGTGGGAAACTTCAGTGCATTGTCCGCCTCCATAAGCTAGCCCAATTGTCTGAATTCCAGAACATCTGGAGACCAACCATGGTGACCATGTTGCCATGCTATCAGGAAGGCTATTGAAAAACTTCACTGTAATTAAATGGTGTCCTTAGCTGCTCCAAAATGAAAAACAAAGAAACCCCAGACAATGTGTGCAGCCTGCACACATGCACTATCCAGGCAATGAAGTATTTCATATTCCTTCCTATCAAGCAATTTTTTACATTCTTCATGCCCATACTTACTATGGTGGAAGCCTCCTGCTACAGACGACTCAGTGATTTGGGGAAATTATCTTGAAACAGGACTGTGCATCTGAGGGCTAGAGAGCAAATTACAGGCTCTTAATGTTTTCCCAAATATTTTCACATACGCTCTGTTATTATCTATATTGCATTACAGACTATCATGAGGCATTTGACTTTAACAACAGGCTTAAATTGTACACTGTAGACTGGACTCATACAAGGAGACATCGGCAGCAAAACCCAAATACAGTATGCTGTGCCTGGCGAACGTGTTCTGAGGTCAGGGGAAGCTCAGACTGCTGAGGACAACCTTGAGCCTTTAAGGGCTTACCCCAGGGGCCCTTCTACATACCTGCAACCTGTCCACATCAACATTTTCCTAAATTCTCCCAAGATCTGGAACAACACACAGTACTCTCCCAACTTATTGCACCCGACCATTAGGGGTAGATTACTATGAAAAGGAGATGATCCTTTAAGTAAGTGGTGAATAGGAGATGCGTAGTGGTGGGATAATGCACATCCCTGGCTGAGTCAGAGTCGTTAGCTGTGGTACCAGGTCCAAACAGCTATTGAGCCAGACAGATTTGTTGTCTCGTTTAGCTAGGCTATGGTTAACATACAAAAGTAATACATTGCCATCAGTGAAAGTTGGCTGGTGAGACTTTCAGGAGAGTCCCCTGTCTGACTGACCGCTTCTAGCAGGAAATGCAGACACTCAAAAATGCAGGATTGTGAGTATCTGTTTCGTGCAACTACAGAAAACATCTGTGAAGAGAGTGGTGTTCTCTTTTTATAGTGCCTGGTATTTATTAACAAAACCTAAAATCCCAGTTGCATTTTCGCCCTATTATTGAAACTGTTTTCTGTTCTAACTTCACTGAGTCACTGTTAGAAAATATTGATACCTGTTTTGAACACCAGGAAGAGCTACATTTCAGTAGTACACGAAAATAACTCAAGTACAGCAGAATCTTTGTGAAATACAGAAATAATTTTTTTAAGTGCTTTAACTGCTATGATTTGGTAGCAGAAGCACTGCTGTAAATCAATAATCATACTTCAGCTTTTAGGTTTGTCTTCATTATGTGGCTAGTAAGTAAATCAATGTGTAAGGTGAGAGTACGTACACTGAGGATCCCTTTACCAGTTCAGATCTTCATGGTCTAAATTCTTTGATACAAGATTCTTCTTTTCCCTGAAAAATGGTGTAGCTTACATTGCACATGGGAATTTGCAAACAGAATCCACGTGAATCCACGTCTTTTCCTTTTACACTTTCATACCAGGCACCCAGAAGAAACCTGCTGCCTTTGCAGTACCTCGGAGAAGCACCTCACTTCATTGACTTTCTTTTTCCCACCTCTGGGATTGAGATGGGAACCCAGGTAGGAAATGGGAATCTGAGGCAAAGGCTGCACACACCACAGCAAAATGCTGCCATACAATAATGAAAGTGAAACAGTCCCCCCTTACATAATCTTTCACACAGCCCTGAATCACATCCCGTATTATTATTTCGGAGTCTCTTGTAAGATTTCTTTTTCCCAAAATAATTTAACATCCTCTCTCTTTGGGTATCTCCAGTACTTTAATATCTGGTGAGTATCTGATTCTGAACTAAAATTATGTATCAACCAGGTACAGCTGCAAAACTGCAAATGTGGGCAGTAAAAGCATAATAAGCAAAATTAACTGGGCATGGCTTAAAAAAAAACCCCAACCTGCTACAGAGCTATTTCTTTTTAGCAGGTAAGCAAAAATCAAAGCACCTCATAAATGCGAAACCTAGACTGGCTGAAGAAATTCTAACAGCTTCACTCTTAGACTTGCAAGTGTGAGGACGCGCGTTCATTTATTATGAAAAGTGCTGCTATCTGAATGCTTTTGTGCAGAGAGGGAGAGGAAATGTAAGTATCCTCTAATAAAAGTAAATTATCTTAAAAATACTCTAATGGTTGTTTCCCCTCCGGTTGGTCTGTACATTATCCCTTTCCTCGCCCAAAATTCATAAGGCGTTTACGTTCTATTAAAATATTTTTTCTATAGTTGTTTGGCCCGAAGAGGAGTGGTGCAAAACCGATCGGCTATATCTCTGGGTGATTTAAATGACTGCGATTCTGCCACCTGAACTGGAATTAAGCTGAATTCCAGCAGCTGGGCAAACCGACTGTGAAAGCAGGTAGCAGACCTGCCACTTGGAAAAATAACCCCTGATTCCTACGGAACACCTACCTCTCACCAGGGCAAACCTGTTTGTCTGGCAATTGGCAGAGCTCCGCGGGTGACCCTCATTCCGGGGCGACTTTCTGCCCAAACCCGCTTGCTCCCCCCCGGGAGGATGAGAAGCGGGTTTGGGCTCCAGGAGCGCCGCGGAGATGCTG
>NW_009650084.1:2283332-2306816 GCF_000708025.1 Charadrius vociferus
GGCCGCCCCGCCGCCGCCGCCCGTGGCTCGGTCACAGCGCTTGTGTTCTTCTTTTCCCCCTAATTTCGGCTCGGCCCCACTGTAAAGGCAGCTGTCGATGGGGAAGGACTGCGGTCGGGTGACCTCGCTCGGGACAGTTTCGCCTTTCCGAGGACCCCGGGCGCAGGAGATGGGGAGAACCCCGCTCTGCCCCCCCCCGGGGGGCACGGCACCGGCACCGGGACCGGGAAATCCTCCCTGGGCGCCTGGCCCTTACCGCGTTATTTGGGTTCTGCTGCGAAGCCACTCGCTTCAAACAAATAGTTTGGCAGTAGAACAAAGTCTGGAAAGAAACACATCTTTGGCGGGCCAAAAGGGGCCTTACAGCTGGCTAATCTCTAGGATTTTTGGGACCTGCTTTGCAAAAACGTGGATGTACAGAGAAGATTGTGATGCCTGTTTGCTTTTTTTCTTGCCTGACTAGGTGGCTACTGACTGCAAATCCAGGCATGAGCTAGAGAGAGTTACAACTTCTGTTTGTCACCTCTTGCCACATGCTCTCAGATGCCCAATTGATATCAGCTGGTGTCAGACTCAGCCTTCCAGAGGCACGCAGCTCACGAACCGTTCAGCCGTGGCTTGCTCTTTCACCGCAGCGATAAGAGCCCGCGCATAAGGATTTAATGCGCAGAGAGCATGGGCTGCAGGCAGTTTCTGTCCGGGATAGCAGCATCTCTGGGATGCAGGAGGGAGCGTGGGCTGTGGTTTAGAGTTCTCGGGTGGAGGAGGCAGGAGGGCATGGAGTGGAGAAGTGGTTTGTGGTTTTGGTCATATGAATATTTTGCTCTTGGTGATTAGGTCAGGAAGCTCTGCTCTGTCACGTAGAGGGCCAGACTGCCCTGAAAGATGAGGTCTGTGGACATTCTTGCCTGTTAAGTGAGTTGTGGGAGAAATATGTTGTTCAGTATTTTTCTTGTTTTCACGTTTAGCTGAATTTTGTTAAAATTTGTTAGTGGCAATATGAAGAATGCGGATTATGTATTCTTGTGAAACTTGGGGAGCTGCAGCATAGTGCAATATTCCAGTTTCCCCTTGGTGACGTTTGGGAGGGAAGTTCATTTGCTGTGTCACTTCATGTCACAATCTAGTCCAAAATGGCTTTTCCTGTGTCAGGAATTGAGAAGGAGGAAGGGGGAATGAAACTGCCAAAAAGTTATGCAGAAACACTTTTTGGAGGGGGAAAGGAGATGTTTAAGAGCTTTTGCTTCTTGCATTTCTTAATCTATTACTATGATGAAAGCTGTTTACCGGTATCTCTGTTTTAAATACACTTTCTATGTCCTTTGCAGATTTTTTAAAAAAATCTACTTCAGTTTTAGACATGTTTTACTGTGGGGAGTCTCCTGTGGGCAATTGCTGGTTGTTTCTAGTACACCAGACCCACGTGGGTGATTAGCAGTGGGCTTTATTTCAACTGAAGATTTATCTTGGTGAGATTGTTCTTTGGTAATTTCCCTTATGCCCTTCTGCTTGCTTTTTTTTTCTTTTCTTTTTTTTTTTTAAATCATGTACTATCGAATAAGTCCCTCCCAGGCTTTATCTTCTGGTTTTAGAGCCCCTTTTTCAGTCATTTGTACTTACTACAGTATTTTATTCAGTGTTAGTTGAGGATTTGGGTTCCAGCTCTGTGTGGGACCTGGAAAGCTCCAGAGGTGGTTCTCCGTATGCGGGGTGAAGCACCCAGGGGATACCTATCTCATGGCAATGCAAGTGGTCAGATCTCACCACTCTGGAGCAGGCCAATGCTTCTGCCTGTGTAGCATCGCAATAGAAGCTCCTGCTTCTTCCCGAGCCTCAACAGGACTTGTGTGGCAGGATTGCTGAAACCAGACTGCCAGCTGCAAAGTGGTGTTGTATTGTACTGAGGGCAGCACAGCACATCTTCCTCGTTCTTCTCTGTTGTCGAAGTTAGCATCGAGCCCAGCGTCCCCTCTCTTGGGTTTCAGAGGCAGGTACAGACTCTCACACCATCTCCCTGTTGACTTGCGCTCCTGCAGAATGATGGAGGTTGCGAAGTCTGGGCTAGATTGTGGTGGAGCCTGTGGGCTCTATTAACAGTTCTCGTTAATCTTCTAAGAAATAGACACTCCCAGGGCACATATATGCTTTCTCCTGTCCTTATGAAGAAGGAGGAGACCCTGTGGACACTGCAACTCTGTTGATGTTAAGTCAACAAGGAGATTCAAAAGCCTGATGATGATGATTATTATTAATTTTTGTGTGTGTGGGCCTTACACTTTTGCTGTCCGCATGTCTGCAGCCCTTGGTCTGTGGCTCCTGTCTCTTTATGGTGTCACTGTCTTGCTTCTACCAGGTGGCTTGGAATTTCTGTAGTCAGGTGGAGTTTAAAATTCAGCTCTTTTGTGTGTTTATTAACCTGGCATTTCTTACTGCTGAATTATTGTGAAGCGGTTACAAGGTCATCAAATGCAGATACATTGTTTTCTCTAACTCTGTGTGTGTAGATATATAGGGGAATCCAGAAAGAAAAGATTATCCAGGAGGTTAAAAACTCTTTAGCACAACAACATGATGAAAGTAGGATTCAGTGTTTGCACTCATCTTGCCTACCTCAATACCGAGTGCCAACTCAAGATGTCTGTCTTAATGCCCCAGTAGTACTTTACACAATGTTCAATGTAGAAATATGGAAGGTCTGGCCTCGAAAATGAGGGAATGCTTGGCTGTAACCACTACACTAATTCAGTACTCCAGTAAAATACAGAATTATACAAGGTTAACTAGAATGCGTGTTCTTTTTAAATTTTCTTAGTTCATGTTATATTTAGTATGTGAATATATATTTATTTTTGTTGCTGCTTATCAGTGTTATTTTGGGGACTGTTGTCTCCATAGGAGTCCCCTATATTTTACTTTCAGTTCAATTTGGATGGTCATTTGTTATTCTGGTATGGGTTAGGCAGTTGGCTGTAAACCATGATACACTGAAGCTTCGTTCCTGTAACAGGGAATTTTGTTTTTACAAGATTAGACTTCAGTGATTGATGAGTATATCTGCAGTAGCAGGGATGGATCAAAAGTTAAGTATGCATGGATATTAGTACTACATCAGTTTGATTGCCGATCTCCTGAATTATTTAAAATATATGTCACTTTTACTCATTGCTCTGTTGATCTTGCATGAATTCTCACTCTGTTATTCAGAAAAATCTCACATTTTTTCCAAGAAGAATTAAATTTACTTGCCAAAGTGCTTAAAATATATGTTTCTGTGTTGTTATCACTCAGTGAATCACAGATGTACACAACCTGACCTGTTCTACCAAGTTAGGTCTGAAGTGCAACTCGGTTATTCTTGGGAGGACTCTTCTATTGGCTCTACGTTCACACCCCTCCTTATCGTGGAAAAATCAGCTACTTAGTCTAGTCTCAATCTTTCATCTTCTTATCCGCAAGTCTTGTAAAATGGGTGTGCAGAAGTTGTCAAGACTTGATTATTTTTTTATGTAAATACAGCAAATAACTTAACATTTCCAGTTTTCCAATTCGATGATTATGAGAGAATTTATTTGGAAATTGCATTCAACTCAAGGAAATAAATAAGCCACAGATGGAAGAATATTTAGGAGAAGTATCATATGCTTGCCATGCTTTTATACTCTCTTCTTTTTTCCCTGGACACGTACTTTTTGACTGTTTCTCCATTGTCAGAGGCTTGAATAGATGGTCTTGCGTCTGACCCAGCATGGCTGCTGTTGTATTCTTGGTGCAGAGGATTATTTGTTTATCCCTTAGATTCTGATGCTACAAACTATATTTGCTTGTTTTCCGTTAGGGTCAGTTAATTCAAAGGCATTTTAAAAAGATGCATAAACTATACAAAAAAGAGAGCAACTGTAAATTTTTAGCATATTTTAAAGGCTGCTGGATGGAGGCCCAGTCTCTAAAGCGTTTGCTTGTGTGCTTTGAGACCTTCATAGTCGTGTGTTTGAAGTAGTATTTTACTGAACCAAGGAAGGTAAGAAACAGCATCAGCCAGAAGAACTTTACAGCCAGACGAGATTTCTCATGTGAAAGGATTGACTCAGGATGTCAAAGCTATACATATGTATATGTGTGTGTCTATATATATATATCTTCTAGGCAGTGCTGACAGCAACTGTGGCGTAAACCAAAACTTCCTGCTGGGTGTTGATGGCATGCAGCTCTCAGCTAGCACATATCCTTTTATCTCGGGCAGCGAGACGTGTCCTGAAGTTCTGAGGGTCTGGGTCCTGTTCCCCCTTTAAACCTGGAATACTAATGTGTGGTGGCTGCAAATAACAATTTCGTGGGAGACTTGGGGTTTTCAGGTGTATTTTCTGATGCCCTACTATTTTAAAAGGAAAAACTTATTTGTGTGTTGGATTTCAGTCTGTTTAAGTCGACATTTGTTCATCTGACAGGTAAGTGGTGCCCCAGCAGCAAGGTTTCTTCATTATTAGTGGTCATGTCCCCTGTGTTTTTGGCTTAGTATTAGAACAGCCAACTGGTAAGTTAATGACAAATGCTTAATAAAGTTCACTTTGTGATGCTGTAATTGTATTTTAAGAAAGAAGCTGGGTTTTGAACATACCAACAGATAGTCATGCAGCATTATAATGAGGAAACTTATAGGTTAACTGGGAAAGCAAACTTCCCTTCTTTTCCTTCCTCTGGTCTTAAGCTAGCTGTCTGCATGTGAGAACTGATTTGACTATTTTCTTCTGTAAATATTCAGCAATCAGTTCATATTTTTACACCCTCCACCCCTTTAATTTGCACCTGCAGATTTTTTTTTTGGTGACTTCTCACTTGTCAGAGCTAGGAGGGACAAAGGAGATAAACACAGCCTGGAAAAGGCTTTGCTGTGGCTTGGGTCAACCGCGGTGTATCCGCATAATATATACTTACACTTCTGTCATCTCTTTTGACTGGTTTGCTGATGTCTGATGGATGGGTGCTGGTGAGCATGTGTGAATTGTTCACAGTTTCTGATCTCTGATCGCTGGTGTTTCACTGGCAGCAGTGCAGGCTACAGCCTGGGCTGAGCTGTCTCGGGCTAGGTGTGAGCGTTCAGCTCGTACGAAGTGTTAGGTTCCTCCCTCACTTAGTTAGGTGTTGAGGTTTTTGTTTTTGTTTGGTTGTTTTGTTTGTTTTTTTTTTTTTTCTTCAGAATTTATCTGTGTTGCTGTACACTTCCTTATGCGCATGTTTTTCTCCTGGAAAGAGGGTGACCCAGCAAAGTTCTCAGAGCAAATTTGGGTTATGACTTGGTCCTTTGCAGTATGAGATCAGCCCAGCTAGACTGGTCTACCTGCTGCCCTGGAGGCAAACGTTCCCCTGTGCCGTGAACAATATGCACACTGGCTGTGGGTAGGGAGGAAGCATCGTCCTTCATCATACTGAAACAGAACAAAGAAAAGAGTAGGATTAAGCGGCATATTTTCCTCACAACTGAAGGTCAGTTGTAGCTGCTCGGTTTGATATTCTGCTGGTCTTGACTTTGGAAGTAGAGGACTAACGCTGGGAGAAAAGAAGCTACAGAGGAGATGGTTAGGTAGGTTAGTCAAAGCCAAAGAGGACTCTTGAGGCATATGGGAAAGCCTTTCCAAACCAGGTGACAGAGCAGCAGTTGGGTTTGGGTGTTGCTGAATATGTGATGAGCTACGTGTAACTGAGGCAGCCATTTGTGGAAGGCTTTAGAGGATATCACCTCAAAACAGGTCTTGGAAATTGGGGATCATTTAGTGAGAAAGGCTGCTGAGTGGATACCTGTGCTCAAGAGGCTGGAATTTAACAAGATACGAGATGGAAATTACAGAGAATAAAATGCCTTATGTTTGTTGCCGAGGAGTCACAGAATTTCCAGAGTTGGAAGGGACCTCTAGAGATCATCCAGTCCAGCTCCCCTGCTAAAGCAGGACTGCCCAGAGCACATTACTCAGGACTGCATCCAGGCGGGTCTTGAAAATCTCCAGAGAAGGACACTCCACACCTTCCCTGGGCAGCCTGTGCCAGTGCTCTGTCACCCGAACTGTAAAGAAGTTTTTTCGTGCGTTGGAACGGAACTTCCTGTGTTCCAACTTGCACCCATTGCCCCTCGTCCTGTCACTGGGAACCACCGAGAAGAGTCTGGCTCCCTCCTCCTTCAACCCACCCTTTAGATATTTGTAAGCAATAATAAGGTCTCCCCTCAGCCTTCTCTTCTCCAGGCTAAAGAGCACAAACTCTCTCAGCCTTTCCTCATAAGGCAGATGCTCCAATCCCTCAGTCATCTTGGTTGCCCTTCGCTGGACTCTCTCCAGCAGCTCCCTGTCCCTCTTGAACTGGGGAGCCCAAAACTGGACACAGTATTCCAGTTGTGGCCTCACCAGTGCCGAGTAGAGGGGGAGAATGACCTCCCTTGACCTACTGGTCACACTCTTCCCTATGCAGCCCAGGATTCTGTTGGCCTTTTTGGCAACAAGGGCACATTGCTGGCTCATTGCCATTTTACTGTCTACCAGGACCCCCAAATCCTTCTCCTCAGAACTACTTCCCAGCAGGTCCACCCCTAACCTATACTGGTGCCTGGCATTCTTCCTCCCCAGGTGCAGGACCCTACACTTGCTTATGTCATGGCTTGGGGGGCCAGTTGCCACCAAGATGCTTTGATTTTTTTGCTTTTTGCCTTTGGCAAAACTATCCTGCAGAATATGATGTTGGCTTCTGCTACTAGTTGTTCATAATTGTTGCACATAAAAAGACAACAGCTGAGTACTGGTGCCTCACACACAAGTAGTGTGGCTTCCCTGGGATTACTGTGTATGGTTATAGCCCCCACATCTTGAAAAGGAAATCGTAAGAGTAGAGGTTCAAAGGAACAGTATGGTTAGCTGCCGAAAAAAATCTCTTGTGTTCATTGGGAAAACCCCTGAAGAGAGTTCACTGTCAGTGAGCTCTGTGTCTAAAGCCTCTGAAGCAGGTTCAGAGGCAGGATTAAAGGTTTAGCTTCAGACCATCCCTGGAAGCATGATTTGGTTGTTGTGCAACAGTGCACCAGGTTACTTTTTTCTGCAATGAATGTTTCCTGAAAAGAGCAGAATAACTTGGGAAGTGGTTAAAAATATGAAGTAATAATGAATTGTCTGGAGAAAGTCCTGGAGGAAGTTCTATTTTCCGTGTCCCACAACTTAAAAATATGATACACAAGTAAAGTCAAAGGTAGCAAATTCACTGCTGCTGAAAGTACGTGCTTTTGTATGCAAATGATGTAAAAATATGGAAATACCTTGTCGGGGGGAATTGTGAAAAATACACATCAAAAAGAAACAGGAGACAAAAGTAACTCACTTTGTTTATTCAGCTATGGCTAACTCACTTTATTGAAGGAGGAATTTTGTTTCTAATGTGTGATTTTTAGTACTAGATTCTTGGGAAGGCAAGCTAATGGGGAGGGTCAGCTGCTTGCTACAGGCCAAGACAAATGTTGTGTATGAACGTCTGTGGTATCTTCTGTACTCCAGCCCCCATGTTAAATCCCCGCTTTGCATGTGGTATTTAATAATAGCGTGCAAAGTGACTGTGCTGTTCTACCTAAAGTGTGGAACTACTTGACGGTTCAGTGAGACTCTCTCTGAATAGTATCGGTGACCCGAGGTCTGTGCCGGGCTAAAGGTGTCCAGTGTCATGCCACGGCATTGCGGCTTGATGAACATTAGCAACTTTGGAGTCCTCAGTAGCACCTCAGCTTCTGTAACAAAAGAGGTTGTCTTTGCTGTCTAATTTTAGCCTGGAGCGAGGCCTGAGTTTGAGTCAGACTGTAAAAAGGGGGCAATGGGTTAATGTTGACTGTTTTCAAGTATATCTGAGTGGACAGTGGAAGGGAGAACAAGATGATGTGTTTGTCTAGTCTTTGGTGCATGGCCTGTGTTCTTGTTTTTCTGTGAAAATTTTGCTTCACAGCTTTGGCTGATACAAATGAGTTTGTACACGTCCTTGAATTGATTGAATGAGTCTATTTTAAACCCATGTTTTAAAGCCCCTGATCCCAGGTTGGAGCGATATTGAGAACCTTCCTAATGAAGAGTTTGTGCCTTTGGCATTGCGTCCTTTCTTGCATGCTTACTGAAGGAAGAGGTACATTTTCCAGATACCGCTGTCAAAATTGACTTGACAACTGAAGGGTTAAAGTGTTGACTGTCTGCTTTGTAACAACACTGAAAATGTATGCGAGAGGGAGGCATGAACAAGAGAAATGGTTAGTCAAACAGTGTAAATGCAGTGGCAAAGCTGCTGACAAAAACTGCAGACATGAAAATTCATCTTTATGGTGGATTTGGAGCAGGTGGGAGAAATTGTAGAAAATTTCAGAAAGGTGTTCAAGAACTGGATTATTCGCTTCAGTAAAACAGGTTATTAATGCCCTGTTGCACTCTTCAATTTGAGTTTAGTCTTTGTGGAATGTATACCTGAGCTGTCTAAGAAATGACCGCTCTTTCAATAGTTTGGGCATGAGGGGGAAAACACGGGGATGGGATACTTTTTTTTTTTTCCCCCCAGTAGTTCTCACTCTAGCTGAGTAAATAGTGTTGCGCAGAACAGCAAAAAGCTTCATTAGCTGTAACGTAGAGATGAATGTGTACAAAGTAATGAATGTTGACTCAGTTCTGGTTATTTCTGTGTACCAGGCACATTCTGTAATGAAAAACAAATAGCTACTTAAAATTAGTATGGTATGTTTAGGTGCCTGAACCTAGGCTGTCTGGGTTGTGACGCCTTTTTCTGTTGAGTACAAAATGAACTTTTACTCTTTCCTTCAGAAGGAAGGTGACAGTGGGTGCTTAAAATACTGGTGCAGGGCAGGTAACTAGCTGTTAGCTGTATAGTTTTACAATTACGTCTTTGAGCGCTTGTGTATGGCGAGTACTTTCCTTGTTTCATCTCAGAGGTACATACACGCTGTGGTCGCACAAATGTCAAAGCCAGGGAGCCTCACAGCCAGCTTCACAGTGCCTTGGCTGAGCTGCTCCTGATATTTAGGCTAGTTTAAGTATCTTTGCTTCACACTGCAATCACATCTTGTATCATAGATGGGTTGTTTACTTCACTGCAATTATTGTCTCGTGTTGAAGCCACTAGCCATGTGAGCTTCCAAGTGATTTTCCTGCGGCAGTGTTTCACTGGCTGAACTGAAGGTGAACTTGGTAATTCCTCTTCTGAGTCACATTGCACTATTGCAAAATAACCAAAGGAGTAACCTTTGTTTGGGTCTCCATCCAGAAAGACACTAAGTCTGTGGTGGATACATCTGGACCAATTACAAATTATAGAACAGAAAGAATAATTTTCTCCCCCAAGTCTGAATAATTTGCTTTCTTCCAGGTGAACACTGGGTAGAATATGCTGGGATTTGATCAAAAGGCATCAAACTTGTGATAAATTCCTTCTCCTGCACCTGTCATATTAACTATAACTTCATATGCAGTACCTGAAGATATGTCTAGGAAACGAGGTTTGAACTTGGTGATTAAACTTAGCTTATGCAAGTGGTACTGCTGAGAGGAGAGGTAGTCAAAGGAAATAAGGATTATTTTTTTTTCTCTTAATTTGAATGAATTCTCAACATAAGTAGTTTGCCATCCTTCACAACACGAGATCCAGGATAGCATCCTTTAGGACAACCAATTCAATAAGCATAAAAGATTTCCTAATCCTACTAACCTACCTGGGCGTGGGAAAAAACCCCCAAATCTAGGAGAGAACTTCTTAACATCTTTTTTTAAAGTGTCGTGGTTTGGGCCGGACTGGCCACTGAAACGAAAGACAGATGCTCTCCCCCCACCTTTCTCCTTTGAGGAAAGGAGGGAGGGAGAGAGAGAGAGAGAGACTGATGAGTTTAGAAAAAAAAACCCCTAAACTAATTTAATGAAAATAGTAATAAAATAATGAAATATGTACAAAACCGGATCAAGCTCCCAGGATGAAAGTCCCAGACTGGACTCAGTGATGGACTGGAGCTGGATTCTGATTCTGAATTCAGGAATGTGTGGATTGGGGTCAAAGGTGGACGAACAGACAGAGTCCTCCTTGGGTGTTGGCCATTGAAGAAATAGAGAGCTGACCCTTTGATTCTTCAGCTTTTATACTGAGCATGAGGCAGGTGGGATGGAATACCTCATTGGTCAGTTTTGGGTCACCTGTCCTGTCCGCTCCTCCCCGCAGGTGGGACCCCTCTACGCTTTTCCACTTCCGGCCCTCCAACGGGCAAATAAGATAGTTAGCTGCCTTGGGTGTTAGAGCAATTAATATAAGCAAGAGCATCTCTGCATACCATTCCTTGGCATAAATTATAAATAATCAGGTCTTATCACTCTGGGAGTGGACTACAGTCTTAAAAATACACCATTAATTTTTGAGAGTTCAGTTAGTTAGAAGAGGCTTAGATGCAAAGTAAAATTACCGAACAGAATATTGGTTCTGTTTTACTTCAAACCAGGACATAAAGGGAGATAGATCATCAGATATGTTTGTGAATCTTCTGATATATCTGTTCACCTCTTAGGAAGCAGACTAGAATTGAAGTTGGCTTTGCATTAGTGTGTTATAGATAAAGCAAAAAGAGGAAAATGGGTATTTGAGCTTTTGCCTTTTCACCAATTCCATTGGAGCAAAAATGCATTTTAGTTTAGTTTATAGCATGGTGGAAACTGCATGTGCTGAACTCCAGGAGGAGAGACACTTAAAATTTTAAATACTCAAACAGGCTAACATCTTACGAATTGAAGCTTCTGTGCTTTCAGGTTCTTTCTGTTCCACCCTTTCACAAATTTTTCTTTTATTTTTGCTTTTCTCTGTCATGAAAACAACCCATCATATCCTCAACTACAAAGAATACCTCCTTTTTCCTTTTTTTCCAGTCTACAGATTAATGAATTGAAGATTGGAATAATTTTGTTCAATAATGATTAAGCATCTGTTGTAGATAGTTTTCCCTGTTCCCTCAGCCTCTCTGTTGATCCACTAACATTTTTTTCTTTAATCTGTTACGTGATTTAATATTCCTAACCACTGTCTTTGTATTTCAGGAAATTCCTACAAAATACAGAGAAAAGATCTTGTCCAGCCATCCAAATGCTCTTACATACTCAGTTTAAAAATAATGGTCTTCAGTACAGCTGAAATAACAGGACGTTTTTGTTTTATGTTCTGCAGCTGATGAATTCTTAGGAATTTTTAGTCACGTATAACATTTGACCATAGATATTGAAATACTTGCTATTTAATTTTTTCTGTTAATTATAACTTTATCTGTAAAATGAAGGATGGCTTAATTAGACCTTCAGGAAAATGTTCATCCTGTAAGGATACGTTGACTAGAAACCCCAAAGAGACAGTCTGGGACGTGGGGCAAGAGAAATTAACGTGTAGTCCACTCCATGAAGAATGCAAAGCAAAAGTTAGGTAGATTGAAATAGACTTCAAAACAAAAGAAATATCTAAATGCTGGTCACTGGGTGGGTAGTAATTTCTGTATGTGGAGTCAACTAACTTTGATTTCTGCTTAAGGTCATGTTCCCAATCCACTCAATGACAGCAGTATAAAAACATACAAGTGTGATGATGTGCCCTGGTTGCAATGCCCTTCAGTTGAGCTTCTGCTCCCTGCTTCCCTTTCCCGGAGGGGTTCGGGCTGACCGACTTCCCTTTCTGGTTGTGCCAGTTACTTCAGCGATGGGACTGAAGCTTCGTGCAGTTTAATGCCTTATGTTGTGAAAGTCCTCAGAAGCTCAGTTTCTGTTCTTCATAGTGGGGTCTGTGATCTGGATGTACAAATCTGCTGTTGCTCTCTTCTTAATTGTTGAAGTTAGAAATAAAGCTCTCGGTTATCTTTTCGAGGGGGTTTTGTTTATTATTTATTTATTTCCATTCTCCAGCTGCCATTTGCTCTCAAAAGAAAGCAAAGGTTTTGGTTCATTCAGAAAAGAGAAATGGCCAGAAGCTGTAGCAGTTTATAATTAAAAAAACTAAAGAAAGTAAAAGCCCTATGTAGTTGAGTCGTCATCTTCCAAGCTTCATAAAAGGGATCATCAAATCCTGTGGGTTGCTCCAAGGGAGACTTACATGTTTTAAAACAAAACAAAAAAAAAACCACTAGTAAGATGAGCGATATGTGGTTTTTTTATTACTTTTATCCCCCTTACCCCCCACCCCCGATACAGGCTATTGCTTATTAAAAAAGTAAATCTCTAATTTTGTGAAACTGAAAATGTCTCGAACCGCTCAACTCCTCCAACCCCTTACTACTTATTTTTACAAGGAGGAACAAACATTCCTGTTAAGACTGTGTTTAGGACATGAGATTTCCCTGTCACAGCAGAGAGCTGTATGTATCACATTCGTAGTTTCCCTTATCTCCTTTCCTGTTTTAGCATCATATGCCCTTTCCGCATTGTCCTGCTTAACTGCTGTTTTTTATTTTATTTTATTTTAATTATTTTTTTTTAACTTCAAGCCTTGGAAGCCCAGTAGAAATGGAATAGTTGGTGTCTATCCTCTTTTTGAGTGGCAGAGCACTTTGTGACCTGGAGATGCTGGCTCATCGCCTTAATTATGAAAGAAAAGGATGTAATGCATGTAAACCCGTAGGCAGTTCCATTTTCGTAAGAAGCTTCCCCTCATGGCATGAGGGTTGAATGGGTAAACACTATACAGTGGTAACGTTGCACTTTGTAGTTTAGTCTGTATAGAAAATTCAGAACTGAGTTGTTTATGGCTTTTAGTGGTACTCCCTTTGTGCCAGGTTGGAGAATGTTAATGAGACGAGATCAATTTTTACCATGCTTGTTTTGTGGTTTTCATTTCTTTAATCCTCAAATTAATGCCTCTAAACTGCGAATACTAAATATGCTTTTAAGAGTGTAAGCAGAGAAGCCAGAAGTGGAATTAAAAGGGAGAAGTGGTGCTGGAAATGTGAATGCCACGTGTTAATCTTAGCCAGTGCAAGTTCTGAAAACACAAGCCACATGTCCTCTGATTAAAATTTCCTGAATGAGGTGAACAAGTTTGAGTACACTCCCATAAAACCCAGGCGGTAGCTGTACGTCTGGCATGGTCTCCCACTTTGGGAACGCGCTGAAGGCAGCCCACCAGATCACCAGAACTTCCTCCTGCTTTTGACAAACAACAACTGTCCAGATGTGACCAGTGAAGACTTCAGCTGAATCAAAACTGGTAGTGGTTGGTAAGGAGTAGAAGCAGTTGTAATTTTCTTGAGGCTAAGTTATGCCTGAATGAATTGCATGTGTTCTTAGTGGAGAACCTGCTTATAAATGAACTGATGTTGAAACAAGTCGAAAAATATCTGTCTATTGAGTAGGCCTAGGTTTACATCCCATGTTACTAATGTGAGTTTCTCTTAAAAAAATGAAAGGTAGATTTTTCATTCAGTTTCCAACATCCATGGCCTCGACTTTTACCCATTTAACAGAATTTCGATATTTTTCAAATTGCTAGTGGAGTCTGGTTTAAAAGTCAAACTCAGTATTATAAAACAGGACGAAATTAATTTCACCAGAAGATTATTTAACCTTGAATAAGAGGCATTTATCAAGTATCTGCTGGGGCAGACCATCTGTGGGTGCCTGCTATTGGTCTGATAACCATAGCTCCCTAAGGTGTTTCAGACAACTCTGTGTTATTCATTATGTGTGCAAGAATAATTTCTTATTTTTGAAACGTGTGACACAGAAGGTGACTTCTGAGAAGAATGGTCAGCCCTCAAATTATTTTTTTGTTGTTGTTGTTGTTTGTAAAACCTGGTCTCTGGGTTTTGTGTGTTGGTTTTTGGGGTGGTTTTTTGTTGTTGTTTTGTGGGTTTTTTTTGTTTTGGGGTTTTTTTTTTTGTCTTTTTTCAGTGGTGAGCAGTGATGACTACCAGCATTCAGCTGCTGTCTTGCACTAACTTGTGATTTGTAAAAACCTCGGTCATTTAGGAGCATTTCGAGTCCTCCTCTTGCTGTCATCTACTCTTAATCAACCTGGACACGTATTGTCGGATAAAAGATTTATGGAAATAGTGCTTGAGGTACTGTCTACGTATGGGCTTAGTAATTAATTTTATCTCCAAAAGGAACCCTGCCCAATATACCTGGGTCACTCTCTGTATGCTGTAGGGCCCCAGTGCCAGTGCTGAGCAAAGCTGTGCTGCTGTGGTGGGAGAAGAGGATGGTCTCTGGCTGTGGGGAAGGGTGGGAAGGTGCCTCCCCAGGGGTGTGTGACCGGGTTGTCCTCAAAGTCTTCTAGGCTGATTACCGAAGGATAAAATGTTGTTGCTTTTGGTGCCCTGGTGCTGGGGTAAAAGCACCCTGGAGATCCCTGAAAATGTCTGAAGACTGAGCTTTTCGCAGGGTCTTAAAACCTTCTGGCTGGTGTCCTGGGATGGCCCTGAAGTGGAGCACTGTGCGAGGGGCAGTGGTGGCCTCTGTCAGCCCATCACCGCTGCTGATGCTTCCGAAGTATTGACGACAGGATGGAAAGAAGTGTCATTGAAGTGGGGCTGATGGAGAATGGGTGCTGCCACAGCTAATACTTGGAAGTGAAACTTTCCTGTGGGTCTGTGAAAGAGAAAAGCTAATTTACTGTTTTTTCTCGTGATTCCCCTTGCATGGCTGTGCGCAAAAAAGTTTATAGCTGCATGTTGGTGGCTTGGTTTCCTACACTTGGGAGACTGACAGCCAGGAGGCTGAAATGCATATCAAGTGTTTGTGGTTAAAGTGGTAATAGGGAAAAAGAGTAATGTTTCTAATACGTTAGACCATTTAATTTTATTTATGGTTGGCTCCAAAGCTTAATCCAAAGAGGATCTGAAATCAGTAACAATGAGCTATTTTTATTCTCTAAAATGTTGCTGTCCTTAATTAAGTTGTTTATTAAGGTCATGGTATTTCCTTGCTTAAAAAATGGTATGGTGTATTATATTGATTGACTTGGTATCTATGCAGTTAGCCTTCTGCAAAAAATCCTATGGGGAATTTTGATTCAAAAAAACCCGAAAGTTGTGAAGAGGTATCTAAGGCAAAAGCAAAGTATCTAATGAGGAAGTTTTAAAACCTAAGTAAACTTAAAACAGGAATTAAAATGAAAAAAATCAGGAAGCGCTTTTTGTCTGTAAGGGAGCAGGAAGACGCTGACTTGCTAGTGCTTTGCTGAGAGCTGGCAGGAACGCCTGACCAGTGGTAGCAGTTCAGAATGCTCACTGAGATACATTTAGGAGGGTAATCTCAATTAACCCTATCCATCTCTGGATTTATTTATCTTTTTTTTATTTTTTTTTTTTAAATCCCACACCTCAGTCAATGTTTGCTTGGATGAATTGGAAGCCAAGTGAACTTGCCAGTTTCTTATTGAGCAATATAAAACATCCAACCTGTGTGGAGTGACCTCCCGGTCCCTCAATGCCAGTCGAAACTGCTGAAACACACCGCGTTAAAAAAATCCTGCTGGAGCTGAGGACCTACTTTTCAGTTTGAAGATCAGACTTCAGGAGGGGGTGTGGGCTTTGAAGATCTCCTTTAGGAATGACTCTGAAGATAAGGACTTGGTAACAGCCTCTGTTTAGCAATTACATAGAGAAGTGGGTTTATCTGCCGTGTCTGTTCCCCTGTGGAAAAGGAATTGTAAATTTAAGGAAAAAGTATCAGTTTTCAGGTACTGGAAAGAAAAACAAGCTGCTTTTAGAGCTCATCCTGTGGAAAATGAATTACTTTTCTGTAGGAGGGACTTTTCTTGGAGGAGATGGATAGGTATTCCAGCGGGCGTTATGACCAAAAGGCTTCTTACACAACCCAGAAGTGAGCGTCTTATGCAGGCGAGGTTGTTTTACCGCCCCGTCCTGTAACTGGCTTCTCTGTTACCCACCGCTGAGCAGTATTTGACCGTCAAGCTCTGCTGCTGCAGTTAAGTGTTCAGTGCTATTGCTTCCCGCAGAAGTCTTCCAAAGTAAATCTGAAGGGTTGTTTTTTTCTCCCTGATGGTTAGCTTCCAATCATACCTTTCCTGAAGAAGGTCATCTCCTAAACGACCAGTTCTTTTTTTTTAAGTAGCAGTTTAAAATTGTCTTTTAAACATAAGGCTTCAGAAGAATTTCACACCAATGCTTACATTTTACTTACTCAGATTCAAATTTCTAAATTCATCTCCTGTTCCCATTTTAGCCCAGGCATATGGGAGCTTCATAAATTTAACTCTCAAGCACCCTGCAACATTTTCTTTTCGGTAGAGCTGGTGTTGACGCTAGATCTCATCTGGAGTTCTGGTGGAGCATTTGCTCATTGACAGGATGATAATGTCCCATAAATCCGGCATGCCCTCATTTCTTTTGCCAGACTTCAATGTTTAGATAAAACATCTTCATGCACAACTGTGAGGTTTAAGAGGGAAATAGATAAATACCAGTGTGTTTGTGTTGCAGATGCACCTGAGATACACTTGCTGGACTGGTGGGGCTAAGGTCAATTCTGTTCTTTTACAAGGCATGGGGCTTCCAGAGGCTTCCAGACAGCAGAACAAGTGAATTGCTTGAAGTTCCCGGGGTTCTTTCTATGTAAAAATAAACACAGTAGAGAACTAAACAAAATGGGTGGTTTGAAAAAAGTAAGTCTTATTTAGCTAAGTGAAAATATTCAGGATTGTAGAGGTGTCAATGGGATCTTTAGCTGCAAATAGGTTTTTTTTTTTTTAGGGTTTGTTTTTTTTTTCAGGTCTAGCCAAAATTTTTGTTGGCAAAAGCATGCTAGGTAGTGTGGTTACGGGCTTTTTTCTATGTAATGCTTTGCGTTAGGAGGCATAATATGATTAAATTCAAAACTTTGGACAGAAATCATATTGGTGGAGTAAAATTGGTCTTTCTATGGGAACTTTGATTTTTGAAGTTAAAAGTCTCATGAGTTCAGAAGCTTGAGCTTAATTTCATTGTTATAATGGCAAGAATAAATCAGAACTTACCAGCAAGAAAAATAATTTTTTATTTATACAACAGAATACTCTTTTGTCCCAGAAAAGCTGAAACTAATTCATGGACTTAATCTTGTAGGTAATAGAGATCTTCTTTGATAGTATTTCTTTTCCTTTATATAGAAGTTGTGCAGCTCCTCTGTCTGGTGAAGACATTGCTGGTTATAGATCCTATGAATACGTATTTAGTCTAAAGACACTTAGTTTATAAGTTTCTTTATAAAGAAAGATGGTTGCAGCTAGAAATATGTAGACTAAACAAATGCATAAGGCTGCAAATGAAGAGAGACTAATGGTGTGGAGTGCTGGTAACAGGTTGCACTAGATTCATTTGGGCAACAGTGTGAAATTTGCAAGGACCATTGAGTTGGCAGTAGATGACGAACTGAGCTCTTGGTACCTTGTGGTGTCCCAAAGCCTATGAGCTGCTCTGAAAAGTATACCGAGTGTTGGGAGGGATGGAAGTAGTGAAGAATTTAAGTAACCCCGTAGCTTTGGTGAGACTCTTCTACAGTCTTGGTTGTAGAATAATATGGAAAGGTTGGAGAAAAGAGCTACAAGTGTGCTTAATGGTTTAGAGGAAACTGCCAGAGGCAAAGCGCTTGAATCTGGAAAAAAATGTTGATTTCTCTGGCCTAACAAGAAGGAATTTAAGTCATACAGGAATATATTTTAGAGAGGAGAGTGGGGGGCGGGTGTGGGGTTATTGTGTTTTTTTGTTGCTGTTGGGGGATGCATAGTGGGTTTTTTCTTTTTTTTCTTTCTGTTTTTTTTTTTTGAAGAGGGTACATAATGAAGATAAAAGTCTGTTAAAATTCAGAGTCTGAAAGCTGAAATGCAGCAAACTAATTTGTGGGATATTAACTTCTCTTTCTTTGTTTGCTTTATAAAATATAAATTCCTCCTCAGTCACAAGACGAGAGCTGAGTGAAATTCTATCATCTTTATTACGCAGGAGATTAGACTCAAATGAGGATTACACTTGATCTCTGGCTTTGCTCTGTGATTATTTTTTTTTTATTTTTTTTTTTCCCCCCCTCTTCTCTACCTTGTTAACTTGATCTCCTCCTTCCTGTGAGTGTGCCTGACAGGTCTGTATTTGGGAACCAGTAATGAAAGTCCTCACTGCCAGTTACGGAATAAAAATTGACAAACTAGTCTTCAGGGCTAGATTAAAAAAGTTTCTGGGAATACTTAAGCTAATTCTTGAGGGAATAATAAAGGAATTGACAAGATGACAGAGGGATGTTTATTATAGCTGAGGTGTGGGTAAGAGGGTTTCATCTGCAGTAATTAGCTTTTTTGGATACTTCTGTGACTCAGCATGCTCTGCAGGATGTAACGAGGGATCGATCTGCACCAGTGTAAACTGCTAGGCATCTGCTTTTAGTTGAGCTGCCTTTAGAAAGTGAAGCTTTTACTTCAAAGCATATTTCTCCATAAACTATCACACTGTTAACTGTCAAAAAACCACAGAAAATTTTTACCCATGTTTCAGTTGTGGCTCCTTTAAAGGTGCGCTACGAGTTAAGGCTATATGTCTTTTGAGTAATTTCTTCAGCACATCAGAAGAATGTTGTGACTAGACATTTATTTTGCAGCTTCTACCAGCACATGCCTACAAAGATAACCTTTTTGGAGGCTATGAAATAAAACTAACCCTGTAGCAAAAATGCCCATTATTTTCTGTTTTCCCACTTTTATTAAATGGAGTTTTGTGAGTGCCCTTTTACTGAAGAAAAAATATATCGCAACAAGCCGTCATCTTCAGATAAAGCTCAGATGTTCCTGTAGATTATTAACCATGTCTTACGGAGTTTGGCATGTGACGTGCAGTACACCACTCTGACATTATTCTTGCGTAACTTCTCAGCGTGCTATTTGTCCCAACAATAAAAGGCCCATTTAAGTGAACTTCTGTGGAAGAACTGTTTTATATGAATTGTGCCGAAGTATCACTTTTCTAATGTTAATTGAATTGGTGTTTTAATAGCAATTAAAAAGTCGGTTGAAACTGCTTGACCTATTGGTATAGTTCAAGTTTGACGAGGGAAAGCTGTTCTCTCTCCCAGTTCGTCACAGCTGTCTTGAATGGGTTGTGTTGTAATCGCTCTGGGTGTATATAGCAAAAAAAAGAAAAAAGGAAATGCAGCCAAAACAGACTTATAAGCACTTTTTACTGATAGAAACTATAAAAGGAGAGGGAAATTAATAATAGTCAGTGCTGTCATTTATTTTAGCTGGCTGTTAAGGTGACTTTCCTTTTGAAAAGGCTGTAAACTAGGAATACACTTGACTCGGTAAAGAAATACAGAGACCATTAGTATTAGCACAGTTATTAATGCTTTTAATGGAAGGCTCATCTTTCCGAAGTTAGGCAAAGTGGTTAGAAATTTAGGGCAAAATATTTTACCTACCTCATATTTTTTTGGTCCCTGATGAAACATATCCTGCAAACCTTATATGGTGTACCAGTTATTTTTAGTTTAGTTACTATATTTAAAGGGGATGGAAAGAAGTAGGCTAAAAGAAATATGGATATAGCTTTTTTCATTAAATGTATTACTATTCTTAGTTATAGAGTGTAGTGGAATTTCCATTTATGGTAAGTAAACCCCCATTTTTTCTTTATTTCAGATGTCTTCTAGTGATTCTTTTTGTTTGTAAATATTCCAAATTGATTCCTTTCCCAGCCATTCTGGTGGTGATTACAACTCAAAAAATTGAATTCATATGCTGCCTTTATATTAGGACAAGCAAAAAGAGCAAAACATCATACAGAGTGTGGTGTGGTGGTTTTGGTTTTTTTTGTTTTTCCTTTGTAGTTTGCCTTTATGCTCTTTCAAAACTTACTCTTTTTCCATCTTTGTCCTGCTTTCCATGGCTAGTTTTTTTGGGTACCTTTTTTTGTGTGAAATGTAGATAGATATACACGATTTCTGGCTTTAGTGCCCTTAACTGAAGCAGGGAAGCAGGAGTTGCTTTCCTTAAGGCACGCTGTGGCTGCCGGTGTGGACTTGCCTTCCAGGGGCTAGTCATCTTCTTTTGGCAAATCATAGAATGGTTTAGGTTGGAAAGGACCTTGAAGATCATAGAGTTCCAACCTCCCTGCCATGGGCAGGGACACCTCCCACTAGACCAGGTTGCCCAAGGCCACATCCAGCCTGGCCTTGAACACCTCCAGGGATAGGGCTTCCACAGGTTCCCTGGGCAACCTGTTCGAGTGCCTCACCACCCTCAGAGTGAAAAACTTCTTCCTAATGTTTAGGAAGGAAGGAAACCTGCCCTCTTCCAGTTTAAAGCCTTTCCCTCTCCTCCTAACGCTACATGCCCTAGTAAAAAGTCCTTCCCCAGCTCTCCTGTAGGCCCCCTTTAGGTACTGGAAGGCCGCAATAAGATCTCCCTGGAGCCTTCTCTTCTCCAGGCTGAACAGCTATGTTAATGGCTAACTTAGATGCTGAAAAGGATGTTGGTTTTGTTATTTCAAGGAATGGAAATAAAGGACAAATTTTATTTTTTCCCTTGCATATTAAATTGGAGACAGAATCCCCAGTAACAGGCCCTGATGCTTGGTAATGCTAATCATCCCATCCAGGTTTTCCTGAATACTGGCATAGCTTCTCCTCTTATTCCATGGAGTATGTGTTAATATCTGTTAAATACTCCTGTATATGTTTGCAGGGGACAGGTGGTTATCCTCCAAAGACAAAAGGTAAGATTTATGCTCTTTTTAAAAATTGTGTTTAAGAATTAGCCCTTTCAAATGGCCCTTCAGTTATTCGTTGCTGTATATTTTTTTCTCATTTTTTATTTCTGCCAAAATTTAGGTTCCCTAATAACACATTATATATATATTTTGGGATATGTTTTATCCTGGTCACTGCTGGATTACTGACAGTAGTTTAGCAGACTTCCAAAAAAATAAATCTGTCTTTAATATTTTTATTTATACAGAAGAATGCAGCTTATTCTCTCATGATAAAAGCCATACTGTGGTACCATAGCTCATAAATTTTGGATTATAGTGCCAAGGCATTTCCTCTTTCATCAAAACCTTTTTCTGCCTCCAGTTAGATAACTAGTTGGATTTTCTCAAGTAACTTACCAGGCTGTTCAGGCAAAATCAGATCTATTAAATCAAGTATTTAATACTTGGTTGAATTCTATTCTATAATCTGCTAGTAGATTGTATAAGATTTCTGTATGTGAATTCCGTGGGTACTAGATTATAGCAGCATAATGTAATGCTGCTTCCAGATCAAGAAAATAATGTTACATTCCTCCTGTATAACAGTGCACTGAACTCTTGAGATCTGCCTTTTATTCAAACGTCATGTAGTTAAATGTATTAGAAGGCATCTTCTGCTTCACTGTTTATGGTTTGCAAGGCTTTCTCATCTGTGGCAGACAGTTCAAACACATCGTTGGTTCCTTTGAGTCTGGGACTTGCCTCCATTTGAATATTGTAATCTTTTTTTATACGAAGATATTTGTAGCACTTGAAACAAATGTCCTAAGTATATTTGCCTTCCTGAGTGCCAGCCTCCAGGGGAGGAGAAGAGCTCATGCAGTATATTTACTTTATCTATATAAAAGTACCAGTATAAAAACATAAATGCTGTCAGGCTTGAATCTTAGTACCTTTGGACCTAAGCTTGTGAATAACCTCTGTGATATGGAGCGTGTGTGTGTTGGTGAGAGGAAGGAACCATGTGTGCAACAGAATGGTGCTTTTATGTGTTGTTATGTTTTAAACTGGAGTGAAAAGGAAAATGCTTTACAGACTAAAGTTGTGTTAATTGTTTCTATTTATTGTAAAAGTGTTTTTGAAGAACCCTCATTTTCTAAGACCAGATCTGAGGGGATTTAAGTAATTCATAGATAATGATTATGTTCTAGTCTTTCTAACCATGGAGTGTTGTGTCCAGGTGAAACATTTGTTAGTGGGGATGTGATATTTCTAGTACGATAACTAAAGCTGACTGAAGGACAGGGTTCAGTTTGTTCGTGATTTCTCATCTTGTCTATACAAGAAGTGAGTGATTGCTCCTGTTCATGTGCCTTTCTTGCTCACGCTGAACTGCAGTTTTGTGGAAGGAGCTTTACAAGCCCAAACTGATTCCCATTTGTAGAGTGGGGATGTTTTCGGGGTCTTGGGAGTTTCAGACTTCTTCAGAACTCAAAGTATTTGTTCATTAAGTCAAAAATACATAGATTCAAGGGAAGAGAAGGTCTCTTTTGCCATTTTAAATCTTTTATTATGAGATAGAGGTATTTGACTTAGTGATTGAGAGTAAGTTGTGTTTATAAATTGGGCTTGTCCCAATCATAGATTATATTGAGCCCACTTTCTTGATTGACTATTTTCAATGTTTTTTCTTTGGAGAGCTGTATTAAAGAATTTTCCTTTGTTCATTGTTCACTTAACCCATGTGGCTGTTATTTTCTTCTTCCATGTGTAGCTCTTTCTACTTTAAAACATGAAAGTGAACCCCTTTGGGTATTAAGATCAGTACTTTCTGATGTTTATGTTATGTTCTGCTTTGGCCAGGACATCCATATCTAATTTTCATAACTTAAATAGAAGCTTCTGAAATAGGGCACACTTCATGCCTTGAATGTTGATTCATATCTAAGTAATGAGTATAAACAAAATAAATGTTATCTTGATTTTTAGTAGAGCTAGAGGTCTGTTGCATTTTGAAACTTCAGTATACACAAGTGTATTTTATAATGTAACATTGTGAATGTATAATGCTAGGTAAAGGTGAAGCTTAGATGAATTTTATAGTTGCTCAACTGTACTTGGTTTTGTGGTTGTTTTTTTTGGGGGGGTGGTTGTGGTGTTTCTTGTTGGTGGTTTGTTTTTTGGGTTTGTTTTTTTTTTTCCTTCCCAGAGACTTTTATTCTATGAGGAATTTTGTCTTGGAGGAAAACCAAATGCTGGCATTTTGCTAATTGATCGGGAAGTCATGTATTCAGACAGCTCCTGGGTATGTAAAAATTGAACTCTCCAGCGCTTTCTGACTCATTGGTTTCCACTAATTCCTGCTTACATCCTCCATGTTAATCCTTTGGGGTGGAGAGCTTTATTTTTATCCCCAAGTAACCACAGACATAGTTATGTTCTTAATAATGCTCCTTACTTCAAGGGACATGTGATAAAGCCACCTAGGAGAAATAAATATCAATCTTGAACAAGGTAATGAAGAACTCTGACTTCATCAGTGTCAAAACTTTACAGCCTGACTCACATGTGGGCACGGCAATTTTCCAGAAACGTTCAGGGACCTTTATTGTTTGTTCTTTGATAGTCAGTATGAATCTTGGTATATAGGCACAAACAAAAATCTCAGTTCCTAGCAAAATTGTTTCTCTTAATGTCCTTTAAAGGGTCACAACTTTACTGCTTTGTCTGCACACAGGAGGAAATGCTGTTCCTCAAAAAGGAGCTTATTTCTCTTCTCTTGT
>NW_009650084.1:2306829-2370802 GCF_000708025.1 Charadrius vociferus
TAACTCAAGGGCATCAGAGTCACCCTGTCAACTTGCACCCACTGCAGCTGAATCCTCAACTCTCATTTCTTTCTGATACTGATTTCTGTGTTGTGTCATGGGTATCTTACTTTCTCTCTTCTTTCCTGTTTTGGCTGTTTCCTTAGGGTGGAGTTCCTGTCTCTCTTCACATACGCTCAAGTTCAGACTCTCTTATAAAGGAGAATGGGAATTTGAAAGGCAAAACCTAGCTGATACTTTACGTTTGTGTTATTTCCTCTCTACTGTTCAGATTCCAATCCTGCATAAATTACAGTAAAAATCCTTGGAAAATACCTGGTTTGTGAACTGAGAACTTTTTGTTCTATTTTGCACTCTTGTTCATTTTTAATGCAATGTTAGTGTGCTTCTGTTGCTTACCTTCGTGTACTTTTCCACACTACGTATTTACCTTAGGAACTCAGAATTTAGGACCCCGCTCAGATTGTGATGTCAGAGTAATGACAGTACTTTTTTTTCAGTATTTTCTAGAAGACCTTTTTAGCTCTTTATTTGTGGTGTTTTATTCCCTCGAGTTAAAGTAACAGACTGTTTTGCATTTTTGTAAGTGCTCAACACTGAGAGATTAAAAACTTGTTCTTCTGGCAGAGGATTTCTTAAAACAAGAGTGTGTGTGGGAAGTTATGCTACTTAAGAAGTTGCGGTGAAAGCCTTTGAAGAGATGGTAGGTAAGGAACATTCAAATCTGGCTGGAGGAAATCTTTTGCTCTCATAAACATCAATAGCAACTTCACAGGCTGCTTTGGATACCACCCCCAGGGACGGTGGGCAAGAGAAGAGCTCCAAGAAGGAGATTTGGGCAGTGGCTAGCAACGCTGCTGTCAGTGGATCGCACAGCTGGGAGGGCGATGCTCGGTCAGGCTGTGGTCCCATCTGGAGAAAGCATTCACGTGGGCTGCTGCCTTCCAGCTGAGAGGTCAGGGTGCTGTAGGAGGCTGGCTAGACCAAAGCCTAGGCCTTAGGCTCAAGTCTCAGCACACTTTAAATGTAGCCTTGCTTATTCATCAGGCTGGCCTCTTGCAATGTCTACTTTTCCCTTCTTTCTCCCTCAGGTTTCTTACGAACTTTGTGGTACTTAGGTCTATTTGGCTCAAAATTCTTCGATTTGGTTATGACAATCCTCACAGGACTTTGAAAATGCTTGGTGACTGCCCTGCTCTGGAGCAGGTGAAGTCTCCAACAAGACTTCGCATACTTGCTGGAAGAGCCTCTGAAAAGCTAATGGTGCTGCAGGTGGTGATACAGCCGTAGGGCTGTTGAACTGCTGTAAATAAGGCAAAATACAAAGATGAAAAGAAAAATTAAAATTATGCTTTTGATTGCTTGGCTTTAAGAAATTTCCGTAATGTTGTGCCTTTGTTGCTTGATTTGGTTCTTCATGTAAAAAGGTCCGTGGTTGTAGTGGGACCAGATGGGTCCTGAGAAAGGAACAACTGGCCATAAGAAGGGGCTGGCTGTTTTCATGCAGTAAGGTTTTCACTTTTAGGTTTAAATACTAAACCTAAAGGTTTACACCTAAAGGTTTAAATACTTTGTGTAGTTTTAGGGGTTTTTCCACATCTAGGGTTGTTCCAGCCCTTGAGTGCCAGAAGTGGTCTGTACAAAGAAACTGCGCTGCAAAATAAATTATGCGTTTTTTCTGCATGTAGATTGTGCTGTGTGGGTGAGTGAGAGAGGCTATCCATAATTCCTCTGACATAATTAATCCCTTATGCAAGGTAAATTCTTCTTACTGTTTCTTTCCCCTTTTCAACAATATATTAGTTGTAGAAGTAGCCAGTTTGTAGTTACAGTGTAAAAATGTCACGGTTGATATTATGCTGTGCAAGATTTGATTAGCATACAAATTCCGTAAAACAAGTAATAGTATTGTTCTCGTACTCGGTTGCTGCAGCAAATGATTTTTGGGGGCTGGATTGTATGGCTTAGGCATCTGAAGTGGGAGAACGGGGGAGGGTATATGTTCCATTGTGGTTTCCAGACTGTGGTATAATCAGGATTCAGATGAAAACAAAGTAGGTCATGGCAAAAACTTCTACTGAAAAATTGGAGACTTTTAAAAACTCACTTGCAGTGAGTTCAGTTATGAAAACATAACTTTGAACATGAGATTGGAGGGAAAAGTGTGAAAGCACTGACCACCTCCTTCCCCTACACCCCAATCTCCCTTGCCCTTATCCAGCATATCTAAACAAGGGCATATTCTTGTTTTTTTTTTTTCCTCATTTTATCTACATTCAGATCACTGGTTTAAAGAATTTCTTTTGCTGGAGGAAAACAAATCAGAGTTTATACAGAATTGCAGAGAAGCAATTTTCCATAAACTTTGCTTAATGCTTTTCTGAACTTCATTCATTGAACTTTCGACCTCTGTGATGTCTTACAACACATTGCCAATTATTCACTGTGTAGGAAGTTATTTAAACCACACGCATGATTTTTTTGATGTGAAATTCTAATTTTCTGTGTTATGAGAAAGAGTGAATAGTTGCTTCTGGGTTATTTTCTCAGTATTACGCTTAAACTTAGACATCTGTGTTTACATTTTTTTTTCCAGACATTTACCAGCCTGAGAGATCCCACAATTCCTCACACAAAAGTTTTGTGTACTTATGAGCATCCTCACAAGCTTCCTTCTATATCTCTTTATATTGTACTCTGCACCTCTTCAAACCTATTTCTCTGGCAGTTACAGGAATTTCACTCCATGCTAAAGGTTTGGTGAGCTTTGGATTTGATGTTCTAGCTCAGTGTTTTCCAGGTGTTTTTTTTTTTTTACTGATAATGATGAGCACTGTGTCTCTCTTCTGGCCACCGTGGAGTAGTGTCCTGAAATTTGTCAAAGGTCTTACTCCAGTGACTCCAAGATCTATTTTAAGTTCTATTCCCAAATGGAGATAGGCTCGAAGTTACTTTCACAGTGTGCATGTTCATGTGCAAATGTGTTTTCCCAATATACACTGACCTGTATTTTTCAGCATGAATTTCTTCTGCCTTTCCTATCCCCCAGTCATTTACAAGGACCTCATGATGCTGTAACTCATGGTGGCCAGTAGCTTTGTGCAGAAAATTAATGTAACCAGATCACTTCCAGATTTTCTATAAATGGAAGCTCTGTGCAAAGAGACTATGAAAAGAGTTGATAAATGATGATGTTTCCTAAGTGTTCAGAAGAGTGTAGCTGGCTCTTTTTTTCCCTCTTTTTTCTTTGTTCATTCACATTTCTGTTCTGTAGTGACCTAAGGCTGACTCTGATGGCTGGTTGAAATGTACTGTGTTTTTATCTTTTGCTCAATCGAGTTTGGGGACCAAGTGAATGTATTACAGCGAATTTGACGCAGATATTTGGGGAAAGTTGATTGGAAAGGACAACGCTGTCTGTCTTCTGCCTCATTTCTCTTGGTCCCTTTGCAGCTACTGAAGAACTTTGTTTCCTTCCCAGAACTTAAAGATGAGTCAGTTTTGTCTTCCAAGAAACAAATTGGAAGGAGACGATCGAGGCTTAGCTGGAAGTGCTGGTAGATAGTCGCTGAATGAGGAGAAAGAAATATTTTGTTATTAATTGTTGGTTATTGAGTGATGGTCAGGGTAACTTAAAGGATAAATTACTGTTAAAATGTAGTTAGGGCTTTCTATATTGTGTGTGTTTAATACTCTAAAAAAGTGTGTGTATTTGTGGTGGGAGAGAGCCATATCAATACAGGCTATATATGGCAGCTTTATTCAAGACGAGTATTTTCCTGTAAAGCCAGTGTACCTGGAAAGTCTGGGCATGTAGCACAGGACTAAATTGCTTACAAAATCCTTCAAAACCTAGGAAGAAGTGGATTACTGACTCTGATCCAGATTTCTGAACTGGATGTACTTGAAAGTGTGTACTGAATTTATAAAAGTGATAAGTTCTAGAAGAATTGGAAACAGTAGAACTTATTGTTTGTTGATAAATGGTTAAATAGGTGGAATGGTCTGTCTGTGGGTGCAAGCAGGATAGTTGTTAATGTGGCATAAATAAACTAGTATGCAATTTAATGAAAAAAACCCTAAAACTTATTTGCTTTCTGCAACTGTGGGTGCTGTGGCACGCTTGCTCCGTCACTTGTCTGCACAGATTCCCTTCTCTAAAATTGAGCAAGCAGTGAGCTGAGCTATTCTGTGGCGTTGTTGCACTCATTCTTAGGGAAAAGCAGAAGGAAAAAAATGAAAATGCTACAAATAACACATTTTTACCTTCAGTACTCCATCCAAACCTGTGAGATGGGCTTAAAAGTCCTCAAAGTCTTTTACTGGGTTAATAATGTAGCTTCCAGCACACTAACTTTTTGTTGTGTTTAAACCTTTGCCAGGGCGGGAGCAGTTTCATGGCCTCGGGTCTATGTACTGCAGAGGAGCAGCTGCTGTGATCCTCACGTATGATGTGAACAGCCTCCAAAGCCTGACAGAGCTGGAAGAAAGATTCTTGGCACTGACGGACAGTGCAAGTGCTGACTGCATTTTTGCTATTGTTGGAAATAAAGTTGACCTCACCGATGACTGTGCTTTACCACCGGATGAAAATAGACCCGAGAAGTCTGTTGCCAGTTGTGGCTTGAAGGTGCGAAAACAAGTCCGTGCAGAGGATGCGATTGCGCTCTATAAAAAGATACTGAAATACAAAATGCTGGATGAGAAGGATGTTCCAGCAGCTGAGAAAATGTGCTTTGAGACCAGTGCGAAAACAGGATACAAGGTGGACTACCTCTTTGAAACAGTGTTTGAGATGGTAGTCCCAATAATTGTACGGCAGAAAACTGAGGGGCCACCGCAGACTGTAGATATTACTGACTACAAGCCAGCAAAAAGGACAAAATCTGGTTGTTGTGCCTGAACCATTTACATAACATAAGAAAAGGGGAGGGATTGTTTGTTCCAGCAAACTGAGGAATAAGAAGTGCTTGCAGTTCACCAGAAAGAAAAAGTCAAAGAATAAGTAGATGAAATGGTGTACGTGGGGAAAAAAAACCCCAAACACCCAAATCTTCTGACCATTAAAAGTTTCTGGGAAGCTCTATGTATGAAAATGGGAACATGAGTGAAATTATGGAGGACAACTTGCCAGTTTCCGAGGGCTCTGAAAACAAATGCTGTGTTTGTACAATTGGTAGCAATGATCATTTGAACGGTTTTGAAGGAGTCTGACTTTTTTTTTTTTTAACGACTCAACGTTTCACATTGTATGTAAATGATCTATTTGTGTACTCTCGACAGCTTTCACATGATTATTGTCTTTCCCCTTCTGATTCTAACTTTGGAAGATTGAACACATGGTACTTTTTTATTCTTAAAAAAAAAAAAAACCACCAGAAAATCCAGATATAATTTATATTTGTAGCTAATAAATCAATTACAACCTTTTTATGTCAGATATGACAGTGTAAGATTCAGAAGCTCTACTATTAAAATCATTGTGGATATCTACTATTCATTTGGAGACTTGATTAATGTGAATCCTCCTTCCATAGTGGGCTTTCATGTACTAACAGGCAGTATCACAGCTCTTGCTGGTCTAATTGTAGTTTGCAGGAGGAAGGTCTTTTCCCTTCATTTTTTCCCTTATAACTTTTTTTTTTTTTTTTTTAATGTGGATAGCAAAGATTTGGGGGGAGGGGAGGAAGCAGTTTTCTATTTTGTTTGCATTTTGTAGAGACCTCTTTATGGTACCTATATGATACCATGGTGTTGGATACCTGTGTTCTGTCTCCCTTCCAATTCCTCCTTAGTTGTGTCCAGGCAAAGCTGCAGCTTTGATTTTTAGCAGCTATGCATGACATTACCGTCTACCTGGAGGGAAGAGAGGACTGGCACTTTCTGATGTGAAACTGGCTAATGCAGGAGGAAGGGAAGAGAAACTGCCTTTTGTGGAGTAGAAAGGCGCACGAAGGAGCACTAATGAGGTGTGTGGTTTCTCTCCTGACTGCAGCAAAAAGGAGGAGCCAATACTGCTCTTAGAGCTTCCCAGCCCTCTTGGCTACAAAGAATTGCATGCAGTGACCCAGGAGTCCACACTGAGACATGGCAACCAGAGTGAAGAACAGCTAGTTTAAAAAAAAAAACCCAAAACAACAAACACCCCCCATACACACCAAACCCTTCTTGAAAAAAAAAAAGAAAAAAAAAGAACAAAAAAACACCCCTACCCCAAAGATGAAGCTTACGTGTTTCCAGTTCTGCAAGTTGGTGTGTGGGGACTCCCCTTCTCTTTCTCTGGATGCTTCTGACATAATTTTCTGAAACTAAAGGGTTGGTGGTTCTTATGCTTTGTTGTTGCCTTTTTCTGTTCCACCCAAATCATAGTTGTTTAGTACATAGGAAGACAATTCCTAAATGAATAATGAATTACATGATTACTGAGTATATCAGAAGTAGGTCCTCTTGAACAACTTGCTGCAGAGTAGTGGTTTTATTTTCTGCTTTCAAGTTTATGCACAGTACATGCATAGTGGGGAAGAACGGCTTGAGATAAAAACCTCTGTATATTTAAGGGTTGTCATCTTTTGGATCTGCTAGGGGTTTGCAGTTTTACACCTGCCAGTCTGTCAGAGACTGAACAGCACCTGCTTTGTGGTATTTAAAAATTAATATAATTAAAAGCCTTTCCTAGCTCTTAACAAAACTTCAAGACTAGTGTCTAGTCTTCCCTCAGGACTGAGAAGAGGCAAACAGGCTTAAAACCTCAGTCTTGTTCGTGACCAAAGCGATCTGCCCGCTTGTCTGCGAGAGGTCCACCACTGGCTTTGCTGCATCTGTTGACAACTGAACCTGAAGTGCACAGAAGCTGTGACAGAGCCTCTGGTCACTGGTTACAAGGGCAGGCTTTTGGGAGATGCTTTAAACCTAGAAGGTATAGAACAGGAAAAAATTGTGTAAATTTAACATCTGATGCTTCTTAAGGTATAAATATTTGAAATTCCGTTGCACCAGCATTTGATTCATATGAGAACCTAAGGAATCTCTACAGTCTTTCCAAAATCTCCAACTTGGTTGTTTTCACTGAAAGAGATGACACAGGAACCTATAGGTCTACACTTGTCCAGCATGATGTTCATGGGTTTTCAGCTGAGCTCCATTTTCACAGCCTAGCGTTGATGCTCTATCTACTGCAGCGGTGCCTATGCTATCTTAATGCCTGCAGGCATGATTAGAGAACAGTTCAACCCTCAACACTGAAATTGCAAGGATTTTTTCCTGGTTAGTGGTGCTGTTTCTTTTTCTGTCTGTGCTTGTTAAGTGTCCTAACAATAATTCATGAATTTCCCTACTGCTTCTGCAGATGCATTCTGATATCCCAGCACTGCAAAAAGCATTGGGGCTTTTTTCCCCTCTCATCCTCCATAATTTTACTGGAACAATTCTGCTCGCATTATTGATGGAGAGCAGCAGTGAAGCTGCAGGATAGGGACTGGCGGCACAGGGACTACGCTGATAAACACATCTTCTAAATCTTGTTGCCTTAATGTCCTCACAGCGCAGCAGCTGATGTACTTTTAGCACAGCAGCTGTAGGCTGGGCCGCTAGTCAGGCTGAGCCAGCGCTAGGACTCACGTTAATTAATTAATTATTATTTACTATTATCCTCCCCCTCTACTCTGCCCTGGTGAGGCCACATCTGGAGTACTGTGTCCAGTTCTGGGCTCCCTGGTTCAAGGAGGACAGAGAACCACTGGAGAGAGTCCAGCAAAGGGCCACAAAAATCATCAGGGGAATGGAGCACCTCTCTTATGAGGAAAGGCTGAGAGACCTGGATCTGTTCGCCTGGAGAAGAGGAGACAGAGGGTATCTCATTAATGCTTATAAATATGTAAAGGGTGGGTGTCAAGAGGGTGTCACCTCTTTTCAGTGGTGTCCAGCGACAGGACAAGGGGCAATAGGCACAAACTGGAACGCAGGAAATTCCATCTCAACATGAGGAAAAACTTCTTCACTTTAAGGGTGACGGAGCACTGGAACAGGCTGCCCAGAGAGGTTGTGGAGTCTCCTTCTCTGGAGATAGTAAAAACCTTCCTGGATATGTTGCTGTCCAGCCTGCTGTAGGTGAACCTGCTCTGGGAGCCGGGGTGGACTAGATGATTTCCAAAGGTCCCTTCCAACCCCTACTGTGCGATTAACAGCAGCTGTGTGTGCTCCTGTTTGATGTGTGCTCTTCTGCATCCCACCGGCTGCAGTGAGGGTTTTCCTCTGTTGCTGCAAGGTTGCTTTCCCCATTAATAACCTCAGTGAGAACCCTGGAGCTGGGCCGGTCGTGGTTGTGTGCTGCTGGAGCGCCCTGGGACCTCTCTCTGCCAGGGCTAGTGATGGTGGGTGAAAGCGGAGACCCGGCTGCTCTCCCTGCTCTGCCTGGGAGGGGAACCTCATTTTACAAGTATTTATTTTTTCCCCCTCTCTCTTCCTGTTACGTTTGGCTGGATTATGTGAAGTGTTTGAACAGTGCAATAAAAGAGAAGTTATTTTTGGCTGTGCTGGGTGAATGTAAGCTACCGGCCTGCCCGTGCCTGAGGTGATGGCTGTGACCCGAGGGGGAGGGAAGGATGGCAGGGTGAGCGGGGTAGGATCTGTGCCGGGATGGTTGAGAAGGCCCCATCCTGCCCTTGCAGGTGCTGGTGGTGCAAGACCAAGGTCACTGTCAGCCCCAACAACCCCAACATGGCTTCAAGTCTCATGGGGGCCACAAAGGGAGCCTGAACCCCCTGGGTATCCGTGGGGCAAGGAGAGCTACTGAGCCACCTGATCCAGCTTAGTGATGTCCTTGCCCATGTTGTGGTGGGAAGCATGACTGCCTGTTTTTACTTCTGTGCTTGTGGGTCATGGGGTGCAGCGATGCACCTCTCCTATGAGGACAGGCTGAGAGAGCTGGAGTTGTTCAGCCTCGAGAAGAAGAGAAGGCTCCCCCCTAAAGGGGGCCTACAGGAAAGACGGAGAGGGACTCTATAAGGGAGTGTAGTGATAGGACAAAAAGGTAATGGTTTTAAACTGAAAGAGGGTAGATTTAGATTAGGTATTAGCAAGAAATTATTTACCGAGAGGGTGGTGAAGCACTGGAACAGGTTGCCCAGGGGAGCTGTGCAAGCTCCATCCCTGGAGGTGTTCAAGCCCAGGTTGGATGGGGCTTTGAGCAACCTGGTCTAGAGGGAGATGTCCCTGCCCATGGCAGGGGGGTTGGAACTAGATGATGTCTAAGGTTCCTTCCAACCCAAACAATTCTATGATTCTATGCTACTTGTTCCCCTTGTCCGTATATCTTGCGCCAATGTGTGCCTAGTCCCTACTGGCTGTGAGACCAGGTCCCCTCTTCCTCCTTGCGGCTGCCACTGGCCCCCACGCCTTTATGAGGACTGCTGCTGATGGCACTGGGGCACCATCGACACATCAACAGTGACCCCCCAGCCTCTCTTCTGGCAGCCATCTGATACCTTCTCTTGTGGAGTCATGTTTGCCACTTGCTAATTTTCTATTTCCAGCAGCTATGGACAAGCCCAGTCATGTAGGGTGTGAATTAACTCAGCTGATCTGGTCAATACACTCTGAGGAAATAATTGGTGTCAACTGATGTCACTATGTTGGCTTCACTATATCTGTGCTGGTATACTGATGCAGTATTACCTACAGAAAGGGAATGTAATCTTGTTTACCTTCTGCAGGCTCAGCAGCATGTTACTCTTCAGTGTGTTTTCAAACAGGAGTGTAGGAAGCAAAGAGCACGCTTTGAAGCAAAAGATCTGACTTTGTCAAAACCAGGCACAACACTTGTGGATTTTACATCCTAGGCTGGAGCACTATAGTTCAGTAAAAAGAATGTTTTGTTTTGCTGTAGCTGAGTTTTTCCTGAATAAAAATATTTTAACTTCTTGGTGGTGGGCTCTGGGATCACAGAATCATGGAACGGTTTGGTTTGGAAGGGATCTTCAGAGATCATCTAGTCCAACTCCCCTTTCCATGGCCAGGGACATCTTTCACTAGATCAGGCTCCTCAAAGCCCCATCTAGCCTGACCTTGAAGACTTCCAATGATGGGGCATCCACAACTTCTCTGGGCAGCCTGTTCCAGTGTCTCACCACCCTCATTGTAACAAATGTCCTCCTTCTGTTGAATCTCATTCTACCCTCTCTGTTTAAAACTGCTGCCCCTTGTTCTGTCACTATGGGCCTTCATAAAAGCTCTCTCCATCTTACTTATAAGCTCCCTTTAAGTCTTGAAAGGCTGCAATAAGGTCTCCCCAGAGCCTTCTCTTCTCCACGTTAACAACCCCAATTCTCTCAGCCTTTCTTTGTAGGAGAGGAGGTAAACGTCCAGCTAAGAGGCAGTTTGAGTAAGTCAGTTCCCTTCCATGCTGTGCTGCAGGTTAGTTCATTGGGTGAAATCCTCTGGCTGCTGCAAGTATTCCATGTGTTTGTGTGCATGAGCTCCCTCCCCTTCCCAAACAGCGATTACGTAGGCTTTGGAGAAACACCGGTATGAGTACACAGACCTGAAGCACATGATGTACACAAACAAAGTACAAAAGTTCAAGTGTGTGGCACCTTGTGGGGTTTCGTGGTTTGGTTTTCCCTGTACCGTGCCTGCGTGTTCAACGCAATGCTGTGCCGTAACTGCACTGGACAATCTTGTTAAGAACAGCTTATGTGAATCTGAGAAAATTAAGAGGGAAAGCAACTGTTGGTGGAAGACCTACCTACTAAAGTTTTGTGTGCCAAAAAAATTAGCTGCATAGGAAGATTGGGCAATGTATTAGCCATTAAAATCCAAATAGTTTGCTGCTGTTGTTGACTTAATCAGTTGTTACAGATTTCTATAACCTCCACTTGAATTCTCTTAAAACACTGAATGTGCTTCATTGCTGGAGTTGCACGCTGTAAAAATCACAAGTGATACCTGTGTGATCATCCCACGACCACTGGTGTCTAGCAACGCCTGGAAGAGGCACGTTGCTGATTCTTGGGTGTTTGTTACTGCCATGGGTAATTTAAAAGAACTGGCAAGTGTGGAATAGACTTGGCTTATGTTGACTGCAACGTTTTAAAAGTGTTTTATTTGGCTGAAACAAATACTAGTGTGATTAGCTTGTTTGGGGACTGCCTTTCAGAACTACAACGCAGCCAGAGAGCTCATTTCAAGCTCAGGTAATTTCTCTGTTTATAGATACATCTATGTAATGTACAACTAATCTAGGTTAGACACTGTGCTAGCTAGGAACTTTAAGTTAATTTATCCTTTAGGTTTTTTTGGTGGAGGTAACACTTGTCAAGTTTGGTTAATGTTGGTTTCCTGAACATTGCAGAGCACAAAACCCACGTTGCTTTAATCTGCAACTTTGTAATTTATTGGCTTAAATTGGTCTTCCTAACAACAGATTAAATA
The DNA here is from genome assembly GCF_000708025.1 of Charadrius vociferus. Taxonomy (NCBI): domain Eukaryota; kingdom Metazoa; phylum Chordata; class Aves; order Charadriiformes; family Charadriidae; genus Charadrius; species Charadrius vociferus. Next base: position 2,318,257 of record NW_009650084.1, read on the forward strand.
CTATTTCAGTAGTTCAGCTTAAACAAGCAATTTTAGAAACACAGCTTCCCTCTTGGATCTTTTTAAGTGCCACGAAAGAAACAAGTGTCTTCCTGTTTGAAGAGTTTGAATTTCACTGGCAGTGCTTTTCCAATTCCTTAGGTGCAAACATAGTAATTAAACAGAGCAGTCCATATGCATTGTATAGAAAAACACCATTTACAAAATGGAAATCATCAACAAATAGAGGTGTAGAAAAAAACAGGTTTTATTTATGATACAGTGAGGATGGAATGTAATTACAAAAGCCAGGAAGCACCTGAAGCAGGAGTGAGGTGAACTGTTGAAAAATTAACTCATTGCTATAAAAGTCTCCTCGATTTCAGTTTTAAGCATTCGGGTATATAAACAGACTACGCGAATAGGAAATTTGCAGCTGATCCTTTTTTTCCCCCCTTTCTTGCAGTAGCGACAGACAACTGTCTGTCACCAGTGGCTAAATTGCCTCTTTCTACAGCAGGAAAGAGCTAGCCATTCTGGCCATTTATCAGGCCTGGCATGCAATAACCTGGTTCTCTATGGGAAAAGATGGGGCTAAATAAATGCTTTGTTTCCTTCCCCTTTGCCTTCAGAAGGATGGCTGCGTGCAAGTTGGGATGGTGCTCATCCCATTGCCACGTGTTCCCAACGGCCGGGACAGCATGCCTTCAGACAGACAACTGGCAGGTCTGGAAGTTCTACATTTGAAGGTCATGTGGCATTGAGCAATAAGCTCTCCTGCAAAACCTACCCTACGTGCAATGGCTGCTCCAACAGCACGGGGTTAGAAACTGTGATGAGTGTCTTGGTTTCAGAGGGGAAAAGATGCAACGCAAAAACCACTCGGTGCTGCTGCTGTGTGGGCAGTGTGATACAGATGGATGTCCACGAGACAATGGAGCAAGAGACCTTTGTAATGATCATTTGGCCTGGGATATGTCTAGAAAAAAAATATCAAGCTTGTAAAATAAAATGCTGATCTTCATCATGCAGTCTCCTCATCAAAATAGGAAGAGTTGCTTTTCGTGGTCACTATTTTTGGGAGGCCTGTGGGCTTCTCTGCTATTGTCAGTGGTTAAGTGCTAAAGCATGGTGAGCCTTGAAAAAAACAAATACAATAAAAAAATGATTGTTTTGGGTGTGTTTGAAATGCCCAAGCATAAAACACTGACATCAAAGTTAGGTTGCAATGCTGGACATAAGCACTTTCCAGAGTATATTTTCAGTATTTTGCAAGGGTTTAGCACTTTGATCACACTGTGTTAATTTTTTACCGAACTGCAGCTGTTAGTGTTTACTGTTGTGATGAATACAGTTAATAGAAAAGATACATATATTTTCTTAAAGTAAATGTGGTGGGTATCTGACCAAGGTAACCATTTATTATTGAAGGCTTTTTTTTGGTGTTGCAAAGCTGCGAGTATCTGCATCATTTGGCAAATGACGTTATGTTAGACTAGTGAAAAATGTGTACATATACTCTATAGTAGAAGAACACAGCACTAGATCTGTGTGTTAGACTTAATTTGTGTTACACTTAATTTGCTTTTACAGACATTTTTAAAAATTAACTTTCCATTCAGCTTTTGAGGTAATAAGTTAAAAAAGCACCAACATGATTTATTCAAATGTCTAACCATCATAGAAGGTTCCACTGCATAAGAACTACACGATAAGCAGGTTCCTTATGGTGTGAAAGACTTCTATAAATTTTTCATACAGACTTGACATCTGCTGATATGGCTTCGGATGAGTCCTGCCTTGAGTGTATCTGCCGAGGGCTTGCTTTGGAAGGGCTGGTCGATGGTAGTGAGCCAGAAGCTGTATTTATTTGCAAAGTAGTGACAGGTTCCGCGTGCGCCGTTGCATTCGATGAAGGGAGTCGCTCTGAAATCTTCTAGGCAGCTCCCAGGAGAAACCAGCGACTGTCCTCCACCTTCATCACCAGCAGCAGTATGCTAAATGAGACAAGGAGGGCAGCGTTCAGAGTTAAACCTCAGGCAATGCTGTCAAAAACTTACGCGTGGGAAAAGAGAAAAACCACTAGAATCGCTCCTAATTCTTATCTCTGGAGCAGAGAGTCAGTTAATCCTGCAACTCTGTAAGGCTTAAGGGCTATGCTTTAGATATACAAAGGAGCTAGCTCATATGCTGATGCCACTTTAAAATCTTCTGACAAACATCTTTTCTATAGTTAAGATTTCCACTGCTGGAAGGCTTAGACTTGGAAAATCATTTAGGTGGGAAGGGTCCACTGGAGGTCACTTCAGCCAGTCCCCTGCTCAAAGCAGGGCCAACTTCAAAGTTGCCCTCGGTCGCTCCAGGGCACCGTTGAGTTGTTAATACCTCCAAGGATGGAGTTTCCACAACCTCTCTGGGCCACCTGTTCCTCTGTTTGATTGCCCTCACTGAGAAGACCTTTCCACCATATATCTAGCTTGACTTTCCCTAATTATAAAGTCTGTCTTACTCTGCATTGCACACAAGGAGCACTGTGGAAACAAAATTAGCTTCTATACAAATAACCAGTTTCCTCTATGACATATTCTTTGACAGCAAATTACACAAAAATCGTGCATCTTTGCACCACTCAACTATTACCTTTGACACGTACTGTGGTAATGAAGGGAATGTTACTTCTCTTCTGTCAAAGGCATCGCTAACAAAACAAACATTTCCTCTGTCCCTTTAAGAACTGTACAGCTGCATTTTTAAATGAAGCTGTTTAATTTTTTTTGTTAAAAACTGAAGGAATTTGCAATATAAAAGAAAGCAGCTGGAAAATAGAAGTTACTGAATAGTTTTATAAATGTAGGGAGGAATCTGGGCACAGCCAATATGTTTGCCTGCCTACATTTTAATAAACCCTGTATTATAAAAGTGAAAGCCATAACTGCCTTGGTTTATGCTGCAAGAGGCCCACTGTGTTCATACAAATGAGTAACAGAAATGGCCACCTTTTAACAGAGTAAAGGACTTTGATTTCTGGGTAATGTTAAATGTTGCTGAATTTTTTAAAAAACAAACCAAACCAAAACAAGTCCCCCCCCAAAAAAAAAACCCCACCCAAATCCCAAAGTTGCAGCCCCACCAGATTTGCTGATGAAGTTCAGGAGTAAAACCATTCTAGCATCCCTCTACAAGAACAAAGTTGGTAAGACGCAGCATAAACTATTAACAGCTTTGAGGCCTTCGTAGTTGGAGCTGGAAAGCAGTTAGTAGAAGCTGCACGTGCTATTCGAGCCCTGGCTTGGGAGCAGAGCCGCTTGACAACCTCAGGACGAGCACTGGCATTCCTATGCTCAGTGTACAAGCTCCAATTCTATGCCTGTAATATCTCTTCTTGTACGGGCCACGGCTTTTTATCCGTCTGCAATGCTTATGCCACCCTACCTTTACAGGATGCATGATAGTGGCGTGCCCCTGCTACGTGAAATCTTACTGACTTCTACGGCTGTTTGGGCAGGAGTCCGTCATGGCTCTCTTCATGATTGTGCCTTACCCAGGGGAAGGAGGTGACAAATTTACGCCACGGAAGTAAAACAATATGTACTCTGAGATAACCACAAGTGTGCTGTACTTCTTCCATAGTTGCCTGAGAAGCAAAAATGTGTACACCAAACACTTCATTTGCTCCGAGCGCCAGCTGGGAAAATGTGAACTCTTCTCACTGTATGTTCCTTGGTGCTGGCAGACTTTGTCGTGGCAAAAAATTCTTGCTAAGGTGACAACTTTGCTCTTAACAATGCTCAGTGTTTGCACAGGGCTTTGCAAACATTTAATTAATCCTTGGCATTCTTGTGAAGTAACTATGAGATTAGTATCAGGGCTTTTTATAGAAGCAAAAGAAAGGTCAAACATAGGGCTGGTCAAAAATTTGACCTGTCTTTTCTCAAAACATTTTTTTCTGTAACTAACTGAAAAATACCAGATTTCCTTTTACCTTATTTTCTGAAAAGGTGAAGCTTTTGGCTTTTTTGACAAACAAATAGTTTGCGGGTAAGATTGACTATTGTTCTGTGATGCTTTCTGCCAGAGAAATCTTATTTTTTTTCCTAACTTTGCTTACTTCAGCATTCAGTCCAATCTTTAATGAGTTAACAACATGGGCAAACTGTTGCAGGTTTTGACTTTCTCTTACATCAAGCAAGTCAGAAAAATGAGCATCTGTCAGATCATTCACTAGCACATTCTAGCTGCTCTTTGCCATGTTAAGCCCTCCAGTGCCTACATGATCCCTCTGTACAGTCTTTCAAGAAAAGGTCAGGCCCTTCAGTAGGTCTTCCACTGCACACCTAACACTAAGCTTTTCCGTAACATCCCATTGCCTAATTATAAGATCACAAGATCTAAGAGTTCCTATAAGCAATGGGATATACAGCTCAGCTCCTGTTGCCATTACAGACCCAACACTGGAGATTATTTCTAAAAACAACAGGAGGCTGTCTCCATTCTGGGTGAACGACTTTGGCTTCTACCAAGTATCAATGATTTTGAGTTTCCATAAAAGGGGAGATGTTTTGGCTTTTTTCTTCCAGATGAGCTTCTTAATAGTGATGTAATAAGTAACTCCCAATCTTTAGCTGTGAAAATGCTTTGGAGGCTACTGTCGCACCTCACTGCAATTTTATTTGCTAACCCACAGCTGTCCCCGTGTTCTGCTCCAAAGCACTATTTTCTACGTCAAGTAAGGACTCCAGATGCTAGTCTGACAAGAGGCAATTTTCTCTGCAATTCACAGAAATTTTGTTTCTCCTCTTCTGCTTCCTAGAAAGTAGTTTTGTAGTTCCCTGGTTCCCCAGTATGATGCATGGTTTTGGTGTTGCTGGATCTAAAACAGAGCAGCCTTCATAGTATCTAAGACTCAAACTCAAAACCCAGTGCCACACAAAATGTGACCCTGGAGAACAAATACCATAAGGAAGGAATATCCGATCCACAAACTGCGCCAGCCTTCAGGGCAGTGAGGAATAGATGCTTCTTGGCTATGGACAGCAATTGCCACAGCTGGAGCCTCACAAACTGAGCAGCGACTGATATATGGCCTAATGTCATCTTCTGCCACAGGCATCATTGGAAGAGGTGCTGTAGTTGAGAGCCAGTAGGATTTATCATTTCGACTTGCATAATAACAAATATCCCCAGGGTTACAGTAGAGGAATGGCATAGTACTAAACCGAGCCAAACATGAGCCGGCCAGCCCTGTTAACAAAAAAAAAAAAAAAAAAAAAAAAAAAAAAAAAAGAATTATGGCAATCACAGAAGACAATGCACGTTTTCAGCCTCCTGCTCCTTCCCAAGCACGTGTCAGTAAAACCCTGTGGTCCAGAATGTTTTGCTGGCTTTACAGGTCTCCTTGAACAACCCTAATGACTTACAGGAGCTCTCCCGGAGGCACTCTATGCAGACATACAGTTTTTATCTCCTCATTTTGGTGCTTCCTAAGCCTGTTTGCTGAAGTCCCAGCTTTGTCTAAGTTTTTTTTTCTTTCTTTTGTTCTTTTCAACCAGAGAGATGGAATTGAGGATGCTGCCAGCTATACCTGCACGTACCTAGATCCTGGTTGTGTGCTTTCTCTTGTCCTTCAAAGTACAGTAGGCTGTATCCACTCCAGAGTTTGTTCATGCCAACGGGGCACATTGGCTCTTGATCGGACTGGCTGTGCTTCACCAGCAGGTAGCCCATGCTAACGCTGCGACCCGGCATGCCTGGCAGCCCGGGGCTACCGGGGCGGCCTGGCTGACCTTAAAAGAGCAGGGAAAAAGAAATAGTACAACTTAGTTCGTGCTCCCACAAATGCTCTGATGCTAGCTGATATTTCAGCTCAGCTGCTGACGAACAAAGCTTAATTGCATGAGGACTCTTCTATGGTAAATTACTGTTAAAAGAGCTGTAGGTCTAGGATTACAGCAGTTGCTTTTGAAGTACATTGGTGTTGGCTCAGGCTCCCTGGTTTCTAAGATGATGTATTTCACTATCAGAGCCAGAGAAAGTCACATATAAAGTTCTGATGAATTTTAGCATACTTTGAACAATACAGATGAGCATATTTTTCCTTTAAAATGGTATTTTTAGTCCAAGACTAACCAATGGCTTTTGAATTGCTTGCATTTACTGCATACAGTTAAAACTATGCTCTGCAAATACCTTTTTCTTTGTGTACTTTGCTAATAAAGATAGTAATCATTCTGCTCTTTGATTGGATAAGGACACGGCTATTTCTTTTACATATACGTTCCCTTAAGCGTCATCTATCTAAATATCACCTACCCAACCATTCATCTCCATGAATGTAACTGCTAGTGAAATACCAGGCTGAAATACTTAAGAGAAAACCAATATAAAAATACAATCAGATCAAAACAAACTCACTCTTGAGTAGACTTGACATCTACATCTCCCAAAACTTATTCTGAAAATACTGCTTTAAGATAACTCTGTTAAAAGTTAGTTAGTTGTCCCTTGTGAAGAAGCTGTGAAGACAGAAAGTTTCTCTCTCCTCCCCTCTTCCCCATCCAGTGATGCAGTAACTACACAACAAATGAAACAGGAAAGAGGGAAGAAGTGCTGTGCGACATCTCTTACCTTCAAATCCCACTGGACCCTGAAATCCTGTTGCTCCTTGTTCACCTCTGGAGCCGGGAGGAGCTGGAATGCCACCCCTGCCCTGGAGTCCTGGATCTCCAGGTGAGCCTCTGAAACCTTGCCCCAACAACAGTAATAAGCACAGAGACTGCAGAGATATCAACATGCTACCCACTTTGTTAACATGTGCTCCACTTGCATATGTTTGGTCCTGTCTGCCAGGTTTACCAATATACACTAAAGGCAAGATTCTATGGTTTCTCCTCAGGCAAAGAGCACTGACTTCATGGGGAAAGGTTGCTGGGATCAAGGCTACATGAGCTCCACAACCCTAATCTTTCACTCTTGCTACCACCACGCATCTCTGATGAAGCTAGTAGCAAGAGTATTGCATCAGGTCCATCCATCACTAACACCACATTCCCTGAGTTGACAGCATGCCTGCAAGGATGTGCGTATTTCCACCAAATATGTTCAGTCTTGATTTAAGTGAGATCCATATCTGACATATGTGAGTGTTGTCGAAGTTTTCTCCTGTTTTGCTTATGTTCTGAATGCAAGGAGGAGGAAGAAAGCCAAACCTTAGCTTTGAAAGACCAAAATTTGACTCTCTCTTCTGATTTATAGAATTTGAAGTAAAAGAGAGCTAAAGCGGTGATCTGGTGGCCTCATTCTAAGGGGAATTGAGCTTTCACTCTGAGTGCGCAATTCCTACCTGGATCACCCGGTGGACCCTGTGGTCCCATATCTCCTGGGCTTCCTTGAGGTCCTATATTTCCACGGGGACCTGGTGAACCTTGCTCAGCAACCAGCCTTGGAGGAAGAGGGGGCAATCCAGGAGAGCCTGGAGGGCCCTGAAAGCCTGTGGTACGAAGCAAGATGAGATAGGTTGATTAAAGAACTCCAACACTGGTATTTCCTTCATATGCTTTCATCCACAGACATGTTGCTGTTACTTGGCTGCATATGCGAGAGAGGGACTGTGGTCTGTAACTCACCACCTTGGCTACAACAGCTCTATTTATTATACTGGGGGAATGGGTGTGAGTACGGGGATTGTCTTCTCTTGGACAGCACACAGATAAGCAGAAGGAAATGAACGATGCTACTGCTCCCTCATTTATGACACAGGAAGCTGCGAAGGTCCCCCCAAACAGCCAACAGCTCTCTGAGGTGCAGCATCATCTTTGGGTGGGCTTCTGGAGACTCAAATACATGATGGTATAGATGGAGTGAAGGATTTTAAAGATATTTCTAAATATCCAGTATGTCTACTTTGGAGGAATAGTTTAGGTCAGAAATTCTTCTTTTTTTAACTCCCAAAGTGGCTCTGATTTTGATATTTTTTGATATTTTAAATTATTTTTTTTTAATTTAATTTTTAAATCTAAATTAAATTGATTTTTTTAATATTTTAAATTCATAAAGGCAAAAAGTTGACTACCCATGTTAAATTCAGGCACCTGTCCACTGGAATTTGCCAGGGGTCACACGGAGTCATGCAGGTTGGAGAGGACTCTAGGCATCGTCTGGCCCAACCTCCTGCTCAAAGCAGGGCCAGTTAGGTCAGGCTCTGTGTAGTTGCAAAACGAGTAGTTTAGAAGAATCACGCATCTGACTGCCCTTACTCACCTGTCACTCCTCTATCCCCCTTGGGTCCGATGGGTCCCAAATCACCTGGAAATCCTATGGTGCCCATAAAGCCGATGACACCTTGTTCACCCTTGCGACCTTTAACGCAAAATGACATGTGGCATTATTGCATTTCAACACAGATCAAGCGAGTATACAAGTCATATTATTAAAGCTGCTATGGCATAGGAGGTTCCCCTGCCCATGGCCAAGACCAGTATTTCCCATCCCTACCTTTTGGTCCAGGGTACCCGGGAACACCAGGTCTCCCTGTTGATCCAGGATCACCTCTACTTCCTTTTGGGCCAATCTGTCCACTCACACCTGTTTGTCCACTTTCTCCTTTGCTTCCTGGTGGAGCCGGTATTCCAGGCTGCCCCTGTAGTCCTGGATAGCCTGTTTAGAACACATATAGTTTGTAATCTGTTTATACTTAAGACTTGGGCACAGAGGAAAACAACACTACTGTACTATCTAATTGCATCCCATCAAGTTTTATTTTCTTACATTAAGCGGGGAGCTAATGCTTAGCTCCCCAATAGACTTATTCAGCTCTCCTGCTCCTGCTCTTAGGCTGGTGTACCCTTCTGCTGCAGCTGTAGAAGAATTGGAGCACGAAGCTCCCACAAAGCACAGTGTCATCTCAAGCAAGATTTCAACAGAAGTGAAGTGCCTGCTGAGATAAAGCCTTCAATGAGCTAATCCTTCCTCAGCAAATGCCCCACTTCACTGGGTGCCTTCCTGCTTCATCCTAAATTCTCCAAGTAACTAGAGATAAATCAGACAGCAGCGAGTACCTGACTCAGTGCCAGGTGGTAAATAAGCCAAGGACTTACTGTTCCGTGTATCTTGGTACTTCAGTTGAACATCTGGATACAAATAACTACTTCACGCTGTCTTGGGAATTATGGGAACAACTTCATTTTCCAGAATTACATATTGCCTGAAGCTAAACCTGGCAGGTTCCTGTTCAATTACCTCTGCTGCCTAAGGAGACATTTGGACCTTGTTTCTGAGGAGAGAGGGACTTACTAATTAGGGTTTTAAGTGAGGCATCTCTTGTGGTGCCTGTTGAAGTTGGCTCACGTGTGGATATGAATGCAAGATGCATGTCGCAAAGTAAGAGTAAGCCATGCCTGTCTCACCATTTTGGCTACAAGGTGGTGTTCCTGTTCCCAGTCTCCTGACTGCTTCTGTCTTTATTTTTTAATCCAATGACTGCCCTGGGGAGTGGGAATCTATATGCGGAGTTAGGCCAACTAACGTTCTCTTTCCATTGGGAAACTTAAGGTATTTTGTTGGTTTTCAGCTGGTTTGCCTGTTGTAAGTTTTTGCTGAGTTTGCATAAAAATGTCCATGCATCATATAAAGATGATAGTGGGACACCTGCAGCTTCTGCTACAAGCTCTTCGTGGTGGTGCTACAGTTTGAAATGATTGTGCAGTCCAATAAGCAACAGGTACATCAGCCTCTAAATATAGAGAGACACAGAGTGGCCCTTTCATACGTGTGAGACAGGCAGGCTCATAGAATGGCCTTTTAGAGACAAGAAGAGCTAATGCTTCCCAATGTAACTTAGTTTGCATGATAATTTCACATAGGAAGATTTTGTAAATGATTAAGAAAATATTCCATAGACTTGCAAGTCTGCCACAGACCTCAGATTTTAAAGCAGTAAATTAGCATAATGCTTCTGAAAGTTGTTAAGAGAATTCTGGATGATTGAATCTGTTATTTGCATGAAAATCAAACCCTTCCATCAGGACAACCTGGAGGAACTGCCTTTTGCTTTCAAGAGGTCTGCCCCTATTATCTTACCTACCATTAGTTCTGTCCAACAATTATTTGTGCGCTTTGGTGTTGAGTTTAATAGGAATATTTTACTGAATCAAGACCAAAATAACAATGACTGCTGTTGCTAACCCAGTACTTAAGCTTCTATTGTTGTCTGAGGGCACAACCTTGTACTTAATCTTTTATTGTTGTCTGAGGGGAACAAGGCATGAATTACCTGGCACTCCGTCTAGACCTGGGGAGCCTTTATCACCAGGATATCCTGATATATTTGAAATGCCAGGAGGCCCTGGAAATCCCTCCTGTCCGGGAATGCCAAAGGGTCCTTGGACTCCTGAAAGGAAGAGAAGAAATAATCAGTACTGCAAGGCAAATGCACAATTGCAATTATAAGGACTCACCTTAGGCTAAGAATGGGATTTTCAAAATGGAAAACACCTGCAGTTCCCACTGACTTTTGTTTTATTTTTTCAGATGACGTTGTGGAGGTTTCTCTTAAAACAACCACATACTAGTTCTGTGCCAAAGTTCTCTAGATAGCTAATTACATCTCACTGTGTGGAATGCTAATAATCTTGTGTCTGCCAGGTAAAATATTATTTCAGGATAGGAAGTTCTCAAAATACCCTAGATATATTGAGGCAGACAAGAAAGCAGCTTTGTTCTTCTGTGTCCTGTGGAGTCAGGGGTCACAGATATTTAAGGGTTTTTTGGGGGTCAGTTAAAACCAAAAGTTTGAATCCAAGAAGTTCTCTATAGATCAAAAGTGTTAAATGGCCAAAAATCTGTCCCACCAATGACAGATTATTCTTTTAAGTACATTCAAGTTGTCAGGAAGCCACAAAACCCCGTTTTTTTATTATTCAGCCAGTAAGTTTTTATATCTATGCCAGTCCTTAATCCTTTCAGAGCCAAAATGTTGGGAAACTTTTTTTAAAAAAACCCTGCAATTAGTTGATTCATCCATACCATCAGTCTGGTGGCTCCCTGATGGAAGAAGAACTGGTGGTGACCCATACTGGGATAAGTGCAGCCCGCTACAACAACGTGGGTTTGCGCTGTAAGGCCGGACACTTACACTGCACGAGGGGTGATGGTACAAGTAAAGCACCATGCATGGGGATAGAGCCCAGGAGGCACCACCCATTGATGGACACTGAGCCTTTCAGAAGAAAGGTAAACACTGATGGATTTGCAACCAAAAGAAAGAAAGAAAAGCCATGGGGTTTGTGTAACTGGAGCCTCATTAAAAATGTTTTGGGAGCTCGCAGCTGGGAGTAGCCTCTGGTATTCGCAGTGTGCTGAGCTCAGTGGGAGCTACAAGATGCTGCTACCACGGGGAAGGACCCAGGCTGTCCTGGACAGGCTGGCTTCTCCAGCACTGGGCAATGCACATCGCTGTTTCCAAACAAGGGTTGGCTGAGCTGCAGCACTAACTCCAAACAGTGACCTTCCCCACATCAGGAGCTCGCCTACACAGCTGTCTACGCTATACTGCATTTTGTGACATCTGTAACACCCACAGCTGAAACAAATAATAAGCAGATCCCAATCTCCAGAATACAAACCTGGAACACCTCTGTCTCCCTTCTGACCCGGAGGTCCTCGGCTGCCTTCCACTCTGCTCGGCTCTCCTGCTTCCCCTTTGTCACCCACTGCACCTGGGAAACCTGCAGAGCCGTAGCCATCTGGACCTGTTGTGGAGTTGTTCAAAATTAAGATGAAAGCTGAAATGTTTCCGCATGTAATAATGTATCAGCATGCTAACATACATGTATAGAGCATGTGGATTTACTAAATACATGAGTCTGTAATGGCTCATTGAAAAAATGGCTCATAATGGGAAAAAAAGGCCTTGAGGCTTTAACTTTGTAAGAGGAAAGAAATTATGATTTGAAGTTGTGTTCTAATCCATCTGTGTGGCAGCACATACTGTCTGAAGTTGTTTGCCAGAGCCCACAATAATGAAGCAAATTCCACATTGGGCTTTGGATGACACAGTCAAGAGAATCACATTGCAAAGATCTCACTGACCAAGCTTGCAGCCAACACAACATTGTGCCTATGAGCAGGCAGAACAAGAGTCTCACTTACCTGGTGATCCTGGTAAGCCCTTAGTGCCCGGTAAACCATGCAGTCCACTGATTCCTCTTAAGCCAGGCAAGCCTGTTTTAAAATTACGTTCATGGTTATCATAATAGTTTCTATGAATGAGCCTGTATATTTCCTACACAAAAAGTTAAAATGCTTGAATAAATACCGCTCTTTGTTAAAATCGTGTGTATTATATGCAAATTAATTCATTACAATCAGCTTATTATGAAAAACACCACACCATGGTTTTGTGATTGGCAAATTTTGTTATTATCCAATAAACTCACTATGAGATTTTTTTTTTAAATAACTCTGATCCGTCTGGTAGCGTGCCATTAGTTCCAGTCTTGCTGCCACAATTTTGTTAATAACCATTTAGTTCTCCAAAATCCTCAAACCAAGATAATTATGGCATAATTGTAGGCTCTAAATGTGATTATAATGAAGCTCTCTTCAGGAGAAATTCATTCTGTGTCATTTAAGAAAAAACAACAAAACCCTAACAAAATGTCTAATAGCTGCTGCTGCTGTTACAGGTAAAATTTATCCCATCTATTCGTACCTGTCAAAGTGTTAAGCATGATGCTAAAACAAGACAGGTATCTCTAATCCATGGCTAGAGTTCTGGAGGACAATTCAACCTTCACAGAAATAAGTGTGTGTCTCTCTCTTCACTGTCTGTAAAGGCAGCCTTCGTAACTGTATTAGCTTAGATTTGATGCAGATTCAGACAGATGAATCTTACTAAAAGCAGGGCAATTCCTGGCTGTACTGTAGAAAAAAATCTGCTTACTTAATATATTAAGGAATTAGGTAGCAACCAATGAGATTCTGTATCCTGTGATACAAACAGCTTCATTTTAAACTATCACCTGTATTTTGATAGCAGAATTCTGCCTGAGCCGTAAGTCTATCCTTAAAATCAGACATTGGATCAGTTTGCAGTTTTTGATGATGACGTAGGACAAGCATATTGTTTGCTATCTGTTGCCACATCATAATATTCTGATACTGTGTATCACTAATCTTACTGCATTTTAAATTATTATTTTTTTTTCTTCCCAGCTGTCATGAAAAATGAAAATGTTTCCTGAAAACTGCTTTCCTGGTTGGGGGAGGTCACCAGTGGTTAAAGTGAGCTCAGCAGACAGCAGTCCTTCAGAAGCCATAAATCAGAGAGCAACCACATGAGTCTTCGTTAATGCACCTGGACTTTATGCCTTTTAAATGTTTACTAGAGGGAACTCTGCCACTCTGAACTGCAAAAAGCCCCCTTTCTTCTTCACGCCAAAGGAACAATAGCCATCGATCGCGCTGGAATGACTGAATAGCTGAAGCTGTATGAATACCTGCTTGTCCTGGTAAGCCAGGCCAGCCAGGAGTTCCTTTTTGACCTTGAAATCCGGGCGTCCCGGGGCTTCCTTGTTGCCCTGGGGGGCCAACCAGTCCTGGCAAACCTGCGCGACAACGATGAATCACTGCTCATGAGTGTCCTTAAAACCAATAGTCCAAAACATGGACTTGTGCTACCTTCATTCTCCTAGGTAGAAAAATGAAGGCTTTCCCCTCCTAATGTCATTGCAGGACACTGCACCGCTCATCCAAGTGGAAGAAAACTGGAGAGCAAAGGTAGGAGAGGCAAGGTAGAACAGAACAATTCATTACAAACTTCAGGTTTCTGACAACCTCAGAAATACAGTGGGCTCCTCCTATTATAATGAGAATTTTACTTCTATTGCCAGTTACAATAAGTAGTTTCATTTATGTGCAGCTCTGTTTCCCCTTCTGCCGCATCTGTTTTGCCTTTCTGACTGGAAAGCTGATCCGAAAAGAACTGTTTCCCAGTGAAGTACCTACTGAAACTGCTCGAGTCTTGGCTGGGGTTTCTAAGGCCTATAATTATAAGAGAAATGTGGAGCAACTGTTCTGAAAGAGCATTTTGATGATCCTCCTGCAATAAGACATGTTCTTAAGCCCTAAGTTTACGACCAGCCAGAGTACTCTTGTACAGTGGGCCAACGAGTCTGGCTCAAAGGCTCCTAAGTAACTGGGTCCTGGAGGATATTGATTTCATTCATGGCAGAAAAGAGCATTGAAAAGCCCACCTCCTTGTAGTATTGAGACACCATTAGAATACCTGAGTATGCCAGCAATACAATACTTTGGACACATGATCACTGTAAAAAAGGTAAAACTGGTAAGAAGCAGAGTTAGGCTTTTGAAATTTCCTCTTAATAAGTTCTTCCACGAGTTCCACATCCACCAACTACAGAATGGTCAACATATTAAAAAACTTAATTACTTTCTTTTGAGGGAAAAGAGATTTTTTTTTCTTTCTCTTCTTAAACAGTTTTATTCTTTGGAGCATTAAAAAGAATATTTTACCTTCCTGTCCCACAGATCCAGGGACACCCTGCGTGCCCTTGAGGCCTTCAATGCCAGGGAAACCAGGATCACCTCCTTCGCCTTTTTGTCCGGCGCCTCCTCTTGTGCCTGGGAAACCACAAAACCAGTATATTCTTTTAATAATCTCTATACGACCCTAAGCATACAAGCTAACAAGCATAATGTGAAGTTGGCTGCTGAATAGGTCCTGGTCTTGCCACATAAAGACATTCTTCTAGTCAGGGTGCTTGCATAATCTGGGAGAATGACTAGATGTCTGCAGCATACTGGCCAAAGCACCATTACATTTGTTTTTGAAAGTACTCCCCAAATTATGTGGAATATGACATCCATGTTTAAATGTGCTGCATGTGCAGGGAAATTTTAATACATTACCTAACCAACTCAATCCAAAATCGACCTGACTCTGCTATCCCATCTTCCATAATCATGGCCTGATATTGCTCCTTTTGTCATTAATGGCAAAAAATTACATAGAAATGTTTGCTAGAGTTGCATGTGATTGACGTTTACTGCTATATCTGTACTTTCAGCTGAAGAGGTAAACGTGGTACATACTCATTTCAACAAAGAAAAGATGAACCTCTTCAGGAGCTGTCATGAAAGCACAGCAATTAAGAGGCCATGGTAAGCTCCCCCTCCCTTCCTCTGTGGACTTTAGTATGTGAAAAGTAATACCTCCAGAGCAACTGTGAAGTAATTACCTGTTAAGCCCGGCACACCGATTTCCCCTTTAAGGCCTGGCATGCCTGGTAAGTTTATAGTATCTCCCCGTTCACCTGTTTCAAGCAAAAATGAACATGTTGGCAGTGAGGCTTTAATTTAAACAGTATTTCGTGTTGTTTCAAAGGAATTGCAAATTCTGAGGCAAAATTCCGTACTTATTATCTTTCTAGAATAAAAGAGGAATAAGTTCAAGACAGAAAAACATAAAGTCTCTATAACAGCTGCCCTCCCTGCTATAGAAGGATTTATTCATGGACAGTACATGTTGCATGAAATTACTAGTATTAACCTTTTCACAGCCTCCCACATTTACAATATCATTCCGTAAGACTGTACGAAGACTCTTTAAGACTGAAGACCCCCTAAGACTCTTCAGAACTTCATGTTGAGCATTTGATGGGTAATGAATACAAAGAGCACTCAGATAAGAGAACAAACTCACCTATTTCACCATGTGAGCCAGGAGTACCAAGATGGCCTGAAATTCCTGGAATACCCTTTTCTCCCTATCATATGATTGAAAACAGGTATCAGTTAATGAGGATGAGGATTTATTCAACCTTCCAAACAGCACAGTTTGGAAATATTGAAAAAAGGCTATTCAATTTACCATTTTTTGAGTTTCCATAGTACTTTATAAAGTCATTTTGCTGAAATTAGTTAAACCAAACCAGTACAAACCAAGGGACAACTTATGTTTGCAAAGACTTAAGTTTGAAATTGAGAACATCCTAGTACACATATATGGTAGAGACTCCTTGGTTAGGAAAAAGTCCTACTGAAATCTAAGGGCAAAGCTACCCGAGAAAGGAACACAGTTTTTTGCTTCCTTAAATAAATGATGGCTGTGAGTCAACTTTCAGGCCTTTTGTAAGAGTGTATTTCTTCCAGTGTAACTTATTTTGTACCCAAAGTGAATCACGGTGAATTACCCTGTAGGAGCTGAGATTCTTAGACCCTTTCACTGTCAGGTGAGTGACTGTGAGTAGTTTTTGGCAGTGGTACCATCAGTCCTGGGAGAAAGGGAAGAGTAAGCCCAGCATTGAGAATATTTTTTAACAACAGCTACGGCAACGGGACTGCAGACCTAGATGGAACTGCCTGGGTCCTCATCGGCAAAAAGCTGGCTCCTGAAATTTGGATGTCTCCCAATGAGAAAAGAAAGTTGGAGGGATCAAGCAAAACTCTTTCACCTATTTATTCAATTTTTATTGCATTTTTATCTTTGCACTGTATCTGTTCAGCACAATTTCAAGGGCTGAATGCCGCTCCTTAGAGAAGCCAAATGCCAGCACAAGGACACCCCTGTTCCCTTTTGGGCATGAACTCACCCTGCCTCCTGTGCTGCCAGGGAAGCCTCTGATGCCAGGAGAGCCGGCTGGACCAGGATACCCTTTCAGACCCGTCAGCCCTTTCGCGCCAATGTCCCCTTTCACACCGGCCACGTAGCTGGGATGCCCAGGGGACCCAGGAGTGCCTGTCTTTCCAGGGATGCCTGGCATTCCCTTGCTACCTGCAGGCGAGGAAGAAGAAAAATAAAGATGACTTAAGCTATTAATGGTGGGAAGGCTGACACACAGTTGCTTGTTTGTGAGAAGTTTTCCTGCTAGTGGCCTTCTTGAAACATGGCACCATGATGCGCCGGTACAAAAAGGCAGCACAGACATGCGACATAACCCCACAAAGCTTTCCTCAGGGGTGGCTCTCTGAAACGCGGCTGGGACCTCAGCTCTTGCTGCCAGAGCCTTTGCTGGGGGGGCTGCAGCGCAGTGGTGTGATGACTGGGGAATATTTAATATGGTAACTGAGAAAAGACACCGCTCGATAGTCCTGAATGCGCTTGCTTTGTTTTGCTGTGACCACTGACCTTTTAAGCCAAAGAATCCCTTCGTGCCCCTTTCTCCAACATCTCCTTTTTCACCCTTAACTTCCATCATCATGCTGGGCTTGATCTTTGGGGGTTCTCCTGGGGGGCCTTGATCCCCACGGTCACCTAAAGGGTAAAAAACCCAGCCATGTTACAAAAAGCTAGTCAGCGGCACTGCGTGGGAAAAAGCGAACAGAAGAGTGAATTAAGCAAAAAGGGATTAATAGATAATCTTGCACAAACTATGGAAAATCCATTTGCATAAGAAGTTACCTGTGTCAATACAACGTGTCGGCAGAACAGCCAAGCATAAGAAAACATGAAAACCGAGTTAAACTTTTGTATGTATAATCCTGGGGAGCTGGACCCAATGATAGATAATTTACCTCTCAGCAGATCAATTAGGTATCACGTGTTTACAAAAAGCACACTGGAGAAAGCACAGAAAAGTAGGTTGGTTCCAGTGAAAGGGAAACTCTCAGTCAAAAAGCCCTCAGTGAAAGAAAGCATTTGGATTTGTTACCAGTTATTTTGTTCCTTTTCCTGATTTAAAGGTTATGGTAACATCAGTAAATAATATCCAAATAATAAAAAAACCCCACCCAGACTTGTCTTCTGTGATCTTCTACTTTTTCACCAAGAAGTATATTTGCACTTTTCTTTGCAGAGACTGTTTTCACACCTGCCTTTTGCTCAGACCTCCCCTGAATTACTGGGAGCACTGTTTTGCAACCTTTGAATTGCAAATTGGTTTTCCTTAAGTACGTATCTCAGGGTCCCTAGAAAGAAAGTTTTGGCCTTGTGGTAAAGCGTGTATTTAAAGGTAATTGTAGGCAAAGAAAAGAGGACTGAGTTGCAGTTTTAGTTTCACTGACGATTATATCAACTGATGTGTTTCTGACTTTCAAGTACTTAATTGCCTGGTTTTCTGAGTATTTCAGTGGCTTTCCAGCGCAACTGGAGCAAAATCTGAATCTTTTCCCCCAAATACCTTATGCTTCCTGGGAAAATGCTCTGTTGAGTTCCGCACATACCCAGAGGTGCTACTGTCTGAGCTCAGCTGAATAATGAGATGTCTGTCTCCAACCTTAAACGTGTAAAGATTCACAAAGAGGTAACCTTTCCCTGAGCCTAAAATCCAGGCCTCTCTCTCAGCCAGTGGCCCATGTGTGAAATAGGTGGAGGAATGTTTGAGCTAAATTTAGCATGCGAGAAATGTGTCTTCTTTGTCTTTGTGTCCATGTAAAATAGTTCTCCAGATGTGAAAAGCAAACACACTGCTACCACCCATAAGCAAATACCTTTAAAGCCGCGTGCGCCCTGTGCGCCTTTATCGCCCTGTGCCCCAAACGGGCCAAATTCTCCTTTGATTCCCTTGATGCCTGGTCTTCCTTTTAGGCCAGTCATGCCTTTGAAACCATCAATGCCAGGTGAACCTCTTGAGCCTTTAAAGAAAGAAAGGGAAGAGAACTGTTACTTCACTCAGATTTCTGCAAGCTAAGTAAATGTGAACGAGCAATGCATGACTAAAACAGCATGAAAACAGTGCAGCCGTACCTATTTTTGGGTGCTTTGATGCCTAGGGCAGTCTGCAGCCCCTAGATCAGGCACCCAAGCTCTCTGAGAGGTAGACGAGAGCAGGGGTACACTGAACTGCCTCAACTGGCCACAAGGAGATGTTGTGGATATGACCAGAACTTAGTATCTTCTTCTGAATGTTCAATTCAACCCCTCTACTACAGATAAGCTAGAGAAAGGTACCTGGTTCCACATAAGGTTTTTAGTCAGCCCATTCTTCTACGTGTAGAGATACAAATCATGGGTCTAGGACTGGCTGTTCCTTTTTCACCAAAAATTCCCATACTCCTCTTTCCTAAACACGAGGATGCTGTTTTACATGGGTCATGCAAGCAAATAGTTCTTCATTCTTCTACAGTGAGAGCTGATCAGAGCTCCAGAGTTGTCCTAGGAAAAAAGTCCTATCTTTCCAACTAATGAAATTGCAACATGCATTTTTAGGCATGCACCCCCTCTTTGTGTTTAACGTGGCTTCAGGTGTAGTTGAATCCTGTTGAAACTCCCTGTGTGATGTAGACAACTTGCATTATACATAGCATTTTCGTGGCTGGCAAGTGAGAATCTTGCCTTCTCTGTACGTAATGTTAGTATCCTGGTAAAAGTCAACATTGATGCCTTATGTCTGGCATTGCTCAGTACACACCTGCCAGCTTTGAAAAAAATTTACAGCAGAGGTTTGGGGAAACATCTGTTTAATTTCACTGAGAGCCAGTGGGACTGGGACAAGAGAAAGACTTTTGGAGAGACAGAAGAGTAAATACTGTATATTTTTTAAAAGGAGAACTAAAACAGCCATTGCCCTTCTGAATAGGGCTGCATGTCACGAGCTAGCATTTCACCAAGCACAACACAGGGGAAAACAGACAGTGATTTTGGAATATATTAGGCCCGTGACCCTAATTCTTCTATTTTAAACAGAGGTAGGCCAGCAGAGAATGTGTCCTGTTCATCTCAGCACAGAACAGCTTTAATCAACATCATTATTTTTTTCAAAGCAGCTGTCCAGAGCTCACCTTTATCTCCTGGAAAGCCATCCATTCCGCTTATGCCAGGGGGACCAGTCACGCCAGGTACACCTTGTAATCCCGGGTAACCTGTTTCACCTTTGTCACCAGACAGACCTTTCAGGCCCACGGGGCCAGGAAAACCTTGCTCACCATCTTCTCCCCTAGCACCAGGTGGACCTGCCAAGTGAACATGCAAACAGGGAGAATAGTAAGTGTTTGGACATACATGATGATTTCATACAAGGTAGCTCAAGAGGGAGAAAGCTGCTATCCTACCAGCTTCGTGTTGAGGGGGGGAAATCAGGATTTTTTTCAGCAGAAAACTGCAGAAATTATTATAAAGACAAAGCAGCTCATCAACGCAAACCAGCCTCACTACCAGCTTCCTTCTGCACCCACTCCCAAAAGGACCTTCCCCTCCCCTTTAATCTAAGAATTAAGCCCCTTTTCCATAAGACTACTCCCATTTGGTAGCTCCTTCTTCCCAGTCTGCCACCAGCAAGCTCTGACCTGGCTTGGTAGGTGGCTATAGAGGGAAAAGCAGCAGCTCTGCCAGTGTGGATCATCATCACCCTTACTTCCCACCTGTGAAACCAGCATGATTTGCAATCGCAGTGTCTGCACGACTACTGCCATTTCCCTGGCTAGGAATTAAAGCATGGCATGTGCCACAACCCCAAGCTTAACTTTCCCCTGTGGAAACCACACAGTTGCCCTGCCATAGAGAACTGGCAGGAGGAGTGACACAGGACTGTAACGCTTCCTCACCAACAAGTCCTTGAGATCCAGGCCCGCCATCTGGCCCAGGGTTTCCTGGTGGCCCTGGGAATCCACGCGTTCCTGGTGTTCCCGGCAATCCCATCAAACCAGGGAGACCTTGTGGCCCCGGATCTCCTTTGGATCCTGGCAAACCTGGGTTACCATCCGCTCCTAAAATACCATAATTATGCATTAGAGAGCATAAATATCTAGAGAGCTGATTATTACATATCACTTCTGTGTATGCACTAGTCTTTCATGGTATGTTTTTCCTCTGAAAATGCAATGAGAACAGCAAAAACAAATTAAAAGACTGCTCATTAGTTTTCAAAGAATTGACATTAGCAGTACTGATCTCAATATTTGCATCGGAAAGGTTGACTGGCTCTTTCAGATGAATGGAAGCAATTTGGAACTATGTGGATAGAGATGGAGCAGATGTCTCCACTTTTAACCCCAATAATTCTGTAATTCCTGATCTCTCTCTTTATCCTATACACCTTTGTAAGAATTGAATCAAGCAGCTGACTGAACCACCGAAATAATGCTCTGTATCTTTTCTAAACTGTGTTAAGCAGGAATTATTGTTCAGAAATTTTCAAGTGAGGTTGTTACAAAGCATTGTTATAAGATTCATAGACATTCCTAAGCAAAAAGGCTCTGATTCTACATCTTGATGATGTAAGAGCAAAGGGGGTGTCAAGATTAAAAAGTAATGCCTGCTTTCCATTCAGATTAGAGAAGCAGCACCGTACAAGACCTCAAAAGTACATGGCACTTAAAATCCAGGCCAAGTAGATCTGCTTCTTTTTATTCAGGTTTTACATCAGTGTAGGTCTGTTGGCTTGACCAGTTAAGTGTGCTTTATAACTGAGGTCATGTAAGGTGAGTTTTCTCAACAACAGAATACAAGCTTTAGCTGTCTATTCTGAGGGGCAAGAAGTTTAAGTGGCATAGATGATAGAAAGGAATCATTAGCCACTTCATATAAAACTAAAAAGCTGTGACTCATAAAAAAATTCACATTTTTTTTGGAGCCATTCTGTCAGAACTGTAAAATAAATCAAGAGCAGACAACTGAGTAATGCTTTTCCTTTCCATTGTACTTATTTTTTGTTATTACTGAAAACTTAGTTCTACAAAAATGCTTAAAAGAAGGTAGAAAGTCAGGCTTTTTTTTTTTTCCTTTTCTATCCATATTTTACCATGAATTTCTTCCCTTTTTCAGAGGTGTTAGTGATGTTTGCTGCCTTTTCTCAAACTTGACAAGTGCCACAGAGTTGCTTTCATCCCTTTCCTTCACTCTGGGGCTGTTCTGAAGGTGAAACCAGCTGTGCTCACTTCCAATAACTCATGTAAGATGATGCTTTTCTTTGCTTTTTTCTTTTTTCTTTTTTTTTTTTTCAATTTCTATTGAAAATCATGAGAAGAGTTTCCAAAACAAGTTCCTGTGATATACCTCCATGCTTTGAGCTAGTCACAAAATTACTGCTCCTTTCTTACTTCTACAACAGGGTAAGGGGGTAATCAGCAGTCCTAAATTTAACTATGTGTCCAAATGCTACTGAAACTGTGTAGCAGGGGATGCTTGATTCCCACATGTGCTTTTGAAGGTCCTCCAGAGAATTCAGAGTGTCAAAGTCAGATTTTGTAGAGAAACTATGGTTTTCTCTGTTTTCTGTAGGGAGTTTAGTCTGTTTCTTAAGCTCTGTGAAATAACGAAATAAAATGAACGCTCTAAAGTTATGAATAAGTATCTAATGTTACCTTTTTCTTGGTCCTGAGTGCCTAAATCTGACCAGGTAAAAAGGCTTATTAACATTTACTAAACATTGTGTCCTCTTAGTTAAAATTTAAAAATTCTGCATGAGTGCAATGTGCTATTCTGCAAAGCCAGGGGAAACCATCTCAGTATTACGCAGTATGTAAGTGAAAAATCAGGATAACAACTACATCACCATTCCTTTAACTACAGCAGAAAAAATTAGCAGTACATCTGAACACAACAAAGATGAGCAAAATCTGTTTCTCTGCTATCCTATCATAGGTGGTTTCATGTAGCGCAATGTGAAGGAGTGCTGGTCACAAGCAATGGATCTCCAGGTGTTTGGAGGAGCCAGGCATATTAGTAACAGCTGAGGTAGACAGGGAAGGGATGGGACATCATCAGGCATTGGGATTTGACGGTGGAGTCATCAGTACCTCCAACCTGTCCTAACATGGTCTCTTACTACTCACATTTCTATGATTTGGCTACATTTAAATCACATTCAAACTTTTCTTTATTTGAAGCAGCTGTTACCTCTAATTCCCGGTACTCCTTGATCTCCTGGAGCGCCTTTCAACCCCGGGAAGCCGGGGAGCCCAGCATCCCCTCGGGAACCTGCTGCTGCTCCTAAAACGTCACCAGGAAAGCCCTTTGGTCCTGCTGCTCCCGGAGCACCAGATTTTCCTGTAAGGCCTGGGTGTCCCTGCAGTCCAGGTAGACCGTTCAGGCCCCTGTCTCCCCTGGGCCCAGTAAAACCTATAAATAAAACGAGGATTAGACATCAGAGGGTTCACTACAAATGTTGGAGTTCAAATCCTAGACACACCATCATAACACCTTTTATATTACTGTAATTTCCCCTAGTTCTTAGCAGAAACCTGTAGAATCAAACAAAGTGTTACATAAATGTTTTTAAACCATGTAGCATTTATAAGAACATTTGACCAAATGTGGAAATCGGCAGAACTTACAGGTGACCCCTCAGGATACCCAGTACCTCGGTGATAAAAGATCCACAACTGATCCATAGCAGTTGCTATTCCCCGCACATCTCTAGGGACCAACGCCAATCGCTTCATGCTCTTGATGAAGGAGCATCACCGTCCCTGTCCTCCACCCTGTAGGTGAATGACAGGGAGGGCACAAGCCCCCATTACCACAAATGACAGGGGAAGGGCTTCTTGCGGACTGGGAAACAGGACCTGGACAGGAAGTTAAATCCAAGCACTGGTGAAAGACAGCATGGAAGACTGCAGAAAATTGCTCTGAGTGCTCACCACCCTGTGGCCTGAGAACCATATGGTGTGGGAACCCTAATTTAGCATTTAGAGCACTCTGCAGAGGTTAGCAGGGGAAATACAGGTCCACGGTCCCACCCTACTCTGCACAGAGCATCCCTTGCCTGTTGACCAGGACATGCATCAACTCTTCTTTTGCTTTTTCTTTTGCTTCTACAGATGCCGTAGATGAGCCTAGAGAACACTTCCAGGTTGTGTGCTGCCTTAGGGTGAATCAGCACCTGGGCACTGGATTTGGGAAAGTTTGCAGCACTATGGTATCTGTGAAGATTTAGGACTTGGAAAATAGATAGATGGAGAGAATTTCTAAAGAGCTCCTAAATTAAGTTGCTTCTGAATTGTGCTACATAAAAAACTCAGTGCACGTTTCCCTGACCAAATTAACTCGGTCAACCACAGGGAAGTGGTAATTTCTGGCAGTAACTTGCTGGACTGACTGATGATCCATGAACATACCCACTGCAGCTTATACGTGTGTGCAGTGGCACTATTTTAGGCTCATCTGACTTACTATCTACAAACAGATCAATTACATATACAATTTATGTGTCTGGGACATCCTGGAACCTCTGGAGAGATACAGAAGCCCTGGGATTTAATCTGTACTTATTACAGACTAGCATAAAATATGACAGGCACTGAATACTTGCAAACACTGTTTGGAAACACAGTTGCCTATGGGCAAGGTGAGTAGCCAGTACTCTCCTTGTATGTGCATCCAGTATAATTTATACTAATGCTGGAAAGAGTTAAATAGAAAAACATAGAAAATGTATTGTCTTCCTTTCTGTGTCATCATTCTGAGTATATTCCATTTGGAATCTGAAATATTGTGCTACTGACTTCCTTTAGTTCTATGTGAACTTCATGAATTTTTAGTGTCACATTTATAATTTTGCACTACAAAGCAGATTTTAAAAGGTTAGCATCTATGTTACTTTTCAGCATTATAGAAGTTGCAGGAAATCCTTTTGGATCTGAAAAGTAGCGGGTTTGTATAATAGTTTCTTGTTTGAACATGGAAGGGGAGATAAGTGAAAATGTATCTGCAATCAAGTTTTTGTGTTTCAGTGACAGCAGTGAAGAGGTCGAAAGTAAAGAACAACTAATTATTTCAAGATACCTGGAGGACCTGGGAATCCTTCTCGACCTGGATCACCTCGTGTACCATTTAGCCCTGGGTATCCCACTGGACCTGGATCACCTGGGAATCCTCTTGCACCTTTTGCACCTAAATTATATAAAAGAAACTAAGAAAGTGTGATCTGAACAAACAAAACAGAAATGTGCATATAATGTAAGAAAAGGTAGTGGTAAATATGATCCTGATGTGTTTCTGGATGCAAAGATGAAACTTTTTAAAAAATTTAATGAGACTATCCTGTAGCTTTTTAGCAGTATTCAGGATCCCAAGACGTGGACCAAAAATTTAGGCAAAGTGCCTTTACAAATATGGGTTAACCTGACTTAAAGACTAATGATATGGAGACCACTAGGGTGAAAATAATTAGTTGCACAGACTTTGGAGACTTAATATTTTGTAAATTAAGGCTTTTAGCTTAAGGTCAAAAGGCAATGTCAAAGAAGAATGCTCAACAGAAATGGGCACAAATGAGATGCTGTAGGAGGGACAAATTTTTCCCTTCCCTGCTAAACTGATCACAGAACAAGAACAGACTGGTTTAGATAACCATGGAACAGAAATTAAGGGTAAAGGTTAGAACTAATCATCCTAGAAATGCAATACAAATTAACTAGCCTACTTACTATATTTGTAACAGTACAGGTCTGCAGCTTCGGTAGTAAAAGACAGGTTGTGCCCTGAAAAAGTGTTCCTCTGGAACTGAACTCATGTTCATACCAAACTACGTCCTGGCAGGTAAAATGAGACCTCACTTCCTTGTGATGTAGTATTTGACAATTGGGTAAGGGCAAATATAACTGTTCCTTAACGTTTAAAAAAGTGCAAGCATTTCATAGGATTCTTTTGTTAAGTTTATAAAATCATATTATTTATTTTTTCCCCCCCATGCAGTAGTTTTGTTACATGAGTCGTTAATTCATTGTATTCCAAGACCAAGATTTTTAGATAAGTTCTTTGAAAATAATTCCTGTGGAATGCTTTGTTTCCCTACCCTCCCCACCTCCTTGAACTCTTTAAAGCTTGAAGGTCAACAACATGCTTTAACATTTTAAGTGTTGTTGCTTAGCATCACCATGAGTTACAACTCCTTTATTTATTAGACTGCGAGCAAGTTTCTCTCCACCTCTAACTATGACAAACCAAGGAAAATATCACTTGAATTTTGATAAGTTTTCCACTTTAGTTTTCTAAATTTCCATTATTTAACCATGATTTTTTGCAGTTTTAGCTGTTATTTGTGAAGGGGAGAAGGAAACCTTTAAAAAGACCACAAATAAGATCCACATAAACAGCCAATGAAGTGTGAATAGCATTTTCCCAGTGCTGTACCGGACTATTGTTCTCTCCCTTATATGAACAATAACTTCTCAGAAAGCAATTAAAAGGAAAAACCCTGGGCTTTCAGGTCTCAATGAGCCTTACCCAAATAACATCTTGGTCTTGTTTCCCATCTGTAATAACTGACTTTCATTCATTCTGTTCAGTACTGAACTAATTAAAAAGCCATGGTAGAGAAAGAAGGCGGTGGATGGAGAATGCAACCACTGCTTACCACATATTTCAGTAACTCATTATGCGATGTTAGCCAGTGTTCACATGTTGTGACAAACAGTAGTAAGAAAAAGTTTGTATTTTAGACCAATGTTTAGTTCACAAGTGCTTTAGCTGTACGTTTGAAACAGAAAACAAAAGCCCCCCATTTTATTCAAAAGCAATCATGTAGGTTTTGGGAATACTGAAAAACGAGGATGTAACTCAGGGTGGGCTGTGTATGTGGCCAGGAATTTTAAAGGCTGTGAGACTAAAAAGATGACTCCTTGCTTGATGTTCTGGGTGTTACCAGCACCTAGGACACTGAGAGGCTTGATTGTCTACAGCAGAGCTCCATCCTGGCTAAAAAGGCTGCAAGAAATCTTGTGGACAAAATCACATCACTCTAAGCAGGCAATGAAAATTGTTTAAAGGAGGTGTTGGTGCTTTTGTGTCAATCAGGAGAATGTGGGTAGGAATGATGCTGCAGGAAACTAGATTGACAGAGCTATGGCACCAAGAAGCTGCATAAAGTTGTAAAATGTGTCCTGTTCCTCCTGGGTTTCCAGCTCCAGGACTGCTTCAGGTTGAAAGGTGGATACGAACAGAGTCCTGCACTGGGCTCAGCAAGGGGCCTTTTTTAGTTTTTGGAGTGAAGGCATGCAAAACAAATCTTAAAATTACTAAAGCATATAAGCTGACAAAGACAGAGAAAGATTTGTTACAGAGCTAACCAAGAGTACAAAATATAAAACACATGAAAACTTGTGTTACAGCAGTCTTACAGCTACGAGATAAATCTGACTGTATTTGCTGCAAGAAAAACCTTCAAGCTCATATGAATGAAAGAATAAAAAAATCATCATCCTCAGAAAAAAAATTACAAAGATGGCAAAGAAAACAACCTTCAGAAGCATTGATCCTAACAGCAAACTAAGGCATTAGGACTAAGGAAACACAGGTCAGAGATATACATCATCTTTCAACAGAGATAAAAAGTTCCCTTTTAGGATCCATTAGTCTGTGATAAATCAGTCCATCAATCCATCCATGCCATAATATGCCTTGTGCTGGAAAAAAAAAGCTTGACCTTAAAATTTATAAATCAGATCTCCGACCTTGGCTAAAGCACAGGGGGCACAGGAACAGGTGCATCGTTAATTTTACAGTTCCCAAACTCTGAAGGACCCAGTTATGGTTTCTGTCAGTACCTTTACCAACTGGCGATGAGAAGGATTTACTGAAAAACAGCTTTATTGCTTAGGCTGGGAGTACATAAGCTTATAGGAACTACCAGCGCTGGTCAGAGGTTCTGTCTTCAAGGTCAATTGTTACGACCGTTCAGCACACCTTCTTGGTGTTTCTCTCAATTCCATCTCTCACAGTCCTTCAGACCCTGTCCCCACCTCCTCCTCCTCTTCCTTTTGGAAAGAGGTGGGGAACCCTCAGTGCTGGGAAGGCCCAGGATCACCAGATGGTCCCTCTGGGCTAGGGCGGACCAGCTCTGCAAGGAAGGCATGCATGGCTACAGACAGCCACCCGCATTGCATCAGACAACCTGCACCATTACACCGAGCCGTGTTAAAGACTTTAGGCTCATGCTTGCTGAAGGCAATCTGTGTATCACAAGAGGAGGAATAAATCTGCCACAGTCCTCCATGTCAACCTTTTATCACCCTGCTCTCAAGAGGGCAGGATTTTCCTTGTTAGGCGTCCAGTCAGCTCTGAGAGACCTTGGTATACTCTCTACCAATAAACTTGTAGACGCTCACTTATTTGCCCGTGGAGAATAGCAAACGGGCTGTCTTTTCTGTCTTTTGTTTCATGGCTGACTCTCATTAGCAAAGGCAAAATTAGCTCAGGAATGGTGCAGCCACTTGGGCTGCACGCTGCTTAGGTCTCTCTGCTGGCTTCAAGTTAACGCTGTCCATTTTTATTTCTAAAACTCGCTGCCTGCTAAGGCTCAGTTTTAATCGATCTGGCAAGAACTCCCTCAAAACGTAGTGTATGTGGGAAACAAAGGTGAAGGCAAAATGTTACCTGTGGCTCCTGGCAGTCCTGGCTTGCCTTGGGATCCCTTTGGTGGCCTCACACAGCCTGCGCCTGCAAACAAAGAGGGTTAGTCATACCATGGGTGCTCATATGCTGCTTCTCATCAGCTCTGCGCCTGCAGTTGAGATAACTTCATTAAAGCAGGGGAATGAAATTAACAGGCAAAACCCTAATTAAAAAAAAAAAAAAGTTTTATTTGTCATTAAAAAAACCAAATTGGTCATGGGTGGCATTTTCAGAGGGGCACTAAAGCTGAGCTCCACCTCAAGAGCTGCTCTTCTATTTTACAGGGGTTATGGTGGCTGCTCCAGTTAGACCAGCATGGGAAGGGTAGTCCAACCTCATGGATGACTGCATTTTTCAGACTAAGAGAGACACTTTGTTTCTCCATAGGGAATTTAAGCCCCTGAAGCAATCATGTCAATTTTTTGTACAAATGAAGGGTTGTTTTCTTTACATGTCAAATTGCACTGAAAATCTTCACTCAAAGTTCTTCTTTAGAAAAAGTTGCTTACATTTTCTTGGGCACCTAATTTCTGGGACTGTTGTCATAGATTCCACAGTAATCATTATTTTGTCACAATAAACACACAATGAAGTAAAGAACTTCTGAATTGCAGAGCTAAAAGTGCAATAATTTTAGAATATGTTCAATTTGATTAAATTACTTTAGAGCTACATACAGTATGTGCGTGATTATTTGTGACCTGAAGTTCAAATAGTTTACAATCAAGACCATCCAAAGCAGTCATCAGAAAGAAAGTATCAAGCCCTAAGAGCAGTGTAAGACTAAATATTAAAAGATATTCAAGCCATTTGTATGTAGAGTACCTGACCATATTGGCTCAGTTCCATCTCCTCTAGAAAAGTCTTCAGTGACCTGCCCACAGTCTAGGAGCAAGGAAAGGGAAAAGACAGTTATTATTTAAAAGAGAAAAACTGTAAAATGCTCTCAATTCTAACCAAAATGTCTATTACAACATCAGATAATGTAATGTATTCTTTTATGTATCATGCATACATACAACACAAACTATTTTCTCTAACATACTGGGACTCTATCCATATTAGATCCAGGCCTGAAACCTAACCCTGCCAGAGTTAGGAGGCTACGTGTCCCTGCACTGTGTAAGGTTGTCAGGTGCCTGCTCTGGCTTGAATATTCTGCCAGGCACCTCAAAGTCGAGCAATAAAACTCTGAGCCTGAGCTTTTGTGAATGTAGCCCTGGCATTCTTATGCTGGAAGGGTCTCAGAAAGCTGCAGAGATACTATGAAAAGCTCTGAAGG
The DNA here is from genome assembly GCF_000708025.1 of Charadrius vociferus. Classification (NCBI taxonomy): domain Eukaryota; kingdom Metazoa; phylum Chordata; class Aves; order Charadriiformes; family Charadriidae; genus Charadrius; species Charadrius vociferus. The sequence continues at coordinate 2,347,803 of NW_009650084.1, forward strand.
ATGGATATGTGATTTTCTCTGGTCAATTAAAAGATTGTGTTGGATGGGAAGACCAGAGAAAACCACCTGTGAGTACTCCAATGGTAGGACACTGCTCCATTGCCTCCAACTGCTTGAAACCTAAAAGATGTTACTTGCTGGCACTAACACATTAATTCATGCTTTTTCAATACCCAATATGAAACTACTGGGACTTCTGAAGTATTTCCTTCTTTATGACTTCTGGACAACTAATACAAGCAATCCCTTTTTACCCACATAACCCCCACCAAATGCTACCTTTTCAACAGTGGTGCTGTACAGATGCTGCACACAATTCAGTAGTGATCTCCCATGGTTTTGATGTAAGACAGAGTGATGTCTCTTACCTAGTTGGCCAGGCTCTCCAGGCAGACCAGGTAGACCTGGAGGTCCCGGGTTTCCATCTTGTCCATAGTCACCTGGAGGACCCCGGTACCCTTTCGGACCAGGAAATCCTTCACCCGGTGGGCCTGCTTCTCCTGGAAAGCCCTTTGGGCCTAATTCACCTGGGTAACCAGGATCGCCAGGGAAACCTCTAATACCATCACCCTGCGGGAAATGAATGGAGGTGATGACTCCTGACTTTGCTGAGAAACAAACAAAACTCAAACAGTTGAACTACTCTCATGAATAACACCTTATAGGCAGTAATTCCTCAGGTGTTGCACCCCAGCTCTTTAAATCAACATTGCAAATAAAATATATTTGAAATAATCTGACTTTAATTTAGACCCCATGGCAGAAAAGGTGTGACAGAAGCACTCTTAGAGGGAGAATTTCCCTCAAAATGTTGGCCCATGAACAGCACTTGGCCAATATGAATCACTGCCATGGAGCGGCTTACTGCCCTTTCTGAAAAGCTGAAGTGTTTTTGGGGGAATCCCTGTGCATTGCTAGAGATGGTTTGACATTTACTTCTGAGACCTTGAGAAATGCTGACATAAAATTGCACCCAAATGGGCAGATTTTTTCTTTGTCTGTTCCTCTTGTGATATTTCTACACTATTGAATCAACATCTTATGAACATCACAAGAAAACTAACCTCAGAAGTAATAGAAAGTACCACCTTCACTAGTAGTAAAAACCACTGTGGTCCATATTGGACAATAAGGCTCTGGTACATCTTCAAATATGATGTAAAAGCATCCCAGTTGTCCAAAACAGCATTTATGATAGGCGGGATGAATTCTGGTTGTAAGGTGTTTACCTTTTCCTTTTGCCTACAGAGTAGCTTAGAAAACTATCTGAGACTACCTGTATAACTTATAGACAGCTACAGTTAATTAGATGAGGTGCTATCAAGTATATATATGAGGACAGAACCTACATTTTGAGGATGTAAAGTTGTAGTATATTTTGCTTTTTCTTAACTCGGTTATAACTAAGCTGTTGAAGTTCAGTCACACAGGATCTCTCTCAGACAATGCTAGGAGTCACTAATAAACCACTAATTATCACAAGGTAACCACTAGTAGCAAGCTGGCTGAAGTGGGTTATACACTACTACTTAGTTGTTTAAATAACGTGGACATAAAAGTGAAAGACTGTTCTAAACACCCTGAGAGTAAAACCGATGTTTGATATATCAATACCCAGCAAAGCCAGTCTAATTGTGCATCATTATCTGTGGAAGAAGGACAGCCCGGTGATCATAACGCCTAAGAATTAAACGTAACTGAGTGTGGTGGAAATGACTTAGTTGTATTTGCTACTTACTGGAAGGCCAGGCTGTCCTGGTAAGCCATCTAATCCATCTCTACCTGGGAAACCATCTTCACCTCTGATACCAGGCAGCCCAGGTTCTCCTCGGATTCCTTTGGTGCCTAAAGATGACCTTTTATTGTGAGACCAATCTCTCATGAAAGGTACGAATAATGGCAAAATACACATGACAAATTTTTACTCTACCTTTAGTAGTTATGTATAAAGAATCTCCCTTTTGTCCTTTTGGTCCAGGAAATCCATCTTGACCTGAAAATCCCTGGTGTTACAGACATCAAAAAAAAAAAGACAGAACCACTTAAGAAGTAAGTATCAAGATTTGTATTTCCACTGTCCTGCTTAAAAAAAAAGAGTCTCCTTAAATTTTACTGCTTTCCTGTTACTTTCTGTGAATTATTTCCTCTTCAGTAAACCCATTCTTGTGCCTGAATCCTTATTACTATTCCCTAACTAGGATCAAGGTCTATGCAGCATGGTAGAGGAGCTTCTGCATGAGGATGACATTGGGAGAGCTGTGGCATTCCACGAGCTAAAGTCCTGCAGATGACTGCAGCTGGAGAACTGCATTGGAGAAAACACGGTAAATTACTCAGTGTTAGCCACTAAGGAAATTGCTGTAAGCAAGTATTTGGCACCATGGAAACAAAACTCAGGGTTATATTGACCTGCAATTCCTCCTGCCCACCACTACAAAAGAGGACAGCCTTGTAGCTGGCAGTGGATTGTGATTCACAACACTGTTGTGGGGCTGAAAAGTAGCATCATCTTCATTTACCAGAGACAAGAACTTAGGACAGAGTGATTAAATGACCTGCCCCAAACCACAGATCCGTAGGAAAGGTTTTGATTAGAAGGGAGAGCTGGAGGTGCCTGGTCCAACCCACCTCTTGCAGCTACAAGAAGGTTGCTCAGTGCCTTTTGCCCAGTCAAGCTTTAAAAAGCTCCAAGGACGGAGATTTCCTCTCTTGCAAAGGCAAACTGTGGTGAAGCTAAAGACCAGCCTTTGGTATTTCTGACCCTTTGGATCAGAATTCTCCTCCTGAACAGCCCACCTGAAAGCGGTATTGCTAGCTTCTGGCCAAGAGCCCTTCAGTCACAGGACTGAACCCATGCAGGTGCCAAAACCCAGAGGTTACAGATTAATTTACCATTCACTATTTTATGCCAATTAGCTTTAGCTCTGAGTAATTACATTCACGCTCACTAAAATATAAACCACGCATGTTAGGTTTTCCCTAGTCTCCTCTAGCTGAATTCCAGGGTAGACACTGAATGAAAGGGATGTACCCGACATATTTATTTTTTGTTTAAAATACTCCTGTGCCATAAATTTTTTAATAGTATGCCTTTTACATCACTGCCTTTTACTGACATTCCCCAAGATTTTCTTGCGAGAAAAGCATGTGTGGAAACTGTATGTCAGCTGCAGGTCATCTCAAGAATACACGTTCACGCTTCTGTAAGTGTAACGGGGGAGACCAAATTTGAGTACACGGATCGTGCTTTACCCAGCCATATTTGAAAACTGCATTTTAATGGTCAGTGAAGCCACATCTGTGCATTGCTGTAGAGATGTTTCTTTTGGACATTGGTTTTTGCAGGCCAAAAGAAATCTCAGAAGCTTAATATAATGCTGAACTATTTAACTGACTATGTAACTGCAAAAATTTTCAGCAATAACTGCATTAATAGTATGATGTTCACTTTACTATTTTTTGTTTTCAAAATTGTTGTGTATAATGCAATTTAGCACACAGGTGTTTTAAAATTGTTTTACAGCTGTTTCTATTTTCTCTTTCTCCACAAAAAAAATACACTTTGCTTTGGATAAAGTTTTATTTTCATTAAATTGATATATAACTGATCTAGATTAAGTATATTTATTGTCCATATATGTAATTTGTTGAACGTGCTCAAAGAATTATGGAGTCACTTCTGCCTAAGAATATGGACCAAGAGTATTTAAGCTAAATTGTTTTACTTTGAATTTGTTGCAGACAAAAAGCTGAGATAAAGTCAGGGCTTTGCTGCTGAGTGATATTTTGCTATGCTATGCTATGTTTGTATATGTCTATACTAGCGTCTCTTCTACAGTAACTTAAATTCTGGGATTAAGAAATTGAAATTCTTCATTTCAGAGGTAAAAAACCTTGCAGAACTTGCAAAATTTTAAATGAAATTTCAACATTGAACTTCTTGAAAATATTTCTGTCAATTTTTTCATGACTTCTAGAAAGTGGAACTTTTCAGAAAAGTATTTTGAATTTTCAGGAAAAAAAATCTATTTTTTCTGCTTTTTTGACACCCACAATCATGTCAAAGTTTATTTTACTTTACTTCAAAAAAATCCCAAACTTCAGTTAGTTCTGAATAAGTTTGTTTTTTTGATGTTCAGAAGACTCTAAAGCATTGACTAAAACCATTATGTTTGCTCTGACATCTTTGCATAAACAAAACCAGTTTTGGGTCATCTTTACAAATATTTTATTCTAAATTCTTGAGAGATGTGACTTCCTGAAGTCAGTTCTGACTGTGAGGAACCATGACGCAGTTGGCATACCACATAGTACAGCACCTTTAAGTGTGAATAACAAGCAAGCAATTATGAGCAAAGCCCTTTTCTCAGGGTTATTGAATGTGGTTTTTAGGAAGACTTAATGTATTGTAAACAAGAACCTTACATTTAATCCGTTTGACATAGGCACCTTATTAGCAACAACCTTAAGGAACTACTGGAATTGTTACCTTTCTAGATGGTCAGATCATACTCAGTACTACAGCTGCATGAAAGGGGTCTTCTGAAACAGCTTTTTTTAAAAGGGAAGTGGACTTTTTGGACTATTTGGAACTCTTTCGCTCTTCTCAAAACACCCTATTTTTACCTCCACCCTACCAATTTTTGTCTTTCGGTATTTTGTAGACAACAATCTGAAAACTATTGAAATGGCAAAGAAAGAAAGAAACCGTACTTTTCATCATTTTTTGATGGAGAATAGCTTGGTGTTTTTTTTCTAGTAGGCATATAAAACTGTGAAACAAAGAAACAAGTATCTCACTTTTGCTCCAGGGTAGCCAGGAATACCATGCGGTCCTTGATCACCAGGTTCTCCTTTCCTCCCAGGCTGGCCAGGGGTTCCTGGAAAGCCAGGAGGACCAGGGGGGCCAGTAGAGCCCCTTCTGAGTTCGTCACCCACAAGGCATTTACTGCAATCCCCTTCTTCGCCTAAGGAAAGAATTGCAAAGAGAAGAAAGAATGCTCTGTCACAATAAATAGATACTCAGCTGTATCCATTTTATATATAGACTTGAGAATACTTGAGTAGTTTCTCAAATACTTGAGAAAAGTTTTTTGTTTTTTTTTTTTTTACAAGAAACTAACACAATGCTTCCTTGTTGTGTTAGCCCCAGATCAAATTAATTGGTCCTCGAGCATGTCATAGTTCAATAAACTCAGACTAAATACCACGGGAGCTTTACACAATGCATAACAGCAGATCATCTATCAGGTTATCTGTTATAACCTACCTTTAGGTCCTTTTTGTCCTCTTGGCCCAGGGAAACCTTGCAAGCCAAATCTACCTGGCGTTCCCTCCTGTCCTTTTAATCCAAAGAGAGAACCTAGAATTTTAATTAAATAAAAATATAAATTAAGCTACTGTAGATTTACTTTTCCTCTCTTTCCTCCCTATTCCTTTGAGCTGCACCTTCCCTTTTCCATTTCCCTAATGTCATTTACTGTCTAGCCCAGCCTGCTGTAATCTACCCCCTGTTCTCTTCCTCTCTCCTCCTTCTCACAGCTTCCCACACCACTTGTCAGTGAATTCCATCTGCTGTGGCAGATGATCCTTGCCATCCTTTGCTCTCTCTCACTCTGAATTCCTTTGCTTCCCTCTGCTCAGCACAACCCACACTGCAGTACCACAGACCGCCTGCTCTGGATCACCTCCTTCACATCCTTCTGTCCACTCCTGCTCTTGCACTGCAGTGTGGTGCTTTTCACAGAGGCACGGTACGATCTCAGTCAGAAGTGGCCTTTGGAGGCCACCTGGTCCAACCTTCTGCTCAAAGCAGGGCCAACCTCAAAGTTATAGCGAGTTGTTCAGGGCCTTGCCCAGCTAAGTATTGAATATCTCCAAAGATGGAGAGTATACAACCTCTCTGGGCAACCAGTTGTTGCTCTCTGTGTTCCATTTTCCCTATGATCTCCTGAGAGGCAGAGGAAGATAGCAGTAAAGAGTCCCCTTAACTTTCTCTTCTCCGGGATAAGGCAGAAATCTAGCTCTCTGAGACACTCCTAAACACTCATACGTCATATGCTCCAGCCCCATAACCATCCTGATCCCCATATCCCTCCCCCAGCCCAAAACAGACCTCCTTTTCTTTCAGATGTTGCCAGGAACATCTAAAAACAATGTAAATCTTTCCTTCATTGATGAGCATACAACACTTCTCCCCTGTGTGTCCTTCCTGCTACCCATTTTGTTTCATTCCCTCAATCTACTTTCTCACTTTGCCTTGCCAACAGCTATCTTTAAAATAAGCAAAGATGTTCCTGTGAGTTCTCCTCATCACTCTGTGCACTTACCAGGGGCTCCAGCGGGACCAGGTGGACCACGGAGTCCTGGTGTGCCGTGTTTACCTGGGAACCCAGGTGGGCCTGCCTGATAAGCAGGAGATCCTAATTCACCTTTTTCACCTTTTGGTCCCATTTCTCCAGGTAAGCCTGGTTTATCCCCATCCGCTGAAACAGAACCAGGGAAGAAGTTCAGAACAATTTCTTAACAACGCTGCTCAAAAAGCTGTAATGTAGCAGAAGGGAAAGTTTACACAACTGCATCTAGCAGGCAAGGAAAAAATGGAGATATTTAGCACAGACCAAAAATAGTAACTGCACTTTTCACTTGAGCAAATCAATAACAGTTACTGAAGCAAGGCTCTGTCATCATCTCTACTTCAGTTGTTTTTGCCAGAGCCCCATCAAGGGTGAAGCAAAATGCTCCTCTCAGTTTTTGCCCCCACAGTTAGTTATCTGCCATGCTGCACTGCATATTCCACGGTCTGCATGTATATTTCTCCCACCCCAACCCCGTGTCAGTTGAAACTTGCTCTAAAGTTAAGCTGTTGGAACATATGTTGCTGGGATATTACCATCAGAGAATCCAGGAAGACCAGGCAGCCCACGCTCTCCCTCCTCTCCTGGGTCTCCCTGTAGTCCAGAAACACCTGGGAAGCCTGGATCACCTCTTGCACCTGAAAGACATCCACGGTTCCACAAAACACACGTTAATGTGATGCTGTTCGTGACCCCTAAATGCTGACTTGTGTTACACTGCAGATTGCTTGATTCTTAAAAAGTAAAAATGACGAACTTCAAGGGCTTCAGAATGTTAGAATTTACAATTGTTTCCTAAAAGCAGCTTTAGAAATGCGAAAACCTGCTACCTCATGCTGCCTCAGTCTGAACAAATAAATACACCTGAGAGATGCGTGTAAAGCCCAAATACCTGGCGGCTAAGCATGACCTGTGACAGGAATGGTGTGGAGCCACCAAGCCCCGGGAAGAAGGAGAACATCTCTCAGCTCTTACTAATATGCCACTAGAGCTACATTGCTCCTGGGAAGTGCAGAAGACCAGCTCTCTGTGGAGAGCCCCTTTTCCCAACAAGAAGTTCCCATTATAACAGATGTATGACATGTGAGATTTCCTCTGCTCTCCAGTACCAAAAGCATCTGCCTGGAGCCAGCTATTGCCTGCAGAAAGTTATTGTCCTTTTGTCAAAGGTAAATGATACTTAGAGGATATATGGTGTATTCAGCCCCCTGCCTGCTTCCTCCTCTCTCTACACAGTTTCTCCCGTTCCTAAAAGCCTGGCAGGGTATTCGGGGTGATTTCAACAATGTTTTGGGCCTCCTGCCCCCTTCCTCTGGGAGGAAGGGAACCATTCGTTGTCAGACCCTCTGGCTTTCAACAAGATTAGTAAACTCAAGAGTATGAGGACACAGGCTAGGGCAATGGCATGTGATCATCCTTGCTGTTTGCTGGCACCTTCACTGGAATAGTTTTGGCCTTGGCAAACTGATATCACCTTCTCTGTGTTTCCAGTCTGGCCAGCCAGAGCCACCACAGCTCTGCAGGACAGCTGACAGCAGGTGCTACAAGCCAAGTGAGAAGACTACAAAGGAAATTCGTCATTTTAAAAAAGGAAAAAAAAAAACAATTCTCTTCTATTCCTCAAGGCTTTTTAAATTTTTTTCTTTCTAAATATTAGACTATAAGAATGGTCTCTGCTGTGCTGCCATTGCTGTGCTTTATCTAGAGTCTCTGAAACAGGACACAGAAGACAGACTCTCCCATTCTTCCTTTCACTGGACAACAAAGTCACGTGCTTTTTTTCTTGTTTCTTTGTGGACACAGGAATGCATGGATGCCTTTTGTATAGCAATCCAGCTTCAGTAGGAGACAAAGAAGCCACCTGCCTGCAAAAAGGCGATTAGGGCACTCTCTTGGAAGGGAATTATACCTTCTGGAACAGTTCAGCAAACCACAGTTTTTTAAGGAGCTGACTTCTCAGGATTTCATGCTTTTGATCTATGTAGAAGGTAGTAAAACAGAGCTGAGATAAGCAATGTAGGCAAAGACAACGTACCTTTCCTTGGGATGCGGGAAGGAAAATAGGAAACTGGTCCTGGAGGACCGACCTCGCCTGGCTCCCCCTGTTAACAGAAGTTGAAGTATCACATCTAAGCACACTATTCTAGAGAATTTCTTTTAAAATGGAAAGGTATGACCATGAAACACAAAGAAACAAGCTTTCAAAAGCACTGACATGACTTTTAAGAAATCTCAGCGATTTCAATGATGACAAACACAGTTGTTATGATGTGGAAGAAAAGAAAAGAAAGCAAAATGACATCTGGTTTATTGCTTCTAGCAAATGAAAGTAAAGCAGTACCTTGCTTCCCCTAGGACCATAGCCACCTGGTGGACCATCAAATCCTGGAAAACCCTGTAATACACATAAAAATGATTGAGTTTTCCTTTGTCAGAGAGAGAGTAAAAATTATTTGGTCTGTAGCAGCTGTCTTCCTCTGATGTTACTGTGAAAACTACACAACAGAGTTGAGCAGTTTGTCTCCCTGAGGTGTAGTAATTTGGGTTATACCATTAAGTCTCCTCATGTTTTGATGTTCCATCTCTTGGACCAAGCCTAGCGCCTGTCAAAGGCCAGAGGGACCTGCTGTGGCGCAAGCTCTGTCACCCCTGGCAGTGGTGCCAATGGAAGGAGCACCCACACTCATACCATCCCATGGAGGCTGCAGGATCGGGGAGGAGAAAGGGGATCCCCACTGTGCCAGTTGGCCCTTAGACACATGGGCCCAGTAGCCAGAACACACCAACCTGCTGCAAGAAGACTAAATGAGTCTGAGTCATTACGAGTGGATATATTTGCACTGGAATGCAAACAGCGAGCAGCGAAATAGCACTGAAGTGCCCAGGTCCTTTTTGCTGTTTTCCAGGCGGCTGGAACCCGTTTGGCCAAAGAAGGGTTCCCGGCTGAATGAGAAGAACTCAGGACCAGCTCTGAACGTGCCTTCATCCACCTCTCCTGCCTGTGGGCATGCTGTATCCCACAGAAAATTTTCCATCCCTACCCCAGCAAACGTTATAATATTTAAGGTCCTGCCCACTTCATTCTTTCAAAAGGTTTGAAATCCAAAGCATGTGGACTAAAACACATGTGGTAAAAAATGGTACGTCCTATCACATGAGAGCGTATTACAGCTGCTAGGGGTGCACGGAGCCAAGTGCTGATTTCAGAGATGCTGATACAGAAGAGATGATCTCTTCTCTGTGCTTTACTCAGCTCTTTGACAACTTTTGTCCTGTATAGAAAATGTTCATATGTACTCTGGAAAAAGACTAGTGTTAAAAAGGTGAGCTTTTAGTAGTGAACAGTGGCCAGATCAACTGATATCAACTAACACAGTTTCACTGAAACCAGTAGATTTGTATAATTCACACTAGTTGTTACACTATTAGCCAGCTTTTTTAAAATTCAGCATCTCCCAAGTTTCACAGTGGTTACAACTCCCACATAGAACTTGAATGTTAATGACCAACTCTGTAAGTCACTTATGCAGTTTGGAAGCACTGCAAATACCACAGCTCTCAGCAAGATGCCACAAACTGGATCACACGCTTCAGAGACCTTTCCAGAACGGCAACAACTGAACATCACACCATGAGAAAAGGAGCCTCTTGAGTATCAGGTGTAAAATCTCTCTACACTAGGTGGAGCTGGTGGTCTAAAAGTGAAGCCAGAGGCTTCCTTATTAACTGCGACTTCATCTGTGTGCAGGCAGGACTCAACCATACTTCTTTCTTTCTTAAGAATCAAATCACTCAAAAATCAACAAAAGGGAGGCTGTCCCCTCTCATACACATGCTATACAATGAACACTCCATCCAAACCAACGTACCTTCCACTAAAATTGTTGCCAAGATTCACCCTCAGTAAGGGGAAGCCACTGACCGTTGCGGACTGGAGCATAAACCTATGTTAAGGGCAACCAGTGGGCTTTAATGGGTTTTGCATCAGCCTCTCTGTGTACATATTACTGACAGCACATTCCCTTCCACACCACCAGGTTTTGTGATTGGACCAAATACCTGTGCAAATGCTGTTTTTCATATTTCATGTACCTTCATGTCCCATGTGTTTCATCTTATTGTTGTTCTGCCTCAGTGGCAGGACAAACCCCTAAACAACCAAGGATAGAGAAGCATGGAAAAGTCATGCATCCCACAGCTATTTGAATACCTCATGGAAGTGATTTGTAATGCTGACTGAAGAAGCCTTTTCTGAGCACAAACAGAAAGTATAAGCTCTTCTCTGTCTGACAGAATGCTATTTTAAATATTTGGGTGTGTTTCCATGGGGACAGAGATTTAACTGGTGTATTTATCAGTTTCCTTCTCTTCTTCTTTTTTTGTGATATTCAAGATAACCATACATCTCAATCACATCTGCAGAAACCTATTCAAAAATGTAAGTTTATGCATGTAGGAAGAAAATTACAGAAATCATGGTCGCAGTAAGGGGAACAATGAAAATGACACCTCCCCGTAGTGCTATTAAGACAAGCTCATGTTTTAAGCAAAACAGACTTTAATTATAGGGCTTTTTTTTCGTTGTCACTGATGAGAAAACTAACTGACCCAAAATTACAATAATGGATGAATCCAGATGATATTTGTTAGACTACGGCTGGTATAATTACAGGCAGAATTTGTCCTCTACAGTTTACTTTTCAGACAGATTGTCTACACGTGTGTTAGAAACAACAGTCTTGTATGAAATACTCACTCTTTCTCCACTGAGTCCTGGAAAACCATTGATGCCAGGCAGCCCCTATGAAGGCACAATACAATTAGCAAAATAAAGTGACATCCTACCATGCTAAGGGTTAAGAAACATTATTATTTCTTAGATAAAATAAATATGACAGCTTGAAACTCTAACACCAACAGTGTGAGTTCAAATGAGATTCATGTATGGTGCAAACAGAACAGGTCTGAAATCTGATCTGGTATTTGATTTTTATCTCTTAATCAATACATTGGAAATTGACCACAAAGATTTTAAAGATGGCTGAGATATTTTTTTTTTAAATGTACGCTGAGTACTGTTCTCACTCTGTTTAAGCACTTCAGAAATATTGCCCTCAAAATAGCATCCACAGATGCTACAAGGCAGTAGGATTTAAATTAGCTTTTTTTCTGGGGTCACAAGTAACTGGAGTCAAACTCATGTTTGTTAACCATGATGTGAAAAGAGCTAAGGTGGGAACAGTGAAATACAGTCTGTGCTGAGGACCAGGACAGTAGCTGTGGTTAGCGAGCACAGGTTTCGCTGAGAGATGCACAAGGCTTCCCAATGATGGTATAGGCATACCTGTGAGTCCCGCGGAGCCCTCCTCCCAGTACCATTTCAAAATGGCCCTTTCACTTTCCTCTATCAGGCAGTTCAGAGCTCACCACAACCCGGTGGGCTGAAGAACTGTCATTTCTATAGTTCGTTAATCTGCATTTTGTTCCTGAAGGCAAACTCTCAGCTTGCATTTGCACATTCAGCTGGGTGAATTTTACCTGTTATGAGTGACTCACCCTTTGTCCGGGGAAGCCTATTACCCCTTCTTCACCTTTTTCAGGAGTTTGGACAAGTCTACCCTAGGAAACATTACAAGTCAGTTCAACATATTTCTTCATTATGTGCAAAAAAATTGTGACACTGTTTTATGGAAGCTAAACAGGAAGAAAACATTGTAACACATGGAAGATCTAATAATAGCTGCATGTGAAAGAATTGTTGTCCTTAAAATTAAGTGTAACATGTTTGCTTCATTACAATAGCAGGAGCAGGCCATTAGGGAGAGGACAGGGTTTCCCTCCTATCATCTCCTTCTTTATTTCTTCTGTGGCTGCAACTCGGAAGAAGAGCCAAAGCAATTCTTCAGCTATACAACCAATTAAGCAACTCAGCTTATGCCCCAACTGTAGCTTCAGGGAGTTATTTGGCAAACACAGGCATGCTGCTCTCCATCCTACTATCCAAAAAAAAAGAAAAAAAAAAAGCCAAAACCACAGGAGAAACACACATTCCCTTTTTCTACATCAGCATAAAATCTACGGTTTTCCTGATGTAGTCAAAATTCTACATGTGTAAAATCTGACCAAGAGCTGAAGAACTGGCTAGGAACTGTACATGGAGGGCATCAGGGCTCATGCTGCGACCTTCTCCCATAAGCTTGTGGAGAAGCTGTGAAGACCATCCGAGAAAATAAAGCTCTGCAAAATGCTCAGTGAGTCATTCCTAATTGGTAAAGGCTGTATTTTAAACCACTCTGAGAGGTAAAAAGGAACCACTCAATGGCAAAGCTGTTTAGGCAGTCTAGAGGTTGCCTGGGAGTTAACCAAACCACATTCAGTCAAGCCTGGTTGACAGCTCTAAATGACACAGAAACACATGGGGTTACTGTCCACTTACTCAACAGATTTAATGACCAATGAGACCAAAAGTCTGTATGTGCTGGAGAGCAGACTGAAAAGGATTCAGAAAATTTCCATATACACTTATTTAATGAAATTTAGTGGAATTTTTAAACATAGGTCAGCAGATCAGCTAGACTGAAAAGGATTCAGAAAATTTCTATACACTTATTATTTTTAAACATAGGTCAGCAGATCAGCAGCAGTAAAGAGATTTATTAATAGTTAAAGCTAAAATTAAAAAATGTGTGAGGGAAAATCTTATTTTGGTAAACCAGTAAGACAGCAACTGATTGCACTGTGGAGTTATTACACGTCATGTTGTTCAGTTTTTCTAAAGCATCAGAACTGGTGTCTCTGCTTATGTTGCTCCATATCTATTGCATCATTTCAACAAAGAATGCACCAGTATTAACTCCAATATTACTATTTGTCTTTGTTCTTCTCCACTTTACTTACTGGAGCGCCAGGTTCCCCTTTTGGTCCACGTTCTCCTCTTTCACCCTAACAAGAAAGAAGAAGTAGTCAGATGTGTTAGACACTCCCGTTTACATTTCAGTAACTTTTCAGTAACACAAAGTGACAAATGTTTATCAAGAGAAAAAACCACTCTTGTGCTGTTCTTTATTCATACACTTGTCATATGAAATGCGTAAGATGTTTTTAAAGGTGCCTTTTTAAAAAATACTTGAGCATTTTTCTGAAAATGTTTCTTGCAATGTGAACACCTTGGGTTGTTTCCAGGCTTGTTCGTGAGATGTTGGGTGGTAAGTGCCTGAGTAATGCCTATAAATATGCCCATTCTCCCATTTTTACCTACTGTTTATCTATGAATTGTCTGATCAAAAGTAAGAGTTCCTGTTAGGATGAGATCAAACCATAGCCGAGAGTCTACGCACTATATGACAACATCTCCATTGAATATAAAGGCTCTCCAGATAAGTAGCTCATATGCAGACATCTCTGCTTAGCCATGGAAATCCCAACAAGTGTGTTACTTAATGCAGACTGCAGACTGCCAAAGGCATTTTAGATCTTTCAGTACCATACCAAATTACTTATCTTACTGCAGAAATTGCATGAGTCACGTGAACTTTCTAACTTCAAATGTGAGATGAAAAACTACTGGTCTGGAGGTTGGTGTCTGATGCAGAATATATGCATACAGGGTATGCATATCTCGGCTCCCAGTGAGAAGCAATAGATAAGAATGAACTGTATCTTGCTGTTGAAGATTTCTCCAATATGTACGAACAAGCCTCAATTATAAGTATACCAACATCTGCACCGTATAAATAAGTTATATAAACAAACACAGTAATTCAGATAGCTTCCCTAAAGATATGCTTCTTTTACAGGAAGAAAATTTCACTCACTATTATGAAAAATAAGATACTGAATGATTTCTCAGCTGGTACTTCTGCTTGTAAAATGAGAAGAGGTGAGTGATAGCCAGCAGTTGCATACTTAAACAAAAAGAACAAGTTTGCCTAAGGCACCTCTAGCCTGTGAGAAGTGCATTCTGAATTACTTTAGCCACCATAGTTTCAATAAATACTTCATGATCCAAGCTATGGGAAAGTAGCAGATTTCTCTTTTGATATACTGAAGTCTTCTAAGTACTATATGTAAAAGCACATTTGTACAATATTTTAGTTTTGGTACTGCAGAGCTCTTAGTTCCTTGTGTATTTTTATGAAATTGTAGTTACCTTGTGTTTGTCAGAGGGGACACCCATCAGTTCTCTTGTAGGGAGCCCAGGTGGACCTGGAGGACCTGGGGGGCCCTGCAGGAAAAGCATAAGGTATATTTACTAACAGGTATAATACCTTGCCAAGCTCTTGATCAGCACAGGGTCTAAGGAACTGCAACAAAAGGAGCAACGCAGATTTGCTCCTGCTAGGAGCATGGTTCTAAACCTCTGAACACATCGATGGCAAGGTAAATTTATTTTGTGATGCGATTAACATATAGCAATACTTGCTCTTGCCCTCTGCGTTTACAGAAAGATGGTAAAGATTATCGCTTTATATAAAGTGGTCTGGCTCTATAAATTTCAGAAGTGTTACCTCTGTGTTGGTGTAAAGGAGGGCACAGCTAGACCTAGACATGTAGCAGTTAGCTCAGCTATGACATGCCTTGTGGAGATCATCATTACTTTCAAAATTATACTTGTTTGTTTTTCTCTTATAATTACACAATACAATTGCAAATTGAGACAGTATTTAAAATAGGTTCCTTTATAAATAGCAAATAACATCAGCCTGTCCTTTAGTAGTGATGTTAATTCATTAGTTTTCCTTTACCTGTTCACCTTTTTCTCCATAGAAGCCAAGGCCCCTGTTGCCCTGCAAAAACAACAGGTCAAGATTTACTAAGTGTACGACTCAGTTTTTCAATGTAAAATTCAAATTTAAACATGCTTAGAGGCCTTTTCAGGCTTAAAAGTCTGTAGGACACTGCTGAAGAACTGCAATCAAATAATAGTCTAGGTTAACCTCAAAGTATTTTTATAGATTTAAAAGTAGTTTGATAGACCTAAACATTCAGAAAGACAACTCGAATTAAAATCTTATGCCACCAGTGCTTCTTACAACAGATTTTGAATCATCTGCTGAGTAATGTCATGAAAAGATTAAGCATTTATTTTGCAAGTTTTTTAATAGCACTGGAAGTTAAATGAAAATAGCTAAGTGGGCTGGAACAATGAACTCGTATATTTTTTCCACTGAGATATAGTTGAATTTTGTAAAAACTGCAAGGATTCTCTGTTCATGGGAAGCTACTGTGACTACAGTAGCAAATTAAATCTGACTCTAGAACCAATTTAATCTTTTCAGGGTAGGCGATCCCAGTGTAAGATTAACTTCTTGTGGTATGCAGCCAACACAGAAGGTCTTGTGCTACACAGCCTTTGGTGCAGCCTGTGGTTTTTTATTTTACTGCTTTCAAGTGGGTCTTGGATAAACCTCAGCAACACAAAATCAACATAAACTACTCTGACACAAAGACTTACTTGTGGTCCTTGTGGTCCTGGGGGCCCTGGTGGTCCCTGGGGAAACACAATAGGGGAGAGCAAGTTACTTGTGGCTTTCTAAACAACACATGCAGGAGGTCAGTTACTTTATGCCTGAAATATAAGTACATGTTTAGAAGGCAGTGGGTTCCTCAGCATGCAATCTGCTATCCTCACTATATTAGCTGTGTTTACTATTCTGAAAAATACCCTCCTATGTCACATCACAATCTTTCCTAACAGAATAAGACTCCCAGCTGAGACCTAATGAAACCCCATTTTTATTTCAGGTAATAAGAGCTTGTGCTTTTGGATCTTGACTTAGTAACATTTTAAGCTCATACCTAAAGTTAAGCACATCTTTAAGTGCTTCACTGGACTGGTGTCTTGGTACTGCATCCACCCGTAAAGGGAGTTGAACTACCATATGCATCTCAGATTACCTATTTGGTATCACACAGAATGAAATCAAAGGAAGATAGTGGGAAATGAAACTATAACAGGAAAAAAAGCTGCTGGAGTCTTAGAATAAGAGCAGTAGGAAAACTCCTACTCGTCTCTCCTTTTATGGTAGAGACAACATGCCTTGCTTCAGTCAGCTGTGGTAGTCAACAGGCTCCAAAGGGCTCTACGCATTAAAAACTCTGTCAAATGTGGGAAAAGTGGGGTGTATAAGAAGCATGAGCTGTTCAGAGAGAAAGATGGTGAATAAGAGGCAAGGAAAAGAGAATGAGCTGCAGATCAAACCATCCACCTACTGAGCCCCAAACTCGGTTATGCAAAGTCAAGCCCAACTTGCAAGGAAAAGATAACAACATTCAGGCGGGACCTGGACTTGCTATGCATCTCTGTCTTGCTATGTATCTTCGTGTGCATGAACAATCAACTTCTGAAAAAAAAACCCCACCAACTTTTGAATCAGTTTTGGTTAACCAAGTAGCCTGCGAGCCATTGCCTAATCTGCCGAGCAGTGGCACTGTGTGGGGCATCCAACTGCCTGAGGGCCCTGCAGGGACTCGGAGAAGCCATGCTTGCCTTCATGTGGGATCTAGGACTTAGGGAAGAGGAATGATACAAACTCAGACCTGGAAATGCTCCCAGGTTGCTCTCACAGAGGATCCACTGCTTTAGAAATGGTAAATATAGCTGGATGTATTTTGTTAAGAGCTGGAGATGGTGGCGATCCATCTACTCTGGAAGAGTGTTCAAAAGAGACGTTGCCAAGATGGCAACCAGAGGGATGTAGTCACAGGGCTCAGAAAATGTATGGTTCATAGCACATTCATATGGTTCATCCAAGACAGTGCGCTGAGAACATGAGCTATTGCAGGCTGCGTTCCTCTGTGAAGCTCATGAACTTGGGTTCACTCCAGAGAAAGAGTAAGTAAAGGAGTGAGATTTCCCTTCAGGAGGACCAGAGGAGAAAGAAAAGGTATAGCTTAGTCCAGATGATAAAACAGGCACTGCATAAAATTAACTTTGGAAAGCCTTAGTGTGCTGTGGATTTAGTCCTAGAAATTATTTTTTTTTTGGGGGGGTGGGGGAGGAGGGAGGGGTTCCCTACAAACAACTGTGGAAGCTGTGTGTAAGAAGCACTGAATTATTTTTTTTCTTCCCCAAATCAATGATGTAGACCAGGTCTGAAGTGAATTTTGACAAAACAAAAAACAAACAAAAAAGCAAATGTTATAAAGTTGTCTTACAGGAAAACAAAGCAAGCCTAAAAAAATGAAATAAATTGAATTTGAACATCTGCTTCTCACCCACAAAACCATTAACCACGGTAATAAGAAACATGGAAAATCGTATCTGAAGAGAACACAATCTTCCCAAAGAACTGTTCAGCAACAGTTGTCAACGTCAATGCTATAAATATTGATTTTGGAAAAAATGACTGAAAAACAGTTTAAAAATAAAATTGTATTCTAAATACTAATGCAGAATGTTATTTATTCAATCTCCTGTGGGAAGTGTGGAGAGCTAATATACATATCCTTTATGAGCAGAAAAGTTAACATATTTAGGACCTGATATCTTTGATAACTCCGTGTAGGGGGATGTAGACTGGACTGCATTCAATAGTCTTTAGAAACATGACTCTTTAAAGGAGGTTAAAGAAATACAGTATAAATCAAAAGCCTCTGGCAATGCAGGATGAAAGCAGCTATACCTCTTTTTGCAATATTCATCCTTGCAGAATCAGTGTCTTCCAGTGCTCTTTAAAAGATTTTGCATCCAAGGACACCTACTCGCTATTTCTAACCTGTTTTTTTCTATCCATTTGCTAGGTTGCAATCCAACATAATCGAACTTGCTGAGATGATTCTTCTGTTAGGGTTATTTCCTACAGAACATATTTTAAACATACTTACTGGTCTTCCTCGCTCTCCTCTTGGACCAACAGGTCCTTGAATACCCAGCGTACCCGGAGGTCCCTTTAAATAAAAAAAAAACACAACCCAACCATCAATTAATGTTGTTCTGATATCAGCTACTATTGACACTTTATCACATTCGCTGTAATACTACTTACTTGAAAGCCATTGAACCCTGGATCCCCAGGTTCCCCCTAAAAAACCAAAGAAGTAAAAAATGGAATAAATACTACATAAAAAATTAACTAAAATCTTTTTCTCACTCATTGATTATTTTCTCATTCCAAAAACTAATCATAGCATACAAACCATTACATACAGATGCATTCAATACAGGTGTTGAGATAACTGACTGTGGGCCATATGGATTTTGTACTTACTACACATAGTATAGTTGCATGCAATACAGCAGGGGGGTACAAAGTCGGCTAGGGAAATTGGGAATCCAAACTACAAGGCTGAAATGGACAACAGACCACATTTAATTCTTTTTTGAAAAATCCTATCTAACCAGTGGCTTAATTAGGCCTATAACCTTAGTTAAAACGTACAAGCTCATTTTTCATGAGTTGCATGGGAATTACCGAATAATTTTGATTCTCTTCTGAGTCACTAAAAGCATTTGGAACATACTGTTTTCAGTGACCACATATTTTAACTGCAGTACATGTTGAAATGTTTTTTGAAATTGGATCCAAAAATGTTCTAGCGCAAAGACCTTCCAATACCCATAAATAATGAGGTATTCAGTCCAGACACCTTCAATCATTTTGAATAGCATCCTAACTATCTACTTAATTTGAGTTTATTTAACAGAATAATTTGTGGAACCATGTACTTTCTGAAATGAATACAGGTGTCAGTATCCATCCTTGGACATCATATACTTAAGCAATTCTTAATCATGACTTAATCATTCCTAATTACTAATAAGTGCAGATTTAAAGAGTTTCTGAAAGGAAAAGAAGGTTCCATTAAAAAAATAAAGGCAACCTACAACTATGTCAACAGATAAACCTTATTTGGCACTCATCACTGGCGCAAAATATATATAAATGATGTCAGCCCTTCTGTGCTGAGTACAGCTCAGATGTAGCTTTGTACATAAATTTATCACAATTTATACCCTAACAGCATATGTAACCCCTTATCTTTACCTGATACCTTCAAATTATACAGGACTATATATGAGAAAAAGCTACGAGTGATTACAAAACAAGTTTTAAGGATTAGATACAGTAAAAGCACACATAGGAATACTCGGAGTTTAGTATTTTATCCCAAGTCAACCAAACTCCTGCATGAAAATTATATAGAAAGGATGCTAATATTAAATAGAATCTTTCAATGGACAAAATATGGCAAAGGAATGATTTTGCCATGCATGATACAAAGGTAGTCATTGAATAAAGAGGGTAATACTTGAACTACAACATCTCCAGTGCCTCTGCAATCCACCTGTAGGCTGGAATTCCTTGCAAATAACTGAGTGGAGAGATTTTTTTCCCTGGATATCAGATAGACATTGCTGTAACCAGCGAAAGCAGAAGGTGCCTTGCAAAGCCTACACAGAATCCAAGTGGGCCTCTTGGGATGTGTCCATCAGAGCATAAGAAAAAAATAACGCTCCATCATCTGCTTGTAAAACAGTACTGAACATGAACAACTCACAGGAGTTACAGACCTACCCTGTATCGGCTTGCGATGTCCGGTGGCAGTATATAGGGCTCCCCCTTCTGGCCCTTTGGCCCCTGGACTCCCTGGAGGTGACCAAAAAAATAACAGAAGTAAGCTTTCATATCATATATGTTAACACATAAACAGCTAAGAGTAATGAAAAATATTTGTTGGGGTTTTCATGAGTATATACATACCGCTGTCTAGAGGCAGAGACTACGCTTAGCTTTGGAAAGTCATGGTTGAAAAACTAAGTGTAAAACCTCACAGTACATAAAAGAATGAATTTCCATTTCTGGGGGAACACCTCCCCCCCATTATCTGGGAGCGGTATTACAGGGTCGCACCTCCGAGCTAGAGCAGCAGCTGCAGCTCCCCAGGGCTCACACGTGCCCTGGTAAATCCAGGAGCCCCACTGCTCACTTCAGCATGATCCTACATATTGCGCCATGCAAAGTCAATACTTTGGCCACGGGGCAGAGAAGGAAAAGGTTACTTTCATCAGGAATTGAGAGTTTAATATTCTTTTATTGCTGTTGAATAAAGCTGTACAGGTTTTCCCGAAGTAATCTCCCCACAAGACCTACGTGACAGGTATAGCTCTGGGCAGCCCTGGCAGCAATTTAATAACTAAGCATAGTGCAGTGTGCCCACGGTCAGTGGGCATCTGCATGGATGCTCTGCTAGGCCAAAAGGGAACTCCAGTAAGAGATGTCCCATTCATTTCCAGTACACGTGTGAATGACACTCACTTCAGCAATGATCTTAGCTTCAGGTACTCACTGCCAGCTACTTACAATGGTACCAGGGAAACCAGAGATTCCGGGACTTCCCGAGTCACCAGGGTCACCTACAGTCCCGTTACAGCCATCATGACCCGGTTTCCCCCTTGATCCTGGCTGCCCTGGATGACCCTGTGGAGGAAAAAAAAAAAAAGTGTTTATCTATCCATCTGTTTCTAGTTTTCCTTTTCCTGTAGTCACACAGTATTTAGACATTCTCACATTAAGCCCAAGGCTTGGATCCATGGGAAACTATGATTTTCAAAGGCAGAAACAGACAGTGCCTTTTTTTAATATAGCTGCAGCTTGAACCAGATGCCCCAGACAGCATGAAAAAATGAGTAGTGAAGGACCTTTCAGAAAGGGTAGAAAAGCTATGTTCAATGCAGGCTCTGTTAAGCAGAGAACTAAGCCAGATGAGGCTGCTGTGCGGGGAGCCACCAAGAACTGGGATTGTTCAGCATTTCAGTGCTTCGCACTGCAAGAGTGGGAAGAAAGGTTCCTCGCTGGCTTTGAACAGCTTCCAAGCTGGGAAAAAAAGTCAGAGATGCTTTTGGAGCTAGGTTGAGTGTCGTGATGAGGCTGTAAGTATGGAAGGAAACAGCAGGGCTCAAAGCAAGGGAGCTGGGGGCACTGCAGAACCTGCACACGGAGCCTCTGAAAAGTTACTCCTGCCTCAAACTGGATTTCCATTGCTGTGCCTACATTCACCTTAATTGCTGTTGCTTCTGGTTTGCACTGAGGCTGATGAGAAGCAAATCTGCCCTTGAGCAGCTCTTTCTTCCTGAGGACTCAGTCAGAAAAACCAGAAACTAACATAAAACATTCCTCCGTTCTCCTCTATCTAGAGCAAGAGTTTTCTCTTTGCTTCTGCTCCCTTGCTTAGAAGAAAGAGAAATCTGTCCTTACCTAGCTCCTTCAAGTACTGGCTAGTCCTCATCCCAGAAGAGATTCAGGCTCGCCGCCATCCTCTCTTGGCCTCCAGCCCCACATCCTAGCACTGTGCTGTTACAGCTCGTACGTGTGCCCACCCATCTGCCTTCCCACGGTCAGTGTGAAGTCTCGGCCTGAGAAAACTGGTCGGAGAATGTAAGCGAGCAGGAAGGGCAAGGGAGCCGGAGGACAGGACACAAAGAGTGTGCAGGTTCAAGTGCTGTCTGAAGGTATTCATCCCTCACAACGCAATGTGCAGAGGTTGGGAAGGCAGGGCTAAAAAAGAAAACTTTCCCAGGTGTCCTGGTTTGAGGTAAAACGGAACCAACTTTGTTCAGTAACTTCACTTCTTAGCTGGGGTAGAGGGGAGCATCTGTCGGTAGCCGATTTGGCCTAAACCACAACACCAGGTAAGAGAAGCAGTCCAGCTATAGCAACACGGAGCTTCACAGGGAAGCGATTTATTCTCCTTCACAGGACGTTAGAGTGCTTAGAAAAAACTCAGTATGACGTGGTGAGATGAACAAGATCCTTGGCTTCAGGAATGTTAATAGGAATGGGAAAGAGGGTCTTCTGCTTTTCCTTTAAGAGTGAGAAAGAGGGAGAGGAGGAAGACTGTGAGAGAGAAAGCCCTGAAACTCGATAGGGAGCTCTTCTGGAAACAAAAAAGGGTGAAAGCAGAGTGGATGTGGATGCGTGGGCTGCAGAGCGGGGCCCCGGTGTCAGGGAGCACTACAAAGGAAACCCAAGCCTGGGAACTCTGTCCAGGGATTCCAGTGACTCAGATTTCTTTGTTATTTTATGACACAAGATGTAAAGAAGTGTAAGCTGGGAAAATACTGTGCTGTGAACTTTACCCGGTTTTCCTCTTTGAATGTTTCAATTTCATGGACCTGGTCAATTTGTTCAAAGTTTGACACTGTTTAGTGTTCAGTAAGTTTTTAAAGACTATCTCAAGCATGCCATATAAGCTACAAAGCAAATAACAACAGTTAGTATCCTTAATATCATTGGTCTTTCTATGTGCTTTGCAACTCTGAGATAATTAAGGAATGACCCACTGGTGTTCTTCGCTCACAAGTTTAAGAGATG
Organism: Charadrius vociferus; assembly: GCF_000708025.1. Lineage (NCBI taxonomy): Eukaryota > Metazoa > Chordata > Aves > Charadriiformes > Charadriidae > Charadrius > Charadrius vociferus. Next base: position 2,370,472 of record NW_009650084.1, read on the forward strand.
TGAAGTACTTGTCTTGCAGCTCTTTCCTACAAAAGAACATGCTTAGCTGGATAACCTCCAGGGACACAGGAAATTTCTGTCCTTTTTTGTCCCCTTTACAAGGGGATTTCTCCACAGGACAAAGCAAATGGACCTTAATTATCTGAGGGAATGAGAGGGAGCACAGATTCTGTTCTCTTGTTGCGTATCTGCAGTTCCACTCACTTCAACAAATACCCTTAGCTTAGAAGTGTGTACGTGGCTGATGCAGAATTTAGCCCAGAGATTTTAATTAAAGTACAAAGTCTTTAAACTAGCATGCAATATTTGCAGTTGGTGATTTCTTAAAGAT